>NC_089516.1:123361719-123688501 GCF_036850995.1 Saccopteryx leptura
AAAATAGCTCATTACTCCAGCGTTTTCAAAGATGAGGTTGTCAGGTGGATTCCATTCAGGGTGTGTGTGGAATTCTGCCTTAGTATCTTCCCTCCTCTCAAAAACAAAACAAAACAACAACAACAAAAACAATGCTACAATAAACATGAGGGTGTATATCTTTTTTAAAATTAGTGTTTTAGGTTTCTCAGTATATATTCCTAAAAGTGAGAGAGCTGGGTCATAAGGCAGTTTTATTTTAAATTTTCTGAGGAAACGCCATACTGTTGTCCACAGTGGCTGCACAAATCTGCATTCTCACCAGCAGTGCAGAAGGGTTACCTTTTTCCACACCTTCACCAGCACTTGCTTGTTGATTTTCTAATGAAGCCATTTGGGCAGGTGCGAGGTGGTATCTCATTGGGGTTTTAATT
The DNA here is from genome assembly GCF_036850995.1 of Saccopteryx leptura. Taxonomy (NCBI): domain Eukaryota; kingdom Metazoa; phylum Chordata; class Mammalia; order Chiroptera; family Emballonuridae; genus Saccopteryx; species Saccopteryx leptura. Next base: position 123,362,133 of record NC_089516.1, read on the forward strand.
TGTATATTTTGGATGATTAGGGATGTAGAACATTTTTCCATATATCTATGGCTATCTATATGTCCTCTTTAGAAAAGTGTTTATACAGATCCTTTGCCCATTTTTTAATTGGATTGCTTACCTTCCTGGTGTTGAGTTTTATAACTTCTTTATAAATTTTAAATTTTGGTTATTAACCCTGTATCAGATGTATCAGCAAATAGGTTCTCCCATTGAGTTAGTTGACTTTTTTTTTTTTTTTGGTAATGATATGCTTTAATGTGCTTTTTAGTTTGATATAGTCATGTAGCACACTATTTACCTTAATATGCAGGGATCAAATATGGAGACCTTTACAGCTGGCATGAAGAACTGAGTGGTGCTGAAGGCCTTTCCCTCATATTTCAGCACTCATTCCCATTCTTTTCATTCATGTGGGGAGCCTGTACAGGTTGTAACCCAAATGGTCACCAATTTGGGAGAAGTAGAGATTATGAGGCAGAAAAGGGGGTAAGATGTGTAAAGGGCGGACATCAGAAAAAAGGACAAAGACAAAGGAGACTCTGCCACTAGAAAGAGCAGGTCCATCGAGGTTTACCAAAAGAAGCTATATGCTGACCTTGTGAAAGCGGGGGTAGACACTACCAAAATTGAAGGGCAGCCCAGTTGGTTCCTCCACATTCTTTGGCAGCAATTAACAGAAGAGCAGAAGTAGCAGTCCTTGCCAAAGAACAGTGAGCATTCTTTAGAGTATAATTCAGCAACAGCTGCTACTACATCAGCCTCACCACTGCCAGACATCAAGGACTTTATGCTCCAGTTGCCTCCTGCACACTCTGAGAATGACCCTTGGGAAGGGGTGATCTTCTGCTCCCTGGGAAGCAGGCTGAGGCACCCAAGTGCAGGGGGGGTTCACTGGGACCAGAGTCCACATGTGGAACTAGCTATCTATTGGTCCCTACAAAATATACACTGCAGTCCAGAAATAAAACCACATATATATAGTCAAATAATTTTTGATAAAGGGGCCAACAACACACAATGGAGAAAAGAAAGCCTCTTCAATAAATGGTGCTGGGAAAACTGGAAAGCCACATGAAAAAGAATGAAACTGGACTACAGTCTCTCCCCCTGTACAAAAATTAACTCAAATTTGATCAAAGATCTAAACATAAGACCTGAAACAATTAAGTACATAGAAGAAGACATAGGTACTCAACTCATGGACCTGGGTTTTAAGGAGCATTTTATGAATTTGACTCCAAAGGCAAGAGAAGTGAAGGCAAAAATTAATGAATGGGACTACATCAGACTAAGAAGTTTTTGCTCAGGAAGAGAAACTGATAACAAAATAAACAGAAAGCCAACTAAATGGGAAATGATTTTTTCAAACAACAGCTCAGATAAGGGCTTAATATCCAAAATATACAAAGAACTCATAAAATTCAACAACAAACAAACAAACAATCCAATAAAAAATGGGAAGAGGATATGAATAGACACTTCTCCCAGGAAGAAATACAAATGGCCAACAGATATATGAAAATATGTTCATCTTCTTTAGCTATTAGAGAAATGCAAATCAAAACGGCAATGAGATACCACCTCACACCTGTTCGATTAGCTGTTATTAGCAAGACAGGTAATAGCAAATGTTGGAGAGGCTGTGGAGAAAAAGGAACCCTCATACACTGTTGGTGGGAATGTAAAGTAGTACAACCATTATGGAAGAAAGTATGGTGGTTCCTCAAAAAACTGAAAATAGAACTACCTTATGACCCAGCAATCTCTCTACTGGGTATATATCCCCAAAACTCAGAAACATTGATACGTAAAGACACATGCAGCCCCATGTTTATTGCAGCATTGTTCACAGTGGCCAGGACATGGAAAAAACCAAAAAGCCCATCAATAGGTGACTGGATAAAGAAGATGTGGCACATATACACTATGGAATACTACTCAGCCATAAAAAATGATGACATCGGAACATTTACAGCAAAATGGTGGGATCTTGATAACATGATACGAAGCGAAATAAGTAAATCAGAAAAAACCAGGAACTGTATTATTCCATACGTAGGTGGGACATAATAGTGAAACTAAGAGACATTGATAAGAGTGTGGTGGTTATGGGGGGGAGGGGGGAATGGGAGAGGGAAAGGGGGTGGGGAGGGGCACAAAGAAAACAAGATAGAAGGTGACAGAGGACAATCTGACTTTGGGTGGTGGGTATGCAACATAATTGAACGACAAGATAACCTGGACTTGTTATCTTTGAATATATGTATCCTGATTTATTGATGTCACCCCATTAAAAAAATAAAATTATTAAAAGAATATATATATATACACTGCATATTGGCCCTAATGGACACTAAGGTTAAGTGTACACTCATATATGGCAGACCCAAATGCTTCAGTGGGCCTTTATTCATCATTGACATCTATTGGGAATCTACCATTTGTGTGTAAGCCATTACTCCCACCTTTGAAGTGGGAAGGCCCTCCCTTGTCATTTCTGAGTGTATGTCTCCCCCACTCCTGCTTATATTCTTGGAATTGATGATGTATGGCCATGTGCCTTCAAACTACTATTGGATAATTTTGCTTGAGAGCAAGGGTAGTGAAGACTATACTATGGGAACATTCTCAGAATGCCCCCATGCAGCTACCATCCCCTTGGAAGGTAGTGAGCATCCATCAATACTGCCTGCCATGGGAGCATGCTGAGGTAACAGCAATCATACAGGAATTGGCAAAAATAAACATAATTTATCCAGCTCATACTTTCTACAAAACAGAAGGCACCTGGCACATGATGGTAGACTATAGAAAATTAAATAAGGTAGTGCCCCCCTTGCATGCAGCAGTTACTAGTATCACAGACTTGCTAGATTCTTTGAGTCAATATTTTCTTGATTACCTAATTCCTTATTTTCTGTAGCTATTATTGAAGATAGTCAAGACCAATTTACTTTTATTTGGGAGGGGTGAAAATGGACCTTCACTATGTTGTCTATGAGATATTGACCCAGCCCTACTATCTGCCATGGGCTTATGGTAACTGATTTGTTTCCCTGGTCCAGGCCAGAAAAGAAGCTATTGTATTATTACATTGATGATGTCATGTTACCCTCTGACTCTCTTCCCATGTTAGAGAAAACAGCTCCCTCTTTGCTAACCCACCTCCAACAGTAAGGATGGGAAGTCAATGAGTACAAAGTACAAGGCCCTAGTTTATGTGTTAAATCAGTGGTAGTCAACCTGGTCCCTACCGCCCACTAGTGGGCATTCCAGCTTTCATGGTGGGTGGTAGCGGAGCAACCAAAGTATAAATAAAAAGATAAATTTAACTATAGTAAGTTGTTTTATAAAGATTTATTCTGCTAAACTTAGTGAAAATCTGACATAAAGTACTTGGTAAGTAATTATTATTATATGTTTTAACTTGCTGTAACTCTGCTTTATAAATTTTATAGAGTAAAGTATCTTCCCTACTTTATAAATCACCATTGCTGTGGAGCCAGTGGGTGGTTAGAAAATTTTACTACTAACAGAGATACAAAAGTGGGCGGTAGGTATAAAAAGGTTGACTACCCCTGTGTTAAATTCTTGGTGGTTATCTAGTCAGGTAAGACAAAGGTGATGCTGGCTGCAGTCATTGAAAAAAGTACAGGCTTATCTGTGACAGCAGCAGAACAATCAATTGCAGGAGTTTTTAAGTTTGTTAGGATATTGGAAGGTCTTCATTCCTTATTTGACCTAACTGTGCAACCCTTTTGTACACTAATGTGGAAAGGGGTGCCTGGGATTGGATATTGGATGCAGCACCATGAGGCAGCTTTTTAGGCTGCTAAACAGACTGTAGCCACCATCCAGGCTCTAGGCCAATTCAACCAGAGCCAACCGTGTAAACTGGATGTTCATATAATACCTGAGGGGTAAGGTTGAAGGTGATTGCAATATCAAGGTAAGGTGAGACAACATTAGGGTTCTGGTCCCAACTATAACATGGAGCCAGGGCTAATATAGAACCAATGAACAAGTTAATGGAGTGAACCAAACCCTATTAGTGACAAAAGCCATACAGGATCAGCCCCAGTCAAAGTCTTCACCACTTACCCCATTGCTGGCTGGGTGCATTCAGTCACACAACAACCAAAGAATATGGTGGCACAGACATCCAGTCTGACCAAGTGGAGTGCTTATCTCCAACAGAGAATCCACATTTTCACTAGTCCATTAAGCAGAGAACTGCGGGACATTTTAAGGTCAGTGATATATCAGGATACTGGAAACCAAAGCCTGAGCTGGAGACATTACTGCCATCACCTGTCAACAAGAGAAGCCACCTATTTTTGAAGAAGCATGGTACATAGATGGCTTCCGCTGCAGTACCCCACCCTGGTAGTGTGTCATTGTGTATCAAACTGTGATAGAGAATATCTAGCTAGAGGATAGGGAGGGACAAAGCAGCCAATGTGCTGAATTCTGAGCACTGTCATCATCACGCAGGATCCTGGACCACTAACCATCTGTATTGACAGTTGGGAAGTATACCAAAGACTGACACTTTGGCTCCCTGCCTGGAAACATGCAGGATGAACAGTATATCAGAAACCCCTTTAGAGACCAGCCATGTGGGCTGAACTGTGGCATATGTTCCACAAAAATACTGTGACTGTATTCCACGTCAGGGGTTACCAACCTTTGCAGAGTCTGGGCAACGACAAAGCAAATGCCTTGTCATGAGTCTGATGACTAGAAGATGCTCCAGCGGCAGATAGTGCCAAGTGGCTACATTAGAAACTATGCCACACAGGTCAAAGAACCATATGGGAAAGTGTTAAGGTCTGGGACATCGCACTGCAATGCAAAGAAGTAGTGACCACATGTCAGCAATGCCCAGCCTGTGCTGAGAAAAAACCATGTCCCTTCTCCATAACAACAGAAAGATACAGCAGGGTGGAACACTGTTGACCCAATGGCAAGTGGACTAAACTGGAATATTACTGCACAATGAAGGATCCCACCTTGCCTTAACTTGTGTGGATACCACTACAGGTATTCTACAGTCCTACCCTAATGGAAAGACTAACCAAAAAAACAAGCATTCAGGGGCTCACACAATTGTATGCCTCATATGGCACTGCAGAAGTCATTGAGAGTGATCAAGGCTCTCATTTCACTGGATACTTAGTACAAGAATGGGCTAAAGCCCTCCACACTGACTGGCATTTACACCTCCCCTACAACCCAATAAGGGCTGGATTGATGGAATGTTACAACGGCCTTTTGAAGAATGCCTTACAGACTGACACTCTTTCCTTCCAGGGTTGAACAACGTGACAGTTAAATGGTTTTAGGGTGCAGAATGAGTGGTTATGTGGAAGACAAGTAGTCCCACTAATGCTACAATCCAACCATAAGTGGTGTCCTTTCACATTCAGATCTGTGCCACCCTGGATCTCAAACCAGGACAGGTGCAACAGAAGAACATACTCCTACCACACCCTCAGGATGTTTCCCTGGAGTGGCCCAACTTGATTTGGGATTGGGCAGTGTAATTTAGCCTCAAATAGTGCTCTCTTCTTTCTCCTGGGAGAAGATTTAGAGCGGCACTGGCAGTTACAGCCAGCTATTTTAGGAACATGGCTTATCACTGTTCAGTGTCATAATCCTGGTTCAGACAAATACCAAAGGGCACTTACATTGCCTCTGTATAGCAAATCAGAACTCTTCATCCTTTCCCTCTCTCTCTCTCTCTCTCTCTCTCTCTCTCTCTCTCTTCAGGGAAGTGGGATAGGAAGGGAAAAACATGGGCCTTGTACCATAAGTCTGGCCAGGCCCCACAGATTATAACCTTTTTGATGCTGGACCACACAACAGTGTACATCTTGCCAGAAGGCAAAAGTCTTCCACTCATTGTTTCTTTACCTCATTTATCTTACCACTCTTAATCTAGGTACCTACAACTCCTTTCTGCAATGGGAAGGTCATTTTGTGGGTGTTCAAAATTGAAGTGTTTGTTGGGTATGTTCTGAATTCCCCATGTCCACTACTATGGCCTGCCCTTGCAGACCCACCGTGCAAACCGCAGATTGGTCCTGGCCTAGTCAATGAAAAGTCACTGACCCAACATTCAACCAGACCTAAAGGCAAGTCTCCCAGCTTATGCATGAAGGAGTACAACAAGTAGGTAATAAAACCCTTATTAAGCCATGACCCCTTCTGCATCAATGTGTATGGATTGGGTTTAATTAGATAAACACTGTGCATCTAGATTTGCAGATTCCAGCCCCATTCTGTATTAAGCAACACAATGGGACTACTAACTTTACCCATATAATGTGGTGGATTCCCTCACATTTTTGTTTTAATATAATTGTGCTGTCTGGCACAGAAAAATGGAACCAGCAACACAGTGGAGGGACATTCCATGTACCCTAGGTACATTTTAGTTCTGTGGCTCATATGGATGGCCCTTTCTGACTTATAAATTAACTGTCTATTGTACCTGGGGGATCTGACTACAACCTTGGAAACATCCTCTGCACCTTTCCCAATATTTCCAACAACTGGGCCAGCATCAGAGTTCATTATTAGATCCAATGAATGATCTTTTGGGAATATCTCATTGCCCACTTTGCCCCAGACCCACCTATTAGTAACACTGTAACCAGGAAGGCCCTAACCCAGCAGGTAACTATGGCTCTTGATCACAGGTAGCCACAGCTCTCCTAATAAATGAGGTAACCCAAATGAGACAGGTAGTTCTGCAAAACTGAAGTGCATTAGACATTAACTGCCACCCAGGGCAGAATCTGTGTCATGCCATGCACTGAGTGCTACGAGAACATCACACAATGTTTTACAGGTACTACAAGCCATGACCACAGAAATTACCAAAATAGAGACCCAGGACATGACCCCCTAACTTCCTGGTGAATATCCCTAAGGGCCAGTCTTAGATATGCTTTAATTGGTTTGGTAGGTTTCCTTCTCCTTTTGCTTGTTTGTGCATATAGCTTATACTGTATTTGTGGTATCTGGATGTAATGTGCTACTAATGTTCTACCCACACAGGGATACTTGCAGAAGAATCACATATAGATTGTACAGTGGAAGCACAATGTTGGGTAGAATGCAGAGTCCATGCTGGACATGGCCTTTCCACTACCCCAGCCACATGGCACTATGGTCACAAATCCTGACCTCCCTCCATGAGAAAAATGGTTGTCAAACTGAAACTAAGGATTTACTAAGAACAATGGAACTGAGTAATCAGATACGTATCAGGGAGGGGCAATACAGAACAGGCATGTACCCTTCTCCTGCTTACCTACTTCTTTCATTTGAGTAATGCCTAGGGTTTAGCTATTTAAACTGCAACTTTACCCTGCAGGGTACAGAACTTTCACTGACTGACTGCCATCAGTGATGTCCCTGTATATAAGTAATAAATGTTATGTTTACTCTATCTCGTTCTCCTTGTGGTTCCTTTGGTATCCTGGTGCAACACCAGAACTGTTTTTCCAGGTCTGGACTTCCTGTAATACACTAGGGAACAAGTGACAGTACATAGAGGCAAGTCATGAAAGTCCTTCAATGACATATTAGGGGAACCAGTTCTATGTAGAATACAGAATATTCTGATTTGTTCTAGATCACTCTGACAGCTGTATGGAAAATAGATTAGAAGAGGAAGAACACACCTTACCAACTCAGCATGAGGCAAACATTTGGAAAAACTGTGATAACATCTGGTTGAATGAATGCAATTCATTACATCCTGTTTATGGCCAACATTTTCCCTACAGATCATCATTTATTTGATCACTGCTACCTTATTCCCTATACTCCCATGTTTCAAGTGAGTTTGTTTATGTATTCCAGTGGCTGTCACTAATTTTAGATTACAGGGTGTTTGAGGACTTCCATGGGGCAAGATTAAGCCATAATTATTATGAATCAAGAATTTAGTTTGAGAAAGAATCTCTGGCCTGGGACAATGTAAATTCAAATTGGAACCAGTTATCTTGGAGTTTAAAAGAAGTTTTGTCACCTGATGGTATTTGTTATAAAAAGCTACAAGATTCCAAAGACTTGCCTTTTCCCAGCACTTCATACGTACATTCTCACATTCTCAGACATCTCTCTATCTCTCTCCCCATACTATCACCTACTACATCTACCCCATCGGCCTGCAAACAGCCTCACCCTTCTCTCGGTAATAATAATTTTTGACAGTGGGTAACAAGAAAATGGGAGGCAATCCAACTGAAGTTGTTATAGACTGAGGCAACATTTTCCCAGGCAATGCCTGCAGAACTCACTTTGAGTTCTACATCTACTAGTATCCTTTAAATCCTGTCTCTAACAGATTCAGTGACAGTTACCATTTGGCAAACTGTTTTAGAAAAGCAAATCTACCTCTTTAGCTTTCCTTAACTAAAAAAATTTCCAAGATCTCATTTATGCTTTTTTTCTCTCACTCTTTTAACAGAATAACATTTTATTTGAGAAAAAAAATAGTTAATGCAGAATGCTATTAAAGTTTACTACTCAAGAAATAAACTCAAGGGTTACCCAAAGTTAGTGCCTGACATTTGCAGTCATAGAGAGGGTTTTTATGTGAAACCACAGAGTTTTTAGGGATTGTCCCTATCTGTTGTCTGCAAAATATCCATTTTCTGAGAGAGAATCCTGAGAACACATGTTAGAACCCAATTCATTGCCTGATTGTCTTTTTTCACCCTACCTTTACTTCTATCCCCCTATATTTTACTTACTTGTGATTAAGGTAAGGATCTTTCTTCTACACTATCCATTCCAATTCCCACAATCCCAACCCTAGTCACTCCTTTCCTTCCTACTGACTGCCATAAACTCTTCAAGCTAAAGGGTATCACTTTCAGCAAAACTGTTCCTTCTTAAAAGACAGTGAAGAGAAATCCTCAGGTAACTCAGCACCAAAATTGAAAGCAAAATAACTAGACTACTGAAAAACACTTCCCCCCTTCAAAAATATAAACACATATGATCATTGAAATATAGCTATATAGATAATGATTGTATGAGTGTATATACACTTATAATCATTATTTATATGAGTATTTCAAAGAAAATAAGAACTGATTCCAAGAGCAAGTAAGACTTGGACAATCTTGGGACTTGTATTCTCACAGTGAATACTGACTTATGCTCAGGGGAAACCATTGTGTAGGCAGAAAAATACGACTCTTTGTCCAGTCCTATTCAAGAGAAGGTGCAAGCATCTGATTAGTTAGTAATTAAAATGTTGAGAATTGACTCAAATTCAAAGCCAAAAGTAGGTAGAGGCTTCCTGACAGGAGTCTTCCTCTCTTTCTTCTTCCAGAGACCCTTACTTCTTCCTGCTCAGGATCTCCGTGGTCTTGGGAGGGCCTCTGTTCTGAGGGATGAAAGCAACTAACTAAGATTTTCAGATTGAAAACTTAATAAAGTGTTACCATTTTCAGGAATGTTTGCCTTTCAAAAGAAATAAATTATTACCACCAAAAGGAAAAAATCTCTAATAGTGGAATTTCAGAAATAGACAATACTCAGTAAGGAAGTTGTAAATATTCAGGAAAGAGGGTGGAGGGGGTTTTCCCGCATACCTCAAATTATACCAATAATTATATTTTAGCCTATCTTTAAAAGCAACACGATGTTGACACCCTCTAAAAGTTCTTCATTTGTCTCTTTCATTTACAGGATCAAGTCCATGCTCCTTAGTCTAACATTAGACTCATCTTCCAATGTTCCCATATAAAACTTCTTCACTTCACTCATTATATCCCAGGTATATTTTAACTTATGTTTTTCTTTCAATTTTTTTTATTTTAATTTATTGTGTTTACATAGATTCTAGTGTCCCACCGAATATATCTCCCCTGACTCCCGTGTTCCCCTTGGCCCCTCACCCCAATATCTTCCCCCTTTCCCTCCAGAATTTACTGTCCTGTTCTCTATAATTCTGTGTTATGTATATATAATTTCACTAATCTCTTTCCCTTCTCTGATTCCATCTTCTCTTCCACTTTCCCTCTGACCACTTTCCTTCTGGTCCCTTTGATCGCGCCTCTGCCTTTGCTCCATTGCTCAGTTCACATTGTTCATTGGATTCCTCAAATGAGTGAGGTCATATGATATTTTTCTTTCTCTGCCTGGTTTATTTCACTTAGCATAATAGTTTCCAGGTCCATCCATGTTGTTTCAAAAGGTAAGATTTCCTTCTTTCTCTCAGCAGCATCTTTTCATTTTTTATAGTTGTGACCATAGTATCTTGTTGATAAAAATTATTTTCTTTTTTATTTAAGATTATTTAATTTTTATGTTTTATTTAAACTTTAATGGATTGATATTGGTCAACAAAAATACATAGGTTTCAGGTAAACATCTCTATAGGATTTGAACTGTGTACCTATCACCCAGAATAGAATTATTTTTTGACACCATATATTTATTCTTCTTTACTTCCCCCACCCCTTCCCTCTAGTAACCACTTCAATTTTGTCTATGTCCATGAGTTTCATTTTTATATCCCAACACTGTGTAAAATAATAGAATTCTTAGCTTTTTCTGATTTACTTATTTCACTGAGCATATTGTTTTCAAGTTTCATCCATGTTGTCATGAATGGTAATATATCACCATTTCTTATGCCGGAGTAGTCCTCCATTGTATATGTGTAACACATTTTCTTTATTCAATCTTCTATCAAAGGACACTTCAATTTTTTCCATATCTCAGGTACTGTGAATAATGCTCCAGTGACCATGGGGGTGCATGTGTCTTTGCATACCAATGTTTTCAAATTTGGGGGGTAGATACCCAGTAGAGGGATTTCTGGGTCATATGGCAACTCTATTGTTAATATTTTGGGGAACAACCATAATGTCTTCCACAATGGCTAAACCAGTTTACATTCCCACCAGCAGTTAATACAAGTGCCTTTTTCTCCACAATCTCTCTAACACTTGTTTTTACCTGTCTTGTTGATAGTGGCCAATCTAACAAGGGTGAGTTGGTATTTCATTGAAGTATTCATTTGAATTTCTCTAATATCTAGAAGAAATGAACATCTTTTCAAATATCTGTTGGTTATTTATATATCTTCTTGGGAGAAGTGTTTGTTCAGGTCATCTTCTCATTTTTTTTTCATTGAATTGTTGCCTTGTTTGTTGTTGAACTTTGTGATTTTTAATATATTTTGGATATTAACCATTTGTCAGAGCTGTTGTTTGTGAATATCAACTCCCATTTGGTTGACTGTTTTTTTTTATTATTTGTTGTGGGTTTCTTTGGCTGTGCAGAAGCTTTTTAGTTTAATATAGTCTCATTCACTTATATTTTGCCTTTACTTTCCTTGCCTTTGGGTTCAAATTAAAAATTTCTAAGACCAAGGTCCATAAGTTTAGTACCCATGTTTTCCTCTATGTAATTCATTGTTTTAGAATTTATATTTAGGTGTTTGATCCATTTGAATTTGTTTTTGTGTGTGGGGACAAGATGAAGTGGTTTCATTCTTTTACATGTGGCTTTCCAATTTTCCTAGCACTGTTTATTGAACAGGCTTTCTTTTCTCCACTGTGTGTTTTTTACTACTACTTTGTCAAAGATTATTTGTCCATATATATGTGGTTTTATTTCTGGGCTCTCGATTTTGTTCCACTGATCTATAAGTGTGTTTTTTTGTCAATACCATGCTGTTTTGATTTGTGGCTCTGTAGTATAATTTGAAGTCAGGAAGTTTGATATCTCTGGCTTCATTTTTTTTTCTTAGGATTGTTTTGACTATTCAAGGTTTTTTATGGTTCCATACAAATCTGGTGATTTTTGTTGTTGTTGTAGGGTTTCTTTAAAAAATGACATTGGACTTGACTTGGGAGGGTGAAGACACAATGAAGTGTATAGATGATGAGTTGTAGAATTGTGTCCCAGAAAGTTGCATAATTTTGTTAGCCAGGGTCACCCCAATAAATTCAATAAAAAAGAAAAAAATGACTTTGAGATATTAATGGGGATTGCATTAAATTTTTATATTGCTTTGGGTAAGATGGCCATTTTAAGTCTGTTGATTCTTTCAATCAATGAACATGGAATAGTTTTCCATTTCACTGTGACTTTTTCAATTTCATTTAATAATGTTTTATAGTTTTCAGCATATAGGTCCTTCACATACTTTGTTAAGTTTATTCTAAATGAAAAATTTTTTTTCAATTTGTTTTCTGAAGTTTCATTGTAGATGTATAGGGAAGCAGTAGACACTTGCATATTGATTTTGTATCCTGAAGCCTTATTGTATTCATTCATTGTTTCTTATAGTTTTTCAATGGAGTTTTTGGGGATCTATATATACAGAATATTGTTATCTGTGAAAAAGTGAAACCTTTCTTCTTCTTTCCCAAAATGGATGCCTTTTATTATTTTTCTCTTGCCCGATTGCTCTGGATAATACCTTCAGAAGTATGTTGAGAAAGAGTGGAGAAAGTCGGCAGCCATGTCTTGCTCCTGATTTTTAGAGGAAAAGACTTCAGTTTTTTACCATTTAGTATAATATTGGCTGAGAGTTTGTCATGTGTGGTCTTTATTATGTGGAGATAATTTCCTTCTATACTGATTTTATTGAGTGTAACAAATAAATGTTGAATCTTATTGAATGTTTTTTTCTGCATTTATTGATAGGATCATATAACTTTTGTCCTTTGTTGATGTGCTGTATTACATTCCTTGATGTATGTATGCTGAACCATCACAGTGGTCCTGGAATGAATCCCACTTGATCATGATGTATTTTTTATTCAATTTGCTAGTATTTTGTTTAGGATTTTTGCATCTATATACAATAAGATATTGGTCTGTAGCTCGTGTGAGTGTGTGCATTTTATTCATCAGGTTTTGGTAGCAGGGTTATGTTGGCCTCATAAAATGTGTTATGAAGTATTGCTTCTTCTATATTTTGGAAGATTTTGATGAGTATAGGTACTAAATCTTCTTTGAATGTTTGGTAGAATTTACAAGTGTAGCTATCTTTCCCTGGACTTTTATTTAGGGAGAGGTTTTTGATAGTTGTTTCTATTTCTTCCCTGAATATGGTTCTATTTAGATTTTCCACTTCCTTGTGTCTCAATTTAAGAAGATTGTATAGCTCTAGGAACTTATCCCTTTTTTCTAGATTGTTGAATTTAGTGGCATATAATTTTTCATAGTATTGTAGTATTATCCCATGTGTATTTATGATGTATATGGTAATTTTTCCTCTTTAATTTTGAATTTTGTTTGTATAAATTTTTATTCTTATAGAGTCTAATTTTATTAATCTTTTCAAAGAACTAGTTTTTTCTTGTATGAATTTCTTTTTCTATATTTTTTTATATTTCATTTAGTTCTGCTCTATAGTTCCTTTCCTCTGCTAACTTTGGGTTGCCTTGGGTTTTTTTTCTGGTTCTTTTAGATGTAATGCTAAATTATTTACTTGGGATCTCTCTTATTTCTTGAAAAAGGCCTGTAATGATATAAAATTTCCTCTTATTACTGCCTTCGCTGCATCCCCAAAATTTTTATATGTCATGTTGTCATTTTCATTTGTCTGTCTATATATTTTGATTTCTGCTTTTATTTCTTCTTTAAACCATTTTCTAGAAGTTTTTGTGAGTTTCTTTACTTTCTTTTTGCAGCTGAATTGTAATTTCAGAGCATTGTGGTCAGAGAATATGCTTGGCATAATTTTAATCTTTATGAATTTGTTAAAGCTAGATTTGTTGCTCAGTATATAATCAATCCTTGAGAATGTTTCATGTGCACTAAAGAGGAATGTATAGGTTTTGGGAAGAAAGGTGCTATATATGTTATTTGTTTCCATTTGGATTGCTGTGTTGTTTTAGGTAGATATGTCCATATTAATATTTGGTTTGGATAATCTATTTAAAGTTATCAAGGATGTGTTCAGGCCCTGGCCGGTTGGCTCAGTGGTAGAGCATCGGCCTGGCATTTGATTCCCGGCCAGGGCACACAGGAGAAATGCCCATCTGCTTCTCCACTCCTCCCCCTCTCCTTCCTCTCCCACAGCCAAGGCTCCATTGGAGCAAAGATGGCCCGGGTGCTGGGGAGGGCTCCATGGCCTCTGCCTCAGGCACTAGAGTGGCTCTGGTCGCAGCAGAGTGATGCCCCAGATGGGCAGAGCATCGCCCCCTGGTGGGCGTGCTGGGTGGATCCCAGTCGGGTGCATGCAGGAGTCTGTCTGACTGCCTCCCCGTTTCCAGCTTCAGAAAAATACAAAACAAACAAACAAACAAAAGGATGTGTTCAAATCTCCAGCTATAATTCTGATTTTGTTTGTCTTTTTTGTTCTGTTAGTAGATGTCTTTCTTATATTGGTACTCCGTGATTTGAAGCATATATATTAAAAAGTGTTATGTCTTCCTGAAACAGTATCTCCTTTACCATTATAAAATGTATGTCTTGGCCCTGTCTGGTTGGCTCAGTGGTAGAGTGTTGGCCTGGCATGTGGAAGTCCCTGGTTTGATTCCTGGTCAGGGCACACAGAAGAAGCACCCATCTGCTTCTTCAACCTTCCGCCTCTCCTTCTTCTCTATCTCTCTCTTCCCCTCCTGCAGCCAAGGTTCCATGGTAGCAAAGTTAGCCTGGGAGCTGAGGACGGCTCCATGGCCTCCACCTCAAGCACTAGAATGGCTCCAGATGCAATGGAGTATACTGAGTGAATACTGGTTGGGCACATGCAGGAGTCTGTCTGACTGCCTCCCTGCTTCTAACTTCAGAAAAATACAAAAAAAAATGTATGTCCTCATCTCTTGTTACCTTAGTTCTCTTGAAGTTAGTATTGTCAGATATAAGTATGGTCTCACCTTCTTTTCTTTGAATATTATTTGCTTGGAAAATTGTTTTCCAACATTTCACTACTTTTTATCTACTTTTGCCCTGCAGCTTAGATGTGTCTCCTGAAGGCATCATGTGGTTGGGTTTTGCTTGTTTGATCCAATCTGTTATGCTGTGGCTTTTTATTGGTGAGTTCAGTCCATTTACATTTAGAGTAATTATTGACATATGAGGATTTTCTATTGTCATTTTATATTGCTTTCTAGTAGCTCTGTGTCTCTTTTGGTTCTTTTCCTTTGTGTTTCTGTCATTTGTTTGTTTGTTTGTTTATGTGGTATTCCATGCTTATTTCCTCTTTTTTTAAGCAATGTATTTCAGTTTTGTTTCTTTAGTAGGTGATTACCTTTAGGTTATTGAGAAACAAAATTTTATATAAACAAGAATCACTTCTCTTATGAGTGATTCTGTCCTTTACCTTCTTTTGTTACTTTAGACCCTTATTCTCTCCCTTTTCATGGTTTTTTTTTTTTTTTTTTTTTTTTTTTTTTTTTTTTTTTTTGTCACAGATTATCTTTTTTTATATTTTAAGCATGTTGGATATTTTACATGTAATTTTGTGTTGTTTTACTGTTTGTTTCAGGTAGATTAACCCCTTGAGTAATTCCTGCTGTGAGAGTTTTCTGGTGATAATTTTCCTCAGCTTCTGTATGTCTGAAAAAGTTTTCATTTCTCCCTCATATTTGAACGATAAATTTGATGGATATAGTATTTTTGGCTGGTAATTCTTCTTTTTCAGTGCTTTGATTATTTAGGGCCACTCTTTTCTGGTTTGTAGAGTTTCTACTGAGATGCTTAATGGTAATCTGATGGGTCTTCCTTTATATGTTAAATACTTCTTTTCCCTAGCTGCCTTCAGGATTATTTCTTTGTCATTGATTTTTGACAGTTTAATTATAGTGTGTTTTAAATAAGGCATGTATGGGTTCAGATAATTAGTTGTTCTGTTTGCTTCTTAGATTCAAGGATCTAACTCTTTCCATAGGTATGGGTTGTTTTTATGAATTATTTGAATAGGTTTTCCATTGCTTTCTCATTTTCTTATTTTTATGATATATCTATTATTCTTATATTGCTCTTTCTGAAGCAGTCAGACAATTCTTCTAGAGGTCTCTCATTTTAAAAAAAAATTGTGAGTTTCTTTTCTTTCTTCTCTCCTGTATATCATATCTAGTTGCTTTTCTTTGATGTCACTGATTCTATCTCCTATCTTTTCTGTTAAATTAGCTACATTTGCTAGCTCATTTTTTAATTTATTATTGAGTTCTTTATCTCTAGTTTTAAAGTTTCAATTTCTGACTGACCAGGTGGTGGCACAGTGGATAAAGCATCAGACTTTGACACAGACAACTCATGTTTGAAACCCCAAGGTCACCGGCTTGAGCAAGGGGTCACTAGGTATGCTTTAGCCCCCCATCAAGGCACATATGAGAAAGCAATCACCAAACAACTAAAGTGCCACCATGAAAAAATAATGTTTCTCATCTCTTTTTCTTCCTGTCTGTCTGTCTGTCTCTCCCTATCTGTCTCTCTCTGTCTCTGTCACAAAAAAATAAAGTTTCAATTTCTTTGGTCAGGTACTTGTTGTATTCACTAATTTGTATTCTTAATGCATTATATTGTCTATCATTGTGTTTTCACATCTTGTTGAATATTTTTCAGATCTTCAACTTTGAATTCTCTACCATTTAACTACAAGGTTCCTATGTAATTGAGAATGTTTTCTGGAAATTTTAAAATTTCTTTCTGAACTGCATCTTTTTTTTTTTTTTTAGCATTTATGGTATTAGTTTTTTTTCTACCTAGATGGTATTATTAAGTTATCAAACAAAAACAATAAAAATAAATAAAAAGGTTAAAGAATTAAAAAGGAAAACAAATAAAAACAGAGAAAAAGACAAAACAAGAAAGATGAAGATAAAAACAAAAGAAAGACAAAAACAAAGAAGAAAAAATAAAGAATGTAGTGTTGTACTTGCAAGAGATTTTTCTATTATTTTCAAGTACATGGCACTGGATTAAAAATTTTATCTCTGTATAATCCTCAGGCTGACCTCTCCTGAGAATCTGCAGTCACTATGATGGAGTCAGGGTTCTATTTATGATGGTGGGTTGGGACATGCTATAAGGGCTTTACAGCTTTCTTTGTAATGACAACCAAAGTCCTCCATGAGCTTCTCTCTGCATTCCAATGGACTATGAAGTAGGTAGGGAGCACGCCTGTTCTTCAGATGAAATTATGATTCTGCAAAGTTTGTTCTAAGGTTGCCACTGTTAATCTCTGTATCCCATGAGGGGAGGGAGGTTGGATCTGGGAGACTGGGGGGATGCACTTTGTATTTTTCTGTCTCTGTCTGAGACTAGGCTGTAGGCAGAGTTTGGGTGCACTGGAAGTGTCCAGGCTCTCACATATTTATTTGGGTTAGAATTTAAATTTCCTCAATCTCTCTGCTCCTCTTGGGAGAAGAAAACCCAGACAATCCATGTTTATACCCTCCCCAAAGCCTTACCTGAGTGCTTCTTATCTTTTGCCCCCAGTCTCTACCCTTCCCACTTTTTGTCCATTTGATACATGGATATTTCTGGCAAGCTTGCAGGCCCAATTGGGCTTCTCTCTCTCTGAGTAATAGCTGTTCAATTTGTTAAAATTTCAAGGGGAGAGATCAAGTGTATCTCTCATACTGCTATTACTCTGATGTCCAAAAAATAACTTACTTATTTTGCTCATGAGGCTTCTTCTACTTGGAATTTTGTGCATCTCTAAATTCTTTAAACTTCAATTCCACTCTTTTCAGCCCAGCTTAAGGTGTACTTCCTCAATAAAATATTCCCTAAATAGCACAACCAAAAGTAGTATCTTGCCAAACGGTTATTCATATTACTGTTTTACAACTAAAATACAAAAAATAAAATAAAATATCACATAGTGATTTGATTTCAATAGGTTTGGCTTCATAACCATCTTCTATTATTTTCTATGAAATTTGTGAACCTGTGTAAGTGTCCTATCTCTCTGAGCTTTATTTTTCTCAAAATTAAAAGTCATATAGTAACAGTAACTATTTAAAAAAGTTGTAAGCATTAAATAGAAAAATTCATGAAAAGCACTAGCCCAGGACATCAATGAAAAATAGCTATTATTGTATGCATATTCTCCCAACAGCTTTATGAGGACTCTGGATTATACAAGAAGGTTATTTTCTCCATGCTTTATTTAATGCCTCCATATGTTTTCACTCTTTTCTTCCTAACTTAAACTATCAGAATATGATAGTTATTATTAGCTATCAACCAAAATTTGTTCTCTTCATTCTGAGCACATGGAGAGAATATATCTATAATATTCCTTGACAGTTAGGTGTGGCTATGTGACTGGACATATAAAATACTTGTGTTCTAGATTCATCTTCTTCAGTAAATTTCTATAAAACCTTGTTAAACCACTTTACTTCCCTTGATCTCCATATTGTCATTTGGAAGATGAGGATAACAAATTATAGTGACAATGGTATCTGGAATAGTCTTTCCATATTACCCAGTTCCAAAATTCAGGGACTGGGCCTCTTATTTTTTAAGTGTTGTCAAATAGAAATACTTCATAATCATTATGGAGCCTATAAACTTGGCCAAACAACCAAAGAGGCACTGAATGACATGTATGACATCAGGTGACCAGGAAATAAAGTCAATAATAGTTCTGTCTTTACCTTTAAAAGACCAAAAAAATTTCTGCTTCATTGTATCAGAATAAAAATTACAAAGGTCAACCTTAATGAAAACTGTAATAAGTATTATTATAACTGATTATCTTTCTTCACTGAATAAATATGTAACTTACATTATTCTAAAAGCACTTGCAACAAATAAAAGAGAAAATATTGTTTCTGAAATAAAAAATAAAAGAGAGAACATCACTATTGAGTTTACATATATATAAAGAATACTATGAACTATATGCCAACAAATTCAATAAACTACATCAATTTGACAAATTCTTAGAAAGACACAAACACCTAAAACTTATTCAAGAGCAATAAAAATATGAAAAGACCTATAAAATTAAAAATATTTAAATAATAATTTTTAAAACTTCCCAGAAATAAAAGCCCAGGCCCAGATGTCTTTATTAATGAGTATCAAATATACAAAAATTAATTAATACTAATACTTTACAGACACTTATGAAAAATAGGAGAAAAAATTTTCCAATTAATTTTATGTAGCCAGTATTATCCTGCTACCAAAAGCAGACAAAGACATTATGTTTGGAGATGCACATACCAGTATCTCTTATCTATATAGACATACAAATCCTCAACAAAACACTAACAAAGCAAATTCAATAATATATAAATAAAGGAATGTAGATCGTGATCAAATGAGATATATGCCAGGAATGCAATTTCTGTTTAATGTATAAAAATCAATAAATATACCATCTTAATAAGGGACAAAACCCACTTGATCACTTCAATAAATATAGAAAATCACTAGATAGATTCAGTACTCCTTTATGAGAAAACAACAGCAACAACAACAAACAAGAATAGAAAGAGAAACCTGACCAGACGGTGGCACAGTGGATAGATTTTCAGCCTGGGACTCAGAGGATCCAGGTTTGAAATCACAAGATCACAGGCTTGAGCACAGGCTCATCTGGCTTAAGTGTGGGTTAACTATCTTGAGTGCAGGGTCACCGGTTTCAGTGTGAGATCAAAGACTTGGTCCCATGGTCACTGGCTTATGCCCAAAGGTCACTGGCTTAAAACTCAAGGTCACTGGCTTGAGCAAGGGGTCATTCATTCTGCTATAACCTACCCCCCCTCCCGCTCAAGGCACATATGAGAAAGCAATCAATGAAAAACTAAGGTGCCACGATGAAGAACTGATGCTTCTCATCTCTCTTCCTTACTATTTCTCTGAACCTCTGTGTTCCTCTCTCTTACAAAAAACAAACAAACAAATAAAACAAATAAAATAAAAAGAATAGAAGAAATAGCTTAAACTGATAAAGGGGGGTTATATAAAACATAGTTCTAAGATAATTGATGTTGAAAAGATAAATACCTTTCCCTTAAGTTAAGAAAAAACACAAGAATGTCTGTTCTTGTGACTTCTATCCAAAAATTTACTAGAGGTTCAAGCCAAAATAATTAGGTAAGAAAAGTAAATTAAGTAATCCAAATTGGGAAAGAAAAAGTAAATTGATCTCTTTGTAGATGAGATTGAGTAGATATCATGTTAAGTGTTCTTGCTACATAAACACACACACACACACATACTCACACACACGAAAGGAAAAAAAGATTCTGGGAGGAGTTAGATATGCCTATTACTTTGATTATGGTGATGGTATGACAGGTGTGTGCATATGTCCAAACTCATCAAACTGTACATATTAATTAAGGGCAGTGCTTTTATATCTATTGTACCTCAAAAAAGCTATTAAAAAGAGTATGGCCCTGGCAAGCATAGACAAATAATCAGTGAAATAAAATCAACAGTATAGAAATAAACCCTTACAATTATGGTTGATTTTACCCAACGGCTTCAAAAAAGTTTAAGAAAGAGAGTCTCTTCAACAACAATGCTGGGACAGTTAGCTATCCACATGCAAATTATGAAGCTGGACCACTATTTTATACTGTACACAAAAATTAATTCAAAATTATCAATAGTTGGAATGTAAGAACAAATCACATAAAAATCTCAGACAAAACAGGAATAAACCTGATTACCTTGCATTTAGTAGTGGAATCTTACATATGACATCAAAAGCACAAGTGAGCAAAGAAAAATAAATAAATTAGACTTTATCAAAAATTAAAATATTTGTGTTTTAAAGGACATGATCAAGGAAGTTAAAAGACAACTCACTGATTTGGAGAAAATATTTGAAAATCAAGTATCTGATAATAGACTTGTGTAAAAAATTATATAAAGAATTATTATAATTCAACAGTAAAAGTTAACCCAATTAAAAATGGACAAAATGTTTGAATATATGCAAATGACTAACAAGCACACACACAAAAAAATCAACATTTGCATTAGTCAGCTTGGACTGCCATAACAAAATACCATAGACTGGGTGGCTTAAACAACAGAAATTTATGCCTTGTGGAGGCCAGGACGTTTAAAATCAAGATGCCATCATAGTTGGATTCTGATAATAGTTTATGGGATAATTACAAGTATTAAATAAAATAATACATGCAATGTTCCTAGAATAATACATAGTAAACACTCAGTTAATGAGCATTATTAGTATTTTGTGAATTTTAAAAGTATTTTAGTGGCAATGTTATTCATTGCACTACTGATGCAATATATTACATGTGATATCAGATTCAATATTAATTCAATTGATATTAGTGTTTGTGAGGATTACCATCAAATATAACAAAGCCTCAGCCCTCAAGGGACATTTATTAGAGTTGAAGAAAACCAAACATACCAAAAATGTTAACCACAAAAGAAGGAAATGTAGCCTGATCTGTGGTGGCTCAGTGGATAAAGCGTCGACCTGGAAATGCTGAGGTCGCTGGTTCGAAACCCTGGGCTTGTCTGGTCAAGGCACATATGGGAGTTGATGCTTCCAGCTTCTCCCCCCTTCTCTCTCTCTGTCTCTCTCTCCTCTCTGTCTCTCTCTCTCCTCTCTAAAAATGAATAAATAAAATAAAAATAAATAAATAAAATCTTAAAAAAAGAGAAAAAAAAGAAGGAAATGTAGGAGAGACCAAAAAAGAGCTGAATAAGTGCCAAAGAATGGACCAGATAATAAGTTAAGATAGAGTTGTATTGAAATTGTATTGAAATAGAGACTATAGATATCTCTGAAAAAAAAAGGAACTACGAAGGAGGCTCTGATAAATATGGAAATATTTCTATTTACATTAAGTAATCCAAAATAACATTTAAACCAGACAATTAAAATAAGGCTCCTGGCTAGTTATTTAAGAAGTAAATAAAAGTCTGAGTTAAATGTCTAGAGTTAATCTGTTATATTTTGCCTTCTGTAACTTTCAGACCATGACTTCAAGGAAGCCTAACTAAATTTATTGTTATGGTGATCACTCTCAGGCCCCAGAATAATATCGCCTGTGCTTTCTTATGTGATAATACTACATGCAACTAAAATTAAAATAGGTCAATCATGTCTCTATATGTCATACAAACAAATCATTTTTTTCCAGATTGTAAAGCCAGAAGCCACGGCCACCATCACAGCCACCTGGCCCATGAAGGTTCGCATTGGATTCGGACAGTCAGTAAAGAAACAATGGAGCCAAAAACTGATGAGCCATCGTTTTTAATCCTAGCTTGCACCTGGCAGGCAAGTAAAAACACACACTGGGCTCCAAAACCCATTCACATTCAGTGCTCACAAAGCTACTGACTTATCCAAGTTTCCTAGAATCAGGTTTCTAGCTCACCAGACTTATTCACCTCTGTTCCCCATCTCCTTCCTTCTCCCTGCACAAACTCTGCACTAACTGGCTTCTCACTCAACACTCCGCCATCTTGGCTGCCTCTCCTGGCCTTCTCCACGTGGCCTTTCTCTGCTCTCCTCTCTGCTATCTCCTCTAATGTTACTCTTAGGAACCAAGAGTGCAAAGCTCCTGTTCTGCCCCTATTTTATAGTGTAGAAATCAAAACCTTTAATCCAATATACAAAATAGGGAAGTCTCTAATACAAAGTCACTTATCTGGGGCATGATGGGATTGTACCACCCCACATCAAAAAGGGTGGGAAAGGCTTAATCCCAAAACCAAGCCCCAGGCTACAATGATTCTGCCGGCC
The DNA here is from genome assembly GCF_036850995.1 of Saccopteryx leptura. Lineage (NCBI taxonomy): Eukaryota > Metazoa > Chordata > Mammalia > Chiroptera > Emballonuridae > Saccopteryx > Saccopteryx leptura. The sequence continues at coordinate 123,384,838 of NC_089516.1, forward strand.
CACAGCCCGCCCCCAACACACATTAATATCACCTGGGCAATGGCCTCCACATGGGCAGCGCCATCTTTAACAAAGTGAGCATAATATATTTTATTAGCCCAACACAGATTAAGATATAGTTGGCATACAACCTATGTAACTAAGGCATATAATGATACATGTTTATATTGTGAAAGGATTGCTACAGTAGATTACTTAACACCTGCACCACCACCTAATGCAATTACCTCTTTTCAATCAGAACTTTTAGGATCTATTTTCTCAGCAACTTCAACTACATAATACAGTATTATTAACTATAGTAACCATGCTATATATATATTTTTTCCATTTTTCTTCTTCCTTTGTTTTATTTTTGACATGTATTTTATTTTCACATATGTTACTCTTACAAGAAATTAAGAATTTAGAAACAGTCTTTCACATTGACTCATATATGTTGCCATTTCCGGTGCTCTTTATTCCTGGGTGAAGTTCTCAGCTTCCATCTAGTACCATCCTCCCCAGCCTGCAGTAGTTACTTCAGCATTTTTTAAATTAAATGTAATGCAGTAACATTGATAAATCAGGGTACATATGTTGAGAGAAAACATCTCCAGATTACATTGACATTTGATTATGCTGTATACCCCTCACCCAAAGTCAAATTGACTTCCATCACCTTCTATCTGGTTTTCTGGTTTTCTTTGTGCCCTTCCCCTCCCCTACATGCTCTCTCATTCCTTGCCCCATCCACCCCTCACCCACTCCTCTACCTCTGTTACCATCACATTCTTGTTTATGTCTCTGAGTCTCTTTTTTATGTCCCATCTATGTATGGATTCATATAGTTCTTAGTTTTTTCTGATTTACTTATTTCACTCCGTATAATGTTATCAAGGTCCATCCATATTATTGTAAATGATCTAATGTCATCATTTCTTATGGCTGAGTAGTATTGCATAGTATATATGTTCCAAAGCTTTTTAATCCACTCGTCTTCTGATGGACACTTGGGCTGTTTCCAGATGTTCACTACTGTGAACAATGCTGCCACAAACATGAGGGTGCATTTCTCCTTTTGGAGCCGTTCTATGGTGTTCTTGGGATATATTCCTAAAAGTGGGATAGCTGGGTCAAAAAGCAGTTCAATTTTTAATTTCTTGAGGAATCTCCATACTGTTTTCCACAGTGGCTGCACCAGTCTGCATTCCCACCAGCAGTACAGGAGGGTTCCCTTTTCTCCACATCCTCGCCAGCACTTATTCTGTGTTGTTTGTTGATGAGCGCCATTCTGGCTGGTGTGAGGTGATATCTCATTGTGGCTTTAATTTACACTTCTCTAATGATTAGTGATGTTGAGCATTTTTTCATATACCTATTGGCCATCTGTATGTCCTCTTTGGAGAAATGTCTATTCATTTCTTTCAACCATTTTTTGATTGGATTGTATGCCTTCCTGGTGTTGAAATTTACAAGTTTTTTATATATTTTGGTTATTAACCCCTTATCAGACGTATTGACAAATATGTTCTCCCATTGTGTAGTTTGTTTTTATTCTGTTCTTATTGTCTTTAGCTGTACAAAAGCTTTTTAGTTTGATATAGTCCCATTTGTTTATCCTGTCTTTTATTTCACTTTCCCGTGGAGATAAATCAGCAAATATGTTGCTCCGAGAGATGTCAGAGAGCTTACTGCCTATGTTTTATTCTAAGATGCTTATGGTTTCAAGGCTTACATTTAAGTCTTTTTTTTTAATTTTTTTAATTTTTTATTTTTCTGAAGTTGGAAACAGGGAGGCAGTCAGACAGAATCCCGCATGCGCCCAACTGGGATCCACCCGGCATACCCACCAGGGGTGATGCTCTGCCCATCTGGGGTGTCACTCTGTTGCAACCAGAGCCATTCTAGTGCCTGAGGCAGAGGTCACAGAGCCATCCTCAGCGACGGGCAAACTTTGCTCCAATGGAGCCTTGGATGCGGGAGGGGAAGAGAGAGACAGAGAGGAAGGAGAAAGGGAGGGGTGGAGAAGCAGATAGGCGCTTCTCCTGTGTGCCTTGGCCGGGAATCGAACCCGGGACTCCTGCACAGCAGGCCGATGCTCTACCGCTGAACCAACCAGCTAGGGCACATTTAAATCTTTTATCAATTTTGAGTTAATTTTTGTTAGTGGTGTAAGCTGGTGATCTAGTTTCATTTTTTTGCAGGTAGCTGTCCAATTTTCCCAACACCATTTGTTAAAGAGGCTGTCTTAATTCCATTGTATTTCCTTACCTCCTTTGTCAAATATCAGTTGTCCATAGAGCTGTGGGTTTATTTCTGGGTTCTCTGTTCTGTTCCATTGATCTATATGCCTGTTCTTATGCCAGTACCAGGCTGTTTTGAGTACAATGGCCTTATAGTATAACTTGATATCAGGAAGTGTGATACCTCCCACTTTCTTCTTCTTTTTTAAGATTCCTGAGGCTATTCATGTTCTTTTTTAGTTCCATATAAATTTTTGGAATATGTGATCTATATCTTTGAAGTATGTCATTGGTATTTTAATTGGTATTGCATTGAATTTATAGATTGCTTTGGGTAATATAGACATTTTAATAATATTTATTCTTCCTAACCATGAACACGGTATATGCTTCCACTTGTTTGTATCTTTCTTGATTTCTTTTATCAATGCTTTGTAATTTTCCGAGTACAATTCTTTAGTCTCCTTGGTTAAATTTACTCCCAGGTACTTCATTTTTTTGGTTGTAATAGTGAAGGGGATTCTTTCCTTAATTTCTCTTTCTGACTGTTCATTGTTGGCATATAAAACTGCCTCTGATCTCTGAGTATTGATTTTATATCTTGCCACTTTGCTGAATTTATTTATCAGGTCCAGTAGTTTTTTGATTGAGACTTTAGGGTTTTCTATATACAGTATCATATCATCTGCAAATAATGATAGTTTTACTTCTTCTTTTCCAAATTGAATGCCTTCTATTTCTTCTTCTTGTCTGATTGCTGTGGATAGGATCTCCAGGACTATGATAAATAAGAGTGGTGAATGGGGGCACCCCTGCCTTGTTCCTAATCTTAAGGGGATTGCTTTTAATTTTAGCCCATTCAGTATGATTTTGGCTGTGGGTTTGTCATAGATGGCTTTTATCATGTTCAGGTATGTTTCCTGTATTTTCACTATGCTGAGAGTTTTGATCATGAATATGTGCTGGATATTATCAAATGCTTTTTCTGCATCTATTGAAATTATCCTGTGGTTTTTTCCCTCCTTTTGGTTTATGTGATGAATCACACTGATTGATTTACAAATATTGTACCAGCCTTATCTCCCCAGAATAAATACCACTTGATCATGGTGTATGATTTTTTTCCCATATATTGTTGGATCCAGTTTGCTAATATTTTGTTGAGGATTTTAGCATCTATATTCATCAGAGATATTGGCCTATAATTTTCTTTCTTTGTGTTATCTTTGCCTGGTTTTAGAATCAGAATTATGCTCGCCTCATAAAACGAGGTTGGAAGTCTTCCTTCCTCTTCAGTTTTTTGAAATAGTTTGAGAAGGATAAGAGTTAGTTCTACTTTGAAAATTTGGTAGAATTCAGTTGTGAAGCCATCAGGCCCAGGACTTTTCTTTGTTTGGAGTTTTTTGATAACTGTTTCAATTTCATTTGGTGTAATCGGTCTGTTTAGGTTTTCTGATTCTTCCAGATTGATTTTTGGAAGATTGTATGTTTCAAGGAATTTGTCCATTTCATCTAGGTTTTCTAGTATTTTGGCATACAGTTCTTCATAGTATTTTCTTACAATATTTTGTATTTCTGTTGTGTCAGTTGTTATATCTCCAGTCTCATTTCTAATTATATTTATTTGAGTGTTTTCTTTCTTTTTTTTTTGGTGAGTCTAGTTAAAGGTTTATCAATCTTGTTTACCTTTTTAAAGAACCAGCTCTTAGTTTCATTCATCGTCTTTATTGTTTCTTTAGCCTCTATGTCATTTATTTCTACTCTGATCTTTATTATTTCCTTCCTTATACTACATTTGGGCTTTACTTGCTGTTCTTTTTCAGGTTCTTTTAGATGCAGGGTTAAGTTGTTTATTTGAGCTTTTTCTAGCTTCTTAAAGTGTGCCTGTAGTGCTATGAACTTCCTTCTCTGTACTGCTTTTGCTGTGTCCCATAAATTTTGAGTTGTTGTATGTTCATTGTCATTTGTTTCTAGAATTTTTTTTTATTTCTTCTTTGATCTCATTCTTAATCCACTCATTATTTAACAACCTGCTATTTAGTTTCCATGTGTTTGAGAATTTTTGAGCTTTTCTGTTGTGGTTCATTTCTAGTTTCATGCCATTGTGATCAGAGAAAGTGCTTGATATGATTTCAATATTTTTAAATTTGTTGAGACCACTTTTGTGCCCTAACATGTGGTCTATCCTAGAGAATGTACCATGAGCACTTGAAAAGAATTGTATTCTGCTGTTTAATGGTGAAAGCTTCTGAAGATATCTATTAAATCGAGTTGATCTAATGTGTCCAATAAGTCTGCTGTTTCTTTGTTAATTTTCTTTCTTGAGGATCTATCTAGTGATGTTAGTGGGGTATTGAAATTCCCTACTATTATAGTATTGCTGTTGATCTCACCCTTTAAATGCATCAAAGTCTGCTTTATATATTAGGGGCTTGTATATTAGATGCATAGATATTTATAATAGTTATATCTTTCTACTGCATTTCTCCCTTTATCATTATGTAGTGGCCTTCTTTATCTCTTACTATATCTTTTGTTTTAAAGTCCATTTTGTCTGATATAAGTATTGCTACTCCAGCTTTTTTTTTTTCATTTCCATTTGCATGAAATGTTTTTTTTTTCCATTCTTTTTACTTCGATCTATGTGCATCTTTTGTTCTAAGGTGTGTCTCTTTTTTTTAAATTCAATTCTCTATGGTGACATCAATAAATCAGGGTACAAATGTTAAAAAAAACATGTCCAGGTTATTTTGTCAAACAATTATGTTGCTTACCGATCTCCCAAAGTCAGATTGTCCTCCGTCATCTTCTATCTAGTTTTCTTTGTACTCTCCCACCTCCCCCTTTCCCTCTCCCTCTCCCCCGAACCCCCATAACCACCACACTCTTATCAATGTCTCTTCGACTCGCTTTTATATCCCACTTATGTATGGAATAATGCGGTTCCTGGTTTTTTTCTGATTTACTTATTTCACTTTGTATAATGTTATCAAGAACCCATCATTTTGCTGTAAATAAACTAATGTTATCATTTCTTATGGCTGAGAAATATTCCATAGTGTATATGTGCCACATCTTCTTTATCCATTCTTCCATTGAAGGGCTTTTTCGTTGTTTTTATGTCCTGGCCACTGTGAACAATGCTGCAATGAACATGGAGGTGCATGTGGCTTTACGTATCAATGTTTCTGAGTTTTGGGGGTATATACTCAGTAGAGAGATTGCTGGGTCATAAGGTAGTTCTATTTTCAGTTTTTTGAGGAACGACCATAATTTTTTACATACTGGTTTTACTACGTTACAGTCCCTCCAACAGTGAATGAGGGTTCCTTTTTCTCCACAGTCTCTCCTACATTTGCTAATACCTGTCTTGTTAATAATAGCTAATCTCACAGGTGTGATGTGGTATCTCATTGCAGTTTTTATTTGCATTTCTCTAATAACTAAAGAAGATGAGCATCTTTTCATATATCTGTTGGCCATTTCTATTTTTTCCTCAGAAAAGTGTTTGCTCATGTTCTCTTTCCATATTTTTATTGGATTTTTTTTTTGTTTGTTGTTGAGTTTTATGAGTTCTTTGTATATTTTGTGTATTAAGCCCCTATCTGAGCAGTTGTTTGAAAATATCATTTCCCAACTAGTTGGCTGTCTGTTTATTTTGTTATCAGTTCATCTTGCTGAGCAAAAACTTCTTAATCTGATGTAGTCCCATTTATTAATTTTTTCCTTCACTTTCCTTGCCTTTGGAGTCAAATTCATAAAATGCTCTTTAAAACCAAGGTCCATGAGTTTAGTACCTATGTCTTCTTCTATGTACTTTATTGTTTCAGGTCTTATATTTAGATCTTTGATCCATTTTGAATTAATTTTAATACAAGGGGACAAAGAGTAGTCAAGTTTCATTCTTTTGCATGTGGCTTTCCAGTTTTCTCAGCACCATTTGTTGAACAGGCTTTCTTTTCTCCATTGTGTATTGTTGGTCCCTTTATCAAAAATTATTTGACCATATATATGTGGTTTTATTTCATGAATTTCTATTCTGTTCCATTGGTTTGAGTGTCTATTTTTATGCCAATACCATGCTGTTTTGATTGTCGTGGCCCTATAATATAGTTTGAAGTCAGGTATTGTGATGCCCCCAGCTTCATTCTTTTTCTTTAGGATTGCTTTGGCTATTCGAGGTTTTTAATAGTTCCATATAAATCTGATGATTTTTTGCTCTATTTCTTTAAAAATTGTCATTGGAATTTTAATTGCATTAAATTTGTATATTGCTTTGGGTAATATGGCCATCTTGATTATATTTATTCTTCCTAAACAAGAACAAGAAATATTCTTCCATCTCATTGTATCATTTTTGATTTCCCTTAACAATGGTTTGTAGTTTTCATTATATAACTCCTTTACATTTTTTGTTATGTTTATTCCTAGGTATTTTATTTTTTTTGTTGCAACCATGAAGGGGATTATTTTTTTGAATTTTTCTCAAATGTTTCATTGTTGGCATATAGAAAGGCTATGGACTTTAGTATGGTAACTTTGTATCCTGCGACCTTACTGTATTGGCTTTTTGTTCCTAGTAGTCTTTTTGTGGATTCTTTGGGGTTTTCGATGTATAGAATCATACATATCATCTGCAAAATGTGATACCTTTAATTCTTCTTTTCTAATATGGATGCCTTTTATTCCATTGTCTTGTCTGATTACTCTGGCTAGAACCTCTAGTTACACATTACATAAGAGTGGAGAGAGTGGACAACCCTGTCTTGTTCCTGATTTAAGGGTTAAAGCTTTCAGTTTTGTGCCATTTAATATGATGTTAACTGATGATTTATCATATATGGCCTTTATCATGTTGAGATATTTACCTTCTATACCCATTTTGTTGAGAGTCTTAAATATAAAATTGTGTTGTATTTTATCAAAAGACATTTCTGGATCTATTGAAAAATCATGTGGTTTTTGTTCTTTGTTTTGTGACATGGTATATTACATTAACCGTTTTACTTATGTTGAACCATCCTTGAGATTCTGGATGAATCCCACTTGATCATGATGTATTATTTTTAAAATATGTTGTTGTATTCGATTTGCTAGTATTTTGTTTAGTATTTTAGCATCTGTATTCATTAGAGATATTGGTCTGTAGTATTTTTTTTGTGTGCCATCCTTTCCTGGTTTCAGTATGAGGGTTATTTTGGCATCATAAAATGTGTTTGGAAGTATTGTTTCTTCTTCAATTTTTTGGAAGACTTTCAGTAGAATAGAAACCAAGTCTTCTTTGAATGTTTGAGAAATTTGCTAGTATAGCCGTCTGGGCCTGGACTTTTATTTTTGAGAAGGTTTTTAATAGTTTTTTCTATTTTGTCTCCACTAATAGGTCTGTTTAGGATTTCTGATTATTCTTGACTCAGTCTAGGGAGGTTCTATTGTCCTAGCAATTTATTCATTTCTTCTAGGTTGTTCAATTTAGTGGCATAAAGTTTTTCATAGTATTCTACAATAATTCTTTGTATATCTATGATGTCCGTGGTGATTTCTCCTCTTTCATTTTGGATTTTTTTTATAAGAGTCCTTTCTCGTTTTTCCTTGGTGAGTCTTGCAAAGGGTTTTTCAATTTTGTTGATCTATTCAAAGAACCAGCTCCTTGTTCTACTAATTTTTTCTATACTTTTTTTCTTCTCTATTTCATTTATTTGTGCTCTGATTTTTATTATTCCTTTCCTTTAGCTGATTTTGTGTTGTCTTTTTCTTTTTTTTCTAGTTCCTTAAGGTGTGAAGTTAAGTGGTTCACTTGGGCTCTCTCTTGTTTGTTCATATATGCCTGAAGTGATATGAACTTCCCTCTTATCACTGCTTTTGCTGCATCCCATAGATTCTGATATGTCGTATTGTCATTTTCATTAGTCTGTATATATCTTTTGATCTCTGCACTTATTTTTTCTTTCACCCATTCATTTTTTGAAAGTATGTTGTTTAGTTTCCTCATTTTTCTGGGATTTTTTTCCTCTTTTTTGCAGTTGAATTCTAGTTTCAAGGCTTTATGATCAGAAAATATGCTTGGTAAAACTTCAATTTTTCTGAATTTGCTGATGTTGTTTTTGTGGCCCAACATATGGTCAATTCTTGAGAATGATCCATGTACACTGGAGAAAAATGTATACTCAGTCACTTTGGGATGAAGAGTCCTGTAAATGTCTATCATATCCAGGTCCTCCAGTGTTTTGTTTAAGGCCACTATATCTTTGTTGATTCTCTGTTTGGATGAACGATCTAGAGCCATCAGCGGTGTATTGAGGTCTCCAAGTATGATTGTATTTTTGTCAGTTTTTGTTTTAAGGTCAATAAGTCGCTGTCTTATATATTTTGGTGATCCTTGGCTTGGTGCATATATATTAAGTATTGTTATGTCTTCTTGATTCAGTGTCCCCGTAGCCATTATGAAATGGCCATTTTTGTCTCTGAGTACTTTTGCTATCTTGTGGTCAGCATTATCAGATATGAGTATTGCTATGCCTGCTTTTTTTGGATGTTATTTGCTTGGAGTATTGTTTTCCAGCCTTTCACTTTGAATTTGTTTTTATCCTTGTTACTTAGATGAGTTTCCTATAGGCAGCATACAGTTGGATTTTCTTTTTTAATTCATTCTGCTACTCTGTGCCTTTTTATTGGTGAGTTTAATCCGTTTACATTTAGTGTAATTATTGACCCTTGTGAGTGCCCTATTGCCATTTTACAGATTGCTTTCTGTTAGTTGTGTGCCTTGTTTGATCCTTCTCTTTCTTTTTTCTATCTTTTGTTTTTATTTGATTGTATTCCATACATCTTTCCTCCATTGCTATCTTTTTTATCTCATGTGCTTCTGTGGTGATTTTTTCAATGGTGGTTACCTTTAAGTAATGAAAAGGGTTCCTACCCTGTTCTTTGTAGCACACTATTTTGTGAGTAGAATTGAGTTTTTCATCTCTGTTTGATTTGTTTTTAGTTTCAATTTCCTTGGAAATATATTCTTTGTGTTCATTGAGTTTTTTTCTGAGCTCCCTAAATTGCCTTTCTGCGTTTTCTTGTATATCTTGGAGGATTTTTAGGATTTCTATCTTAAATTCTCCCTCATTTAACTCCAAGGTTTCAAATATATTAATTTTTTTCTCCTTACATTTTTCCTCATCTAGCTGTGTTACCTCTGTTTCTTTTGCATTTATGATATTCGATTTTCTTTTCCTTAATGGCATCTGATGGTGGTTTTGTTGATAGTATTAATGAGATTTAATAAAGAATAAAAAGTTAAAAAAAATAAAAAAAATGGAAAAGCGGTTTTTTTTAGAAAATTAATAATGAAATAAAGAAAAATAAAATAAAATTTTTAAGAAAAGGAAATTATTCCCCCCTCCTTTTTCCCTCTTCTCTCCTCTCCCCTCGTTCTTGAAAAATCTTGTGTTGAACTGTGATTTATATGTTATTAAATAGAACAAACAATGTCTGTAATGGAGGGCCTGAATTAGGGAAAAGTAATAAAGAGGCCAAAAACAAAGGGGGGTATGGATTCACAAAAAGCAAATAAGGAAAAAATTTGGGTCAAGTATAAAATGATTTGCTTTTAGGTGTTGGTTAACTAAGAGTTATGATGAGAGGAATAAGAGAGAAACAGGAAAATGAGGGGGCAAATTAAAAAATTACTATTGTATTTAGTGGAACAAGAACTAGATAAAATGGAGAGCCAGGGATGGGAGTACTGCTAGTGAGTTAAAAAGGTGATGTAACCCCCCCCAAAAAATGCCACAAACATAAGTTTGTGTCCCAGATAAGATAATTTGTTTGTTATGGAGGTTTGAATGAGAGAAGATGTACAGGAGAAAGGAAGAAACTAATATAGAAGGAGAAAAGAAAGAGAGAGATAGAAAAAAAAGAGGGAACCACTAAAAGAAGAAAAAAGAAAAAAGAGGAGAGAGAGAGAGACAGAGAGTTAAGGGTTTTGGAGTGCAACTCTCATAGAGAGAAAGGAAGAGGAGAGAAAAGATAATGGGAGATGTAACACTTATGGGTAGTGCAGTTCAAGGAGAGGAGAGAGTAAGGCTGGCAGAGAGTTAAACGACCAAATTGGAGGAGGAAAAAAAATATCAAGAATGAAGATAAGAGAAACAAACGGACAAATATAATAAAATGGGATAGGTTATAAAGTCTGCAGATTATTCTTGATTTTGAGAGGTTATCTTCTTGCTTTTTCTTTTCTCTCCGTCTTCCTGGTCGGTGACTGTAACCTGGGTTCCGCCCCTTTGGCACGCTCAGGTAGAGGTTTGCAGTTGATAAGTCTCTATGGTGATGTCATGTATTGTGCTTTAGTCTCGTTGGCAGTTGAGGCTCATTAGCATTTATAGGTTCTAAAATGCTGACAGTGAGAGTGTCCGTGTTCCTGGAGCCTCTCTCCTAATCTTTCCTTCCTCAATTAGTAGCCTGATAATCCAGCTATGGGGTTGCTGGTGCCTCTGCCTGGAGGCTCAAAGAGCTGGCAACTCCCCACTCTATTTCCACTCAGCACAGGGCTCTGGGTAAGGCTCAGTCAGTCAGAGCTGCTAGCATAATCAGGTTGGGCTTCCACCCACTCAAAGACCTCTGGCTCTGCCACTCTTTCTGGTAACACGGGTGGGCACCCACTCCCGGGGTGCTTGGAGGAAACTCTCATTCACTATCTGCATGTGCAGACCAGGATATCAGGCAGGCAGTTTCACACTCTGAGTGAAACCCCCACCCGCATGGAAAAGTTCCAGCATTGGAATTGGCTCTCGCTCCGTCCCCATGTGTGGCTTTTGCAAGGCGCTGAGGCAGCCGGAGATTCTGCTTTTGGCCCACACAAAGGCCCCTGACTCTGTTTCTCTGTGGGATAACATGGGCGCACACTGCCAAGGCACTTGGAGGAATTTCTCGCTCACTATCTGCGCAGACCAGGATATCAGGCCAGCTGCCTCACCCTCTGAGTGAAACCCCCACCCGCTCGGAAAAGTTCTAGCATTGGAATTGGCTCTTGCTCCCTCCCAGTGTGTGGCTTTTCCAGTGCGCTGGAGTGGTCTGGAGATTTCGTTTTCAACCCACACAAAGGCCTCTGACTCTGCCTCTCTGTGGGATAATACGGGCGCCCACTCTCGGGGTTTTGGAAGGAATCTCTCGCCCACTATCTGCGCAAGCCGACCAGGGGATCAGGGAAAATGGCTGCCCCACTTTTCTTTCTTTGTCTGGGTTTGGCACGAGTCTTAGCTTTTATTGCCCGGGTTGCCACAGTTTCCTCGGCTTGGATCTCCGTGCCAAAGCCTGGTTCGGCCGTTTGTGCCACGGCCTGGATCTATTCACCCCCTTTGCCTGCCTTAGTTTCTATATTCTCAGTTCCCAGTTAAAGCCGCCCTGTTTAGGTTAGTGAGGAAGGCGGAGCATTTCTTACTTTTTATTTCCTTCGGGGTTTGGTTATATATTTAGCCAATTTTTCGATTGACCATACTTTCGGGTGTATTGTGAAACATCTGGAGGCTCCAAGGATAGGTTTTTCTGTTTTTGGTTGAAGATCTTGTTGAGTTTTGGGGGAGATTTGTCGGTATCGCTTCCTACCTTGCCATTACTCTGACGTCATCTCCCGTGGCTTCTTCTTTGCTCCTTGGTTTTTGAGAGCTGTTCTTGTAGTCCAGAGTTGGTTTTTCATGCTGATTTTTCCTAAATTTATTTGTATTCCTGTTTGGTGTTGAGAGCTGGGCATCTGTGCATCCTCCTACTTTGCTGCCATCTTCAGGTCCTCTAGATATTTGATTCTCAATACTTAAAATTTTTATAAGTGTTAGTTTGTATCCTTTGGCCAATATCTCATAATTTTCCTCACTAACCAGCAACTGTAAACCATTATTCTACTCCAAATTTCTATGACTTGGCTTTTTTATATTTCACATATAAGGGAAAACAAATAGTATTTGACATAGTCTGCCTTAAAATGCTTAGTAAGTATTTTACTGAGAATAATATCCTCAATGTCCATCTATGTTACTGTAAAGGGCAGATTTTCATCTTCTTATGGCTAAATATTTCATATATATCTAACATTTCTTTTATCTATTCATTTGTACATGGGCACTTAATTTTTTTCCATGTCTTCAATATTGTAAGCAATGCGGCCATGAACATGGAGGTGCAGATACCTCTTCAATGTAGTTATTTTATTTCCTTCAGATTAAAGATAAGAGATAATTCAATCATATGGTAATTCTATTTTTTTTTCATTTTTTAGAAAGTTTTACACTGTTTTTCATAGAGACTGTCTCAATTTACAGTCCCAACAACAATGCACAGGGTTCCCATTTCTCCGTGTCCTTACCAGCACTTGTTATCTCTTGTCTTTTTGATAATAGACATCCTAACAGGTGTTAGGTAATATCTCACTGTGTGTCAGAATTGCTTTTTTCTGATGGTTAGTGATGTTGAGTACCTATTCATGCACTTCATGTACCTGTTGGACAATTGCATATTTTCTTTCTTTCTTCCTTTTTCTTTTCTTTATCAGACACAGAGTCAGAGAGAGGGACAGACACACAAGAAGGGAGAGAGATGAGAAGCATCAATTCTTCACTGCAACATCTTAGTTGTTCATTGATTGCTTGTTCATTGATTGCTCTCTCATATGTGTGTTGACCAGGGCTCTACAGCAGAGCAAGTGACCCCTTGCACAAGCCAGAATACTTGGGCTCAAGGCAGCGACCTTGGACTTCAAGCCAGCAACCTTTGAGATCAAGCCAGAAACCATGGGGTCATGTCTATAATCTCATGCTCAAGCCTGTGACCTCAGGGTTTTGTACCTGGTTCCTTCATGTCCCAGTCTGATGCTATATCCACTGCATCACCCCCTAGTCAGGCACAATTGTATATTTTCTTTAGAAAAATGTCAATTGAAGTCCACTGCCTATTTTTAACTTTTTGGTGAATTTATTGGGGTGACATTTGTTAATAAAATTATATAGGTTCCTGGTGCACAATTCTATAATAGATCATCTGCATATTCCATTTTGTGTTTATCACTCCAAGTCAAGTCTCCTTCTGTCACCATTTTCCCCCTCCTTTACCCTCTTCTTTCTTCCCCATCCAGATTTCCATCTGGTAATCACATACTACTGTCTGTGTCTAGATCTTTGTTTCTTTGCTTAATCCCTTTACCTTTTTCATTCATTCCCTTTACCTTTACCCTTTTCCCTCTGATGGCTGACAGTCTGTTCTCTGTGTCTAGAAATCTGCTTATATCTCATTTGTTAGTTTTATTTTTCATTAGAGTCCACATGTAAGTAAAATCACATGGTACTTGTCTTTCTCTGACTGGCATATTTCACTTAGTATAATATTCTCCAGGTCCATCCATGCTGTTGATCCCCACCCCCACCCCCAGATAGTCTCCTGTATTGTCGGTCACAGTTCTTATGTTAACACATGAAAAATATCATCATCCCATTTATTTTTTCTTACCTTTTCATTTATTTTTTTCAATTAAAGTTCAGAATTTTTATGCTATTGAGTTGTATGAGTTGTTTTTATATTTTGTATACTAAACCCATGTCTGATATGTGGTTTACAAATGTTTTCTTCCACTCATAGATGGCCTTTTTATTTTGTTGATTATTTCTTTCAGTGGAAGAACTTTTTAGTTTGATGTAATCACAAGTGTTAATTTCTGCTTTAGTTGCTTGTGCCTTTGGTGTCATAGTCAAAAATTCATTGTCAAGAACAACATCAAGGTAACTATTCCCTGTGTTTTATTTTAGAAATTTTATGGTTGCATGTCTGATATTTAAGTCTTTAGTTCATTTTGAGTTCATTTCTGTAAGTTGCATAAGATAGGGGCCCATGTTCCTTCTTTTGCATATGAATATCCACTTTTTTCATCACCATTTATTGAAGTAATTATCCTTTCCTCAGTGAGTATTTTCGACTGCCACGACAAATATCAACTGACTGTATAAGCATGGGTTCATTTTTGGGCTTTTGATCCTGTTCCATTGGTTTGTTACAAATACCCAATTTGACTAGATTGCCATCCATGTCTCTTCACTGAGTTGCCCTAATAAGCTACTTGTACTGGCACTATATTAAACTGTTATAACTGAATCTTTGCTATTTACTATCTAAAAATTCAAGTGGATACAAAATTTTCTTTTTCTTTTTTGATTATTAAGCAGCTTAGGGTTAAAGCAGCCAATTTACCTTAAAGCTATCACTGCCTTGCTTCTGAGCCTTATGGCATTGTCTATTATTGATTGAACTTTGGCTGCATTTGATCCACCCTCAATTTTCTTCCCAAAACAAGATTTATATTTGTAAATAAAAGCAAGGTTTGAAAACAGAGCAATTCCAAATCACACACATTTAATTTACATATAGTTATGACGTTATTGCCACACACGGTCCACCTTGGGGATACTTGTGGTGTCTAAAACTGCCACCATGTAAGTCTATGCTATGTGTAAATATTATGCCTGAGCAGGAGAGCGTACCAGCTTATACCCATACACCACTACATTAGTGAGGGTTAGTTTATCAAATTTTTTACTTCTTTTTTTATAAATGTTTATTTATTTTTTAAATTTTTATTTAGAAAATTAAATTTAATGGGGTGACATTGATCAATAAGGGTATATATGTTTCTGGTAAACATTTCAATAGCATTTGTACCATTGAGTATGTTTTATTTTTAATTGATTGTGTTGACACAGTTTCAAATGTTCCACTCAATATAACACACTCTATGTCCTGCATCATGCCCCCATGCCCCATGGATAGTCTCTGTCCACTCTCATTTCCCCCCTTTGCCCCCCTCTCCCTACTTCCACCCCCTCTTTCTTTCTGGTTATTGCCACCTTATTGTCTGTACATATGTGTTATGTATATATGTATTTGGCTAATCTCTTCACATTCTTTGATCCTGTCGCTTTTTCCCCCTTACATCTGCCCATCTGTTACCTGTGATCCTGCCTCTGTTCTTTATCTTAAGACATACTTGTATTCATTCAGTTAATAAATGTTTAAAGAACGTCCACTTAATTTTAATTCTAAGCAAGTATTATTGATAAAGAACTCAGAGCCTGAGCAGGCATAGCACAGTGGATAGAACATCAGACTAGGACACAGAAGACCCAGGTTTGAAACCCTAATGTCACCGGCTTGAGCATGAGCTCATCTGGGTTCATCACAGCTCACCAGCTTGAACCCAAGGTCACTGGCTCGAGCAAGGGGTCACTCACTCTGCTGGAGCCCCCCAGTCAAGGCACATATGAGAAAGCAATCAATGAAAAACTAAGGTGCTGCAATGAAGAATGGATGCTTCTCATCTCTCTCCCTTCCTGTCTGTCTGTTCCTATCTGTCCCTGTTTCTGTCTCTCTCTCTCTCTCTCTGTTTCTGTCATGCACACAAAAAAAGAACTCAGCATAAAGAGTGGAGGGAGCTGGGGTGGGGTCCACTACTTAAGGAAGGCAAGGTCAAGCAGAACACCACAATAAGGGCAAGAATAACCTCTAGGTTATCAAGTGCTGAAGTTGTTATAGTCAATTGCCATTAGTTATCATTCTACAACTCCAAATTAGTCAACTGAACAGGACCCAAAGTTCTTGTAGACCACAGTTGTGGCAAAGGTACAGGACCTTGCATAATACCTGGCATAGAGTGAGTATTCAAAAAAACCTGCTTGTTTATTTTTGCCTTTACTTCATTTGCCTTTGAGGACATGGGAATAACCACAATATCCTTTGATAGACTATCAAATAAAGAGGATACATCTCATTTATGTTACAGAATACTACTCAGCTATAAGAAAAAATTAAGTACTACCTTTTGTGACAACATGGATAGACCTTGAGAATAGTGTGCTAAGTAAAATAAGTCAGTCAGGAAAAGCTAAGAACCATGGGATTTCACTAATATGTGGGATATAAGCTGAAACTCATAGACACAGACAAAAGTATGGTGGTTACCAGAGGGAAGGTGGGTGGGGGACTAGTGAAGGGTAGGGGGGAGATATATAGTGATGGAGAATGGTTTGGTTTTGAGTGGTGGACAATTTATTCAATGAGCAGGTCATGTATTACAGAGATCTTCACTTGAAACCAGTGTGACCCCATTGGCCAGTGTCACCCCAATAAATGTAACAAAGAAGAACCTGGAATTACACAGACAAGAGAGTGATGATTGCTTAGGAGAAAGGGGTGAAGGAAGTGGAGGAGGGTATAGGAGGATAAATGGTTATGGAATGAAACTTGGCTTGGAATGGGGAACACACAATACAGTGTATAAATGATATGTTGTGGAATTGTACACCTGAAACTTCTGTAATTTCATTACCCAGTGTCACTCTAATGCATTCAGTAAAAGGGAATAAAAGATGAATATTAAAAATAAAAAGAACCTGGTATTGATACATTGTTTAATGGGTAAATAAATGTATCTGAACTTTGTAGAAGACATGAGAATTTGCACTCATGAAAAAGACAGGAGGACATCTGTAATGCCAGTGGCCAAGGCCAGGCAGGTTTACATTGGATTCGGGCAGACAGTTGAAAATCTGTGAAGCCAGAAAATGATGGTCCATTCCCAGTTAAGAGAGTCTTGCAATGACAGACGAGCAAACAAGCAAAGGAAAACCACTTCTCAGGTAAACAAACAGCAAAGACGGCCCCTCACAGTGGCAGGCAGGTAGGCAATCTGCTATCTGCAATCCACACTGAGCAGAAACACCTATAGCCTTACATAGATTAGACACACATGGTATTGCCACATGCTCACGCACCAATCAAGAAAAGCATTTGCAGCCAGTAAGCTAGTGAGCAAGCCTAACACAGCTATATTCCCAACATGCCACTCACTTAGGGTTTCGTGCTTCACAATCTATGTGACAGGTATCTTCCACGATTGTCCCTGTGCGAGGAATGAAGTACATTATAGAAACAAACAGTGCAGATTTCAGCAACCAAATTACAAAGACATAAGCTATTATCAAAAATGATAATTACAAAGGTGTCCTTCGCAATGTCTCCCTGAGCATTCTACCCAGGAAGTTAACTGGAAGCCAACCTCTATTTCCCTACCCCACGGTAGGTGAGAGGGCCTGTATGGTTCAGGGAGATATCCATTGAAACCTTAAAGTATCCTTGGTGCATCTGTGCAACTGGGTGGGAACAGCTTCCTGGTGCAGGAGGGCCTCCACAGGTACCACAGCCCCCCTTTCAAGGCCTCTTATAGTACTGTCCACAGGAGTGTGTCCATCCAGCAAGGGAGCTGATGCTCTCCTCTGCTCATAGTCCAAGAGTCCATTACACTGCTCAATAATCAGTCCATGATAGACAGCCCAGCTGTCTGTGCAAATCACCCAAGGCGAAAGTCCATTACATCTATTACATTCTAATGCCAACACCTGCTCCACATTAGAAGGGGATCAGTGGATTACCAATTTCACATGGGCTCTCTAGACTTGCCTATCCCTGTTGAATGGGCCACTGGGCCTTTGACCTATTCAAACTGGGATAACAGGTCTCAGAGATCTTTGTCTTCATCAGCTGTCTCCATCCTATAATCTTGCAACCATGCAACCTGAACACCAGCCATTTTCTTGCTGGGGCCACCCACTTCCCCCTTTTTCAGTAGCTGGAACTTCTGTTGTGGCTTAAGCTGTCACCAAAGCTCTAATAGAACTTTACTAGATCTGTTATCTAATTTCTTCCTATCTTCCCTAGCTGCAAACAAATCTACCCACATTTGTGTTCCAGTAGTTGGGAGAAGAGGATGGGTAGCACAGGCAGCAGCCCTCACAGCCTTACAGTCCTTCTCTATTTCAGAGAGCATGATCCCATCCACCCCTATGTCCCAAAACCACAGCAACCAGGCTACCAGGGGCTCAGTGGGTTTCTGTCTGAATTGCACCCCCAACTTCATCAGCTCTGCCTGGGTGTAGGAATGAATCACAGAGTACTTCACTATCTGTGTAGGAGGCTGTGCCTTCCCCTGAGGGACTCATGACTGCTGGGCTTTTACCTTCTGGGCTTGCACTGGCTGGGTTATGAGTCTACAGATGGCAGTGTCAACCCAAACCTCCACCTCAGAAGAGGAGGAGTTGGGAACACCTGCTTCCACCAACTCAGAGACACTCCCCTGGCTTGAGTGGAACTCTGTCTTTTCATACCCATTTCAGCTCCTGTAGCTGACAGTTCTCAACCTAAAACTAACATTCAAGCTGTTGAACCTACAGTTATTTCCCCAAAACATGTTGCTGCCAATGTTCAGTTTTCAGGGCAAATTGTAACTTGTTAACCCGTAATTCCTTCTTCAGAGATCGCTCCAGTTCCAGGTGCCATTGTTGATCAGCCTGCATTTCACACTGCAGTCTTTGAACCTGATTGGCCTCCTTCTCCAGTGCTTGTTCCAGTTAATGCCATTGCTGGTTCCCAGCCTGTAGCCTGACCTGTAGTTTTCAGACTTGCAGCTTTTTCTCCAGTGACCATTCCACCTCATGCCATTATTGCTGCTTAGTCTGTAGCTAACCCTGGAGTTTTCAACCTCGAGGAGCTTCTCTCACAAAGCCCTTGGTTTTTTCTTGCAGGGATGTGGAAAACACCCAACCCATAGCCCTCAAAAGGACAGTCATGGGAAGCATATGCTAGAGAACAATGACCACCCCTCTACCCCACCTTTCAAGAGTGTCAGCGACTCCATACTGATCTGATCCAAATCACACCAACTACACCAGATGTAATGCTGGTGGCTGAAGCCGGGCATGTTCACACTGGATTCAGGCAGATGATGGAAAAACTGTGGAGCCAGAAAACAGGCAGGGTTAAACTGCTTTTCAGGCAAACAAACAGCAAAAACAGCCCCTCACAGTAGCAGGCAGGCAATCTGCCATCCACCATCCACAGTCCACACAGCACGAGCACCCATATCCTTACATAGACTACACATGGTGCTGCCACATGCTCATGTACCAATCAAGCAAAATGCTTGCAGCCAGCAAATCAGTGAGCAAGCCTAACCACAACTGTTTTCCCAACATCTTTTCATGGAAAATTACAGTATATGGGCAGTAAAAACTGCAGCCATTTTCCAAAAGAGCAGTAATTGAAACTTATACAAGATGCAGAGAAAGACCTGATAAAAATAAATATTTATATATATGATCAGCCAATTTGGAAGAAGAGGAATAAATCATGTCTCAAGCCCAAATGTCTTTTTTTTTAATGTAAACTGTGCAAAAAGGGAAATGTAAAATTGGAGTGAATCAAGGCTTACATGTTACTCTTACAAGGGGTTCCAACAATTTACTGGTAATATACAAAGCCAAATAGCTGACTGAAAATATAGAGCCAGGGACAAAACATTCTTATAAGGGAAAATGTGAGGATGCCAAATTTTGAGGCAACTTGTTCTTAAAAGATGAGTGAGCTTAGCTTTAACTATAGTATCTGCCTCATTAGCAAAAACCTTCCCCTGAGGTTAGTTGTGCTTGTTGTCAAAATAAAATCCTACCAGGTTTTTATCCAGGTATATATACTGCTATCAATGTCAGATGGATATTACCTGGCCACCATATTTAGAAAACTGGCTCATTCTTCAACTGCCTCTAATCAATACCTCCAAAATTTATATTCTGTAAACATTCATGCTTTGTTTTGTTTCTAAACAAATAATTTTATCATAAGCTAGTTCTCCGTAAAAACTACAATAAGTTTTCACAATACATTATGGGATCTCTGGCTATTCAGTCCTAAATAATGGCTCTATTTGCTGGACAAGTAAATTGAAATTGATTTGTTTCAGCTGCCTGTGCTAGAACTCACAATGCCTGCTTACAACAAGCCTATTGAATTCTTCATACAGTACTCCATCCAGCCTACTTCCTAAAGGACTCCTGGCAGGATTTCTAAATCATCTCACCTTCTTTCTCCTAGTGCTGAGAACAAAGTATACATTTAAATAGAGACTGCACAATGTATCTAAGAGAGGGAGTATGATGGAATTTCCTTTAAGATCAACTGAGCAGAGCCCAAAGTGAGGAGTGAGCTCTCAATGAGAGGAGAGAAACACAAAGAGGAGACTGATTAAAAGTTAAATCAACTACTCCAGTGAATCACAAGGTGAAGAGAGAGAGAGAGAGAGAGAGAGAGAGAGAGAGAGAGACCCTTCCACAGTTTGCAACAGTGCCATCATGGAGAGAATTGAGGATACAGAGAAAAACATCCTGATAGAAATCTGATCTCCAGGGAAATAATTATGACCAGACAAAGAAATTGTGCTGTCCTCTGGTTGATGATTTCCAAAGGTGTTGCATACAAAGCCCTCAATGCTTCCTGTGCTCCTTATCATCAGGAAGGCAGCCTGGCCAGTCAGAATAAGAATCTGATTTTTATACTGATTGCACACAAGTCTGGGATTGGATCTTGACAGCACAGAAGTTGTTGTTTTCTGTTTGTTTGTTTGTTAGTTTGTAGAAGGATATATCTGTTGGCACAGGCCAGCTGCAGTGATCCTCTATTATGAGTTCCAGAGACAGCTTTAACTTAACAGACAACAAAATATCAATCCTTGGTCAGCCTGCAATATCTCTATGGATTTTAGAGTTTCCAAAAGAATATTTCTTTTTGTTATACTGTTTTTTCCACAACTGTGTGAGAATAGCAGGGCAAGTATCATTATTTTCATTTTAAATATTAAGAAAATGAGGCCCAGCCTGACCTGTGGTGGTGCAGTGGTTAAACCATTGACCTGGAATGCTGAGGTCACTGGATCAAAACCCTGGGCTTGCCTGTTCAAGGCACATATGGAAGTTGATACTTCCTGTTCCTCCCCCTGTTCTCTCTGTCTCTTTCCTCTCTCTTTCACTCTCTCTCTGTCTAAAAATAAGTAAATGAAATCTAAAAAACATAAAAATAAAAAGCATTCAACTTCAAAAAGAAAAGAAAAGAATGCCCAAGGGGAAATTTTTACAAAGGTCCAACAACTTGTAAATGGCAGTCAAAAAATTTGAACCTTGACCATGTGGCTTTAAATTAAGTGCTTTATTCACAATATTTGTATTTTGTTCATTCAACAAACAGATCAGATGCTGATTCTATGCTAGGTAATGGAACCATTCATATTGTTCACAATCTAGAATTTCTCTTCAGTATCACCTTGTAATGCCAGTGGTCGAGGACAGACATGTTCACATTGGATTCAGCCAGACAGTAGAGGAACTGCAGAGCAGAAAACATTGAGCCATTCCTGTTTATTAGATTTTCACAGAGGCGAGTGAGAAAACAGACAGGGACAAACCACTTCTGCCATGGAAGACCAGTGATCAGGCAAACTTCCCCTCGTGGTGGCAGTCAAGAGATCTGCCCGAGTGAAAGTACCTATAGCTTTATATAGGTTATACACACATGACTTTCTGCCACATGTACATGCACTAATCATGCAAAGTGCTTACAGCTGGAAAACAAGCGAGAAAGCCTAACCACATCTGTTTTCCCCACACACTTCTTGATGTTACAAAGGGATCTAGGGGAGGTGTGTCTCTGCATGTATTAATCCCAGGCTCAGGAAATTTCCATTAAAGACGAACATAATTTTTCATCCCAGCATAAACATATAGCTATAATAATAATCAATACTCTTTTTGCAAAAGCCTAATAAATGCCTGAAAAGTGCCTCTCAAAAAGCATATACCACCAATATCTTCTTGTGGGGAAAACAGCTGTGTTAGGCTTGCTTGCTGGTTTACCAACTGCAAGCAATTTGCTTGATTAGTGTATGAGCCTGTGGCAGCACCACATGTGGATATTCTATGTAAGGCTATGGGTGCTTGCATTCAGGGCACATTGCAGATGGCAGATTGTGGAATGCCTGCCCACCACTGTAAGGGGTCATTTTTGCTGTTTATTCACTTGCTGCCATGAGGAGAGGTTTTCCCCTGCCTGTTTGCTCATCTGCCATTGGGAGAATCTATTAAATAGTAGTGGCCCAACACTTTTAGACTCCGAAGTTTTTCTACTGTCTGCCCAAATCCAATGTGGACCTACCTGGCTTCAGCCCTGGCATTACACCCCTCAAGAGAAAATCATCACTTGCCAGACCTTCAAATATAAGACTTTCTAGAGATTACTTCTACTTAGTTGTGGGGCTGCTTTAAGCAGATCCAGGCACACCTGTGAAGTTGATGCAGGACTCATTTTTTCACACAGTGAGTGTCCTTTAACTACCTAGTACATAAAACCCACATGCATGTTAAAGAACAGTCCCCCAACACTATCTCATCACCCAGACCTTTTCTGCTTTACCTTACCACTATTTAGCTACCTTATATACCCATTCCCTTGAGGCTTTCTATATGCTAAGCAGGTAGTAAAAATAATTTCTACCAATGTACTTCTCTTGATTTAACATATTTGCTTTTTCACAGGGTCTTGTGTCTTTACAGGGTAACTTGCATAGTAGGCATTTCAAGAACCCTGGCAAACTAATGATGGGATAAACTTACCAGAGGAGGAGGGGCTTTTAGGTGCATGTTCAATTCACATCCCAGAAAGAGAGGCATAGGTGACTTCTTTGAACAATGACATGAAATAGAATGATTATCATTATATTGTGGGCACAGTATAGGTATTGAAAAGAAAAGAGGACTATCTGAACAACCGGGCATGGTCCTCAAAATTCCTGAAAGGACAAAACTGACTATTTGTTCTTCCTCTTAACCCTTCCTTCGCAATCATATTAGGCATTGTCCTCAAATAACTTCTGGATAAAATCTATATTTATAGCCAAGCTTTTGTTAGTATGGTCTTCAGTCACATGTACCTTATAAACAAAGTCCAGCCAAAATTGCTTACTTGACACTAGCTTCTCCAAAGTCTGTCTATGAACTTCTGTTTCAGCGGTAGTTTTTTACCTCACAAAGCTTATTGGCAACCACTTGCCCTATACTTTCAGGATTGTATATATTATTTAGAATGTCACCTTTCAGACCCTCTGGTTGGCAATTTAAGAAATGGTTGATTCTCCC
Organism: Saccopteryx leptura; assembly: GCF_036850995.1. Lineage (NCBI taxonomy): Eukaryota > Metazoa > Chordata > Mammalia > Chiroptera > Emballonuridae > Saccopteryx > Saccopteryx leptura. Next base: position 123,408,098 of record NC_089516.1, read on the forward strand.
ACAAGGGCACAGTAGCTGTCTCACTTTATTGTCTGATTTTCAGGAATTTAACAAGAACTTCAAGATGCAATATGAGGTAAACCTTGGCCCCACAGCCTCTTAGCCCTTCTGAATGAGATGATTTGAAGGAGGGGCAGAAAGACACAGGGATGCTGCAATCAGTCAGAGTCCTGTTGTTTCCCAGTCTGATGATTTGCTTTCCAAACTCTATAGCCAGCCTGACTCAGGGCCTCATCCCCTTACACCTGGTTGACTGCAGTTGACATTTATTTTCATCTGAGGTTCTCTTCCTTTTGATCCATTCTTTGTACTGTTGTAAAATTATTTATTTTGAAGATACAGCTTTCAGTATGTTATTCCTCTGCTCAAAATCCTTCATTGACTTGTCATTTATTTTCAGGACAAAGCCCAAACTCCGGAGGCAAGCATTCAAGACTCTCCATGCAATGCCTCCACTCTAGCTACCTAACTCTATCTTTACCTACTTACTCAAATGAGACGTCTGTCCTTCAAATATCAGCATTTCATTGTCCTGAGCATATATTATACTTCCTATCCCCTGTACCACTGAATGTTCCTTCTCTTTTCTGTCTATCTAAACACAGCCTTATTGTTTAATGTCCTGCTGAAAGCATACTTCTTCCTTGAAGTCTTATCCAATCATTCCTACACATACCAAGGTCAGTATTAGAAATGCTGAATATCAGATGCCTTCCTAAGCCTGCGTAATTCAAATCTGTGTTTTAACAAGATCCTATTATACATTATAGCTTGAGAATGACTGTCATAAACAACACTATGATTTTTACCATTAAAAAAAAAATAAATGAAGATACCTATGACTTCCAATTATGATAGACAACCAAATTCACCTTTGCTTTTTTCCATCTATTTTACTTCATCTATTTTCTATCTTTGCTATGTATTTCTTTTAGCTTGTAGAGATACAAGGGAATCAGGAAACATTTTACTTTCCAAACATCTACAACACAAAACCTGCCCCTTCTCTGTCTCTGCATAATTGAGGACCCAAATTTTCTAGTTTTGATTTAATCAGCTTTCACTATTCTGCTATAACAATTTTATATAATTAATTTTGCTTCCAGTTCATTATGCATACATTTGTCTATGTCATGCTCCCCCAGAGGTGGAGCAAATTGCTGGCTGGTCAATTGAGTCTTGATGTTAAGGACAGGGAAGTAGTCAGCAAGTGAAGTCAATGTACTATACAGTATTTCCTCCTTATCCATGGTTTTACTTTCTGTAGTTTCATTTACCTATGGTCAACTGGGGTCTAAAACTATTAAATGGAAAATTACAGCATAAAGAATTCATAACTTTTAAATTATGCACCATCCTGAGTACCATGATGAAATCTCATGCCATCCTGCTCTGTCCTGCCTAGGACATGTCCATACTGTATGACAACTAGGTTATTAAATCAACTATCATTATATGGCAGTGCTTATAGAATTTAGCACCAATAAAGGGAAAGTCTTATCAAAAATTATGTACAGCACTAATTTTTAGTACATAAACCAAAAGTCTAAAAGTGATTCCAAATGTCTGATTCTCCTGGAATCAAGAATATTTTCCTGTGCAGGGAAATCATTCTCCCTATTTTGTTTTTGTTAGTTTTTTTCTATTATTTTTTTAGAAAATTAAATTTAACAGGGTAAGATTAATTAATAAGAGTATGTAGGTTTTAGGTAAACATTTCTATAGCATTTGAACTGTTATTATGCTGTGTACCCATCACCCAGGGTCAAATTGTTTTCCATCACCATATATATGTCCCTTTTTACTCCACTCCTCCTCCCCCACAGCCCCCTTCTCTTGATAACCACTTCACTTTTATCTACATCCATGAGTCTCAGTTTTATATCCCACCTTTGTATGAAATGATATAGTTCTTAGCTTTTTCTGATTTATTTATTTCACTCAGTCAGTATAAAGTTCTCAAGCCATTCATGTTGTTGTAAATGGCAATATGTCATTATTTCTTATGGCTGAGTAGTACTCTGTTGTATACATGTACCGCATCTTCTATATCCAACCCTATAGCAAAGGACACTTTGGTTGTTTCTATGTCATTGTTTCTATTTTAAAGTTGTTTGTAATGTGATCTTCCCATCACAGACTGCAATAGAAGTTTTAGTTCAGTTCACATCAGGGGAACTACAAAGTCCAATTCAAAGAATTTAAAATAAGGAATTGTTAACACAGTAGTTTCCTGTACCAGTAGCATCAGAACTTCCTGAGGCACTAGTTAAATGCACAGAGTCTCTGTCCCCACTATGGATGAAATGAATCAAAATATTCACATTTAAGGATCTGGAACCCCATGGTTTAAAAGCTTTCTGGGTGATTTCAAGAACCACTGTTTTAGTGCCTTCCTAAGTCACAGTCCTCCTGGGCTGCCTAATTCTTCACCAGAGCCTTGTTAAACTGGCTGCCATGAAACTACATTCTAACATATGTCCCCTAGCAGACACCAAGGACATTTCCTGTCTTCTTTACAAAGCTGTACTAAGTGTCTGTGTATCTGTGGTGACACAAAAGTTGAATGCCTTTAAAGAGTTTTCCTCTGAGACCTTTTACATTCTCTGATTATCACATATAGCAGCACATCCAGCAGCCAGTGAAAGACTTGTCCTCTCCCAGGTGAGAACACTGGCAGGAGGCTTAGACCTCCAGGTTAAACAGTATTCTATGTTCCCAGAATAGAAGTCCTTCATGAAAAGGTCCTAACTACCAATGGGACCCTGAAATTATTCAAGATGGTTAACACTTCAAATATAGCCCATGGATTCAATAGTAGAGAAAAGAAACATTACAGCTCTCACTGTGATATTCCAAAATGACTCCTTTTAAAATCCCTCCAGAGAGAAATGCTGGATACTACAGGAGGTGCAAAGAAAAATTGAGAAGTTGGTGAAGTTTGTTTCCAGGGTTCCTCAGTTTCCATGTTCTTTTCATGCACAGTCCACCAGCCATGAACTGATGCCCTTGGAATCTCACAGTCACACATGACCCATGTGTTTCCCTAGCCTGGACTTGATTTTGACCTTCCCTTTCTTCTACCATTGCCCTCTACCTTCTAGTTCTGGTTCTCATCCCTCAAATTTGTGCTCTCTTTGAATGAAATGTGACAGGTGCTGGATAAAATAAGTTAATGGCATTTGGGGCTTCAGAAAAATTTTAATTAGAGACCAATATGAACTAGCCATTCCACTAATGGTAAGTGATACACTTATTTTCACTATATTCCCTGGCATCTAGCTAACCCTGGTTCCACACTGAGGCCCCAACACTTACCACAGACTGAGCTCTAACCCTGATCATCTCACAGCTATCTATAGTTGCACAATGACCAAAAAACAAAACTAAACAAACAAGCAAACAAACAAAAACCAGTATGACTGACTCAGAAAAATCCTATGCCGACTGACTCTGAGAAATCCTACGCCCCACCAGTAGAGATACAATTCAAAGGTACCAAGTTACTAACTGTAATTTAAAATTCACTAGTAAAATATAGTAGGGGGTATAGAGGAACAGCAATAGAGTCTCTTATACAGCTAAACCAATAAAATGAATTAAGCTGAGCCTACTCCACCTAGACATGAGAGCCTCATGGTCAACAACATGAAGATGTATTTTTTAGTGTGTTTACTGACATACCCTTGACTATGCTCATATTTAAAAAAATAGCAACTGAGCCACAATGCCAGAATATTCATGGTAGTAAGTACAATATTAATAGACAGGAAATGTTTAAGAGCAACAACCTTAGGAACACTCAAATGTGGAAGATTCAACACCATTGCCACTTTTTGGAGCTTTGAGCTATACATAACAGTTCTTAAAATAAAGTTCAGTCTTCTAATGGGGTCATATTTGAAATATGAAAATAAAATCTAGATGATTTTAAAGAAATTCACTCTATAGCAACAGTTAATTTCTGCTTGCTATTAATTGTCAGAGATGCGTTCATGTGTCTTTTTCTAACAATCTCTGAGTCAGTAATTTTTCAATTATTCCCTAGATGCTGCTCACTTCTCCTAACTCCTCCTATCATAAAATGTTTCTATAGTCCTTAGAAGAAAATGGAGGAGATGACATCAGAGTAATGGTGGGGTAGGAAGCGATACCGATAAATCTCCCCCAAAACTCAACAAGATCTTCAACCAGAAACAGAAAAACCTATCCTTGGAGCCTCCAGATGTTTCGCAATACACCCAAAGGTATGACCAAGCGAAAAATTGGCTAAATATATAACCAAACCCCGAAGGAAATAGAGAGTAAGAAATGCTCCGCCTTCCTCACTAACCTAAACAGGGCGGCTTTCTCTGGGATCCGTGAATATAGAAACTGAGGTGGGCAAAGGGTGTGAATAGACCCAGGCCATGGCACAAATGGCCGAAACAGGCTGTGGCACGGAGATCCAAGCCAAGGAAAAACTGATCCTGTGACAACCCGGGCAATACAAGCTAACACTAGTGCCAAACCCAAACAAAGAAAGACAAGCGGGGCAGCCATTTTACCCGATCTCCTGGTCGGTGCGCTCAGATACTGGGTGAGAGATTTCTTCCTAAGCCCCAGGAGTGGGTGCCCATGTTACCCCACAGAGAGGCAGAGTCAGAGGCCTTTCTGTGGGCCAAAAACGGAATCTCTGAGCAGCCCTAGTGCTCCGGGAAAGCCGCGCATGGGAGGGAGCAAGAACTAATTCCAATGGTGGAACTTTTCCGTGCTGGTGGGGGTTTCACTCAGAGGGAAACGCAGCCGGCCTCATATCCTGGTCTGCGCACGCAGATAATGAGCGAGAGATTCCTCCGAGTGCCTCGGCAGTGCACGCCCATGTTATCGCACAGAGGGGCAGAGTCAGGGGCCTTTGTGTGGGCCAAAGCAGAATCTCGGGCTGCCCCAGCGCCTTGCAAAAGCCGCGCACGGGGACGGAGCGAGAGCCAATTCTAACGCTGCAACTTCTCCATGCGGTTGGGGGTTTCACTCAGAGCGTGAAACTGCTGGCCAGATATCCTGGTCTGCGCGTGCAGATAGTGAGCGAGAGTTTCTCTAAGCGCCCCGGAAGTGGGCACCCGCCTGTGTTACCGGACAAAGTGGCAGAGCCAGAGGTCTTTGAGTGGGCGGAAACCCCGCCTGATTATGATAGCAGCTCTGACTGACTGAGCCTTACCCAGAGCCCTGTGCTGAGTGGAAATAGAGTGGGGAGTTGCCAGCTCTTTGAGCCTTTTACTATCCAGGCAGAGGCAGCAGCAACCCCATAGCTGGATTATCAGGCTACTAATTGAGGAAGGAAAGACTAGGAGAGAGGCTCCAGGAACACAGACTCTCTCACTGTCAGAACCTATAAATGCTAATGAGCCTCGACTGCCAATGAGACTAAAGCACAATACATGACATCACCATAGAAACTTATCAACTGCAAACCTCTACCTGAGCATGCCAAAGGGGCAGAACCCGGGGTACAGAGTCACCGACCAGGAAGAGGGAGAGAAAAGAAAAAGCAAGAAGATAACCTCTCAAAATCAAGAATAATCTGCAGACTTTATAACCTATCCCATTTTATTATATTTGTTCGTTTGTTTCTCTTATCTTCATTCTTGATATTATTTTTCCTCCTCCAATTTGGCCGATTAACTCTCTACCGGTCTTACTCTCTCCTCTCCTTGAACTACACTACCCATAAGTGTTACATCTCCCATTATCTTTTCTCTCCTCTTCCTTTCTCTCTATGAGGGTTGCACTCCAAAACCCTTAACTCTCTCTCTCTCTCTCTCCTCTTTTTTCCTTTTTCTTCTTTTAGTGGTTCCCTCTTTTTTTCTCTCTCTCTCTTTCTTTTCTCCTTCTATATTAGTTTCTTCTTTTCTCCTTTACATCTCCTCTCATTCAAACCTCAATAACAAACAAATTATCTTATCTGGGACTCAAACTTATGTTTGTGGCATTTTGGGGGTTTCTTACTTCACCTTTTTACCTCACTAGCAGTGCTCCCATCCCTGGCTCTCCATTTTATCTAGTTCTTGTTCCACTAAATACAATAGTAATTTTTAAATTTGTACCCCCATTTTTTTGTTTTCCTCTTATTCCTCTCATCATAACTCTTAGTCAACCAACACCTAAAAGCAAATTATTTTATTCTTGACCCAAATTTTTTCCTTATTTGCTTTTTATGGGTCCATACCCCCCCTTTTTTTTCTTTTTTTATTCTTTTTTTTACTTTTTTTTTCTTTTTTTTTTTTGCCCATTTATTACTTTTCCCCAATTCAGGCCCTCCATTACAGGCATTGTTTCTTATAATTCACAGTTCACCACAAGATTTTCTCAAGAAAGAGGGGAGAGGAGTGGAGAGGAAAAAAGGAGGGGGGAAATAATTTCCTTTTTTAAAAAAAAATTTTATTTTATTTTATTTTTCTTTATTTCATTATTAATTTTTTTTAAAAAAAACAACTCTTTTGGATTTTTTATTTTTTTAACTTTTTATTCTTTATTAAATCTCATTAATACTATCAACAAAACCACCCTCAGATACCATTAAGGAAGATAAAATAGAATATCATGGATACAAAAGAAAGAGAGGTAACACAGCTAGATGAGAAAAAATCTATGGAGAAAAAATTTAATATATTGGAAACCTTGGAGCTAAATGACAGAGAATTCAAGATAGAAATCACAAAAATCCTCCGAGATATACAAGAAAACACAAAAAGGCAATTTAGAGAGCTCAGAAAACAACTCAATGAACACAAATAATATATGTCCAAGGAAATTGAAACTATAAAAACAAATCAAACAGAAATGAAAAACTCAATTCACGAGCTGAAAAATGAAGTCACAATCTTAGCTAATAGAACAGGTCAGATAGAAGAGAAGATTAGTGAAATAGAAGATAAGCAACTTGAGGAACAAGAGAGAGAAGAAGAAAGAGACTCAAAAATTTAAAAAAATGAGATAGCCCTACAGGAATTATCTTACTCCATCAAAAAGAATAACATAAGAATAATAGGTATATCAGAGGGAGAAGAGAGACAAAATGGAATGGAGAACATACTCAAACAAATAATAGATGAGAACTTCCCAAGCCTGTGGAAAGAACTAAAGCCTCAAGTTCAAGAAGGAAACAGAACTCCGAGTTTTCTTAACCCCAACAAACCTACTCCAAGGTATATCATAATGAAATTGACACAAACCAACAGCAAAGAAAAAATTCTCAAGGCAGCCAGGGAAAAGAAGAATACAACATATAAAGGAAGGCCCATTAGATTATCATCAGATGTCTCAACAGAAACTTTACAAGCTAGAAGAGAGTGGACTCCAATATTTAAAGTCCTGAAAGAGAGGAACTTTCAGCCACGAATACTATACCCATCAAAGCTATCCTTCAAATATGAAGGAGAAATAAAAACATTCACAGCAACAGAAAAGATGAGGGAATTTATCATCAGAAAAACCCCAATCTAAGAATTACTAAAGGGGGTTCTCCAATCAGATACAAAGAACAAAAAAAAAAAACAAAAAAACAGAGCCACAAGTAAAAGCTCCAAGAAGAACACAATAAAACCAAATTTAAACTGTGACAACAACAAAAAGAAAGTGGGGGAGAAGATGGAGATTAACAGTAGCAAAGGATGATGGAATGCAAAAGTACTCACAAAATAGTTCGCTACAATGAACAGTGTAGGGACCCTTTTCATTACTCAAAGGTAACCACCATTGAAAAAACCACCACAGAAGCACATGAGATAAAAAAGATAGCAACAGAGGAAAGATGTATGAAATACAACCAAATAAAAACAAAAGATAAAAAAAACGAAAGAGAAGGATCAAACAAGATACAAAACTAACAGAAAGCAATCTATAAAATGGCAATAGGGAACTCACAAGTGTCAATAATTACACTAAATGTAAACGGATTAAACTCACCAATAAAAAGGCACAGAGTAGCAGAATGGATTAAAAAAGAAAATCCAACTGTATGCTGCCTACAGGAAACTCATCTAAGTAACAAGGATAAAAACAAATTCAAAGTGAAAGGCTGGAAAACAATACTCCAAGCAGATAACATCCAAAAAAAAAAAAAAGCAGGTGTAGCAATACTTATATCTGATAATGCTGACTTCAAGACAGCAAAAGTACTCAAAGACAAAAATGGCCATTTCATAATGGCTAAGGGGACACTGAATCAAGAAGACATAACAATTCTTAATATATATGGACCAAACCAAGTAGCACCAAAATATATAAGACAGCTACTTATTGATCTTAAAACAAAAACTGACAAAAATACAATCGTACTTGGAGACCTCAATACACCGCTGATGGCTCTAGATCGGTCATCCAAACAGAGAATCAACAAAGACATAGTGGCCTTAAACAAAACACTAGAGCACCTGGATATGATAGACATCTACAGGACATTTCATCCCAAAGGGACTGAGTATACATTTTTCTCCAGTGTACATGGATCATTCTCAAGAATTGACCATATGTTGGGCCACAAAAACAACATCAGCAAATTCAGAAAAATTGAAGTTGTACCAAGCATATTTTCTGATCATAAAGCCTTGAAACTAGAATTCAACTGCAAAAAAGAGGAAAAAATCCCACAAAAATGTGGAAACTAAACAACATACTTTTAAAAAATGAATGGATTAAAGAAGAAATAAGTGCAGAGATCAAAAGATATATATAGACTAATGAAAATGACAATATGACATATCAGAATCTATGGGATGCAGCAAAAGCAGTGATAAGAGGGAAGTTCATATAACTTCAGGCATATATGAACAAACAAGAGAGAGCCCAAGTGAACCACTTAACTTCACACCTTAAGGAACTAGAAAAATAAGAACAAAGAAAGCCTAAAACCAGCTGAAGAAAGGAGATAATAAAAATCAGAGCAGAAATAAATGAATTAGAGGACAGAAAATCTATAGAAAAAATTAATAGAACAAGGAGCTGGTTCTTTGAAAAGATCAACAAAATTGACAAACCCTTGGCAAGACTTACCAAGGAAAAAAGAGAAAGAACTCATATAAACAAAATCCAAAATGAAAAAGGAGAAATCACCACGGACACCATAGATATACAAAGAATTATTGTAGAATACTATGAAAAACATTATGCCACTAAATTCAACAATCTTGATGAAATGGATAAATTCCTAGAACAATACAACCTTCCTAGACTGAGTCAAGAAGAAGCAGAAAGCCTAAACAGACCTATCAGTAGAGAAGAAATAGAAAAAACCATTAAAAAGCCCCCCAAAAATAAAAGTCCAGGCCCTGACGGCTATACCAGCGAATTTTATCAAACATTGAAAGAAGACTTAGTTCCTATTCTACTCAAAGTCTTCCAAAAAATTGAAGAAGAAGCAATACTTCCAAACACATTTTATGAGGCCAACATAACCCTCATCCCATAAACCAGGCAAGGATGGCACAAAAAAAGAAAACTACAGACCAATATCTCTAATGAATACAAATGCTAAAATACTAAACAAAATACTAGCAAATCGAATACAACAACATATTTTAAAAATAATACATCATGATCAAGTGGGATTCATCCCAGAATCTCAAGGATGGTTCAACATATGTAAAACGGTTAACGTAATATACCATATCAACAAAACAAAGAACAAAATCCACATGATCTTATCAGTAGACGCAGAAAAGGCTTTTGATAAAATACAACACAATTTTGTATTTAAGACTCTCAACAAAATGGGTATAGAAGGAAAATATCTCAACATGATAAAGGTGATATATGATAAACCATCAGCTAACATCATATTAAATGGCACTAAACTGAAGGCTTTCCCCCTTAAATCAGGAACAAGACAGGGTTGTCCACTTTCTCCACTCTTATTTAATGTGGTACTAGAGGTTTTAGTCAGAGCAATCAGACAAGACAAAGAAATAAAAGGCATCCATATCGGAAAAGAAGAAGTAAAGGTATCACTTTTTGCAGATGATATGATGCTATACATCGAATACCCCAAAGAATTCACAAAAGGACTACTAGAAACAATAAGCCAATACAGTAAGGTCGCAGGAAAATGTTTCTATAAAGATCAAGTGTATTCCTGTTTCCAGCATCTCTGTATGCTGACAACAAATAAATTAATAAGTAGTAGTCATCCATGATAAATGAGACCATATCATATTCCAGGATTAGGACAGCAAATATAGTCCTCAGCAATATTAGGAAGAAGGTGATGTCTACCTTTGCTGGCTTTACTGTGCTTCTCCCCTCCCACTTCTCTGCCCTTATCACAAAAGCTAGCAACACAAAGTTTTCCCAACCCTTACATCTGCATGTTCTTGCAACAGAACAGGGTGCTTCTAAATGTATATAACCACAGACATGAATAATAAAACAGGCTACTTGTGCTCTAATCTGGTCTCTAGGTGTATGATTTTGGGGAAGTCACTTCTCTTTCAGTTTCAATGTCCTCATTAATAAAATAAAAGGGAAAAGATTAAGGGAACTAAAATTTATGGAGCTCTTACCAAGTGCATGACACTGTGGTTGAAGCTGTTTATATCAATCATTCCCTTAATCTTCCAAGCAGTTATTATAATGCTTACTTACAGATAACTAATATTGGGTTTTGAAGGGGTATGTGACTGGCTCAAATCTGCAAAACTTGTGAGTGGTAGAAGAGGAATTTTCACTAGAATTTGTGTGTCTGAATGCACTTCTCTCACGAGTTTGGCACTGATGATCTCTAAGTCTTCTTCCAGCTTTGACACCTTAGAAGTCTGTGAAATCCTACTATGTATACAGCTGTCTACTTCACTTTTTTAAGGTGTTAATTTCCTAAACATTTGTGAAAAAAACAAATTTGGGTGACATAAATGAAAGGTACTTGAAAAAACAGCAATTGGTGCCTAAGTATATAAACCAGAAAAATGAGGCCTAAATAGTTTTTTTTTTCTTTTTTACAGAGACAAAGAGAGAGAGAATCAGATAGATAGGGACAGACAGACAGGAATGGAAAGAGGTGAGAAGCATCAATCATCAGTTCTTCATTGCGACACCTTAATTGTTCATTGATTGTTTTCTCATATGTGCCTTGACCATGGGGCTACAGCAGACCAAGTAACCCCTTGCTCGAGCCAGCGACCTTGGGTCCAAGCTGTTGAGCTTTGCTTAAACCAGATGACCCCGCGCTCAAGCTGGCAACCTCGGAGTCTCGAACCTGGGTCCGCCATATCCCAGTCCAACTCTCTATCCACTGTGCCACTGCCTGATCTGGCCCCTAAATAGGTCTTTAAAAGATAAATTAATGTGTCAGCTAAATTTAAAAATAGATGAGACATGCTACCTGTGCTGTATAAGAGAAAGGGAAATAAGCTATATGGAAGCTAAGATTCTATAAATCACTACCCCTCACCATCTTCAGTAGAAGAAAGGTTATAGGTTTGTCTCCAGGGAGCTTAATGAACCAAAAATGGATGCTATATTTTCCCACTAACTGAACAAGATTGCCAAAAACTTCTCAAAATAACTTTACCTTGTTTCCCTGTGTTATAAATGTGCTTGGACTCAGACTAGTTAAGACTCATCTTATTTCACTCTCATCACTTACTCTCAGAGCTTTCTAGAATATAGTATGCACTTGAGATTGGAGGGGAGGGAGGGTGATAGAATTGCAGTGGTGTGAATCATGATAGTGGCAATGGAGATAAGAGATTTTGAGAGAAAGAAAATCAACACTATTGAACATCAAGGGTTAGGAAAGGGCAGGTTTCCTACTTGTACCAATAGAAGGATTGTATAGCCAGTCCCTGAAATTCTGAATACTGGGCAAAGATCCAGAGTGGGAGGGAAATTCATAGGTTTCAGGAAAGAAGTTAGTCTTCTCTGAAAACCCTCTTCCTATCATGAGTATCCCAGTGAAATGAATGCTAACTCATCACTCATGTAGGGTTTGAACCTGCAATTCAGCTCCACATGGTCTCTCCCTAAAATTATAATAACCTTCTAGCTGATCTTCCTACCTCTAGCCCTGCCCCCTTCCAATCTATCCTTCACAATACTACCAGAGGATTCTGATTCATAGGCAAATTTCTTCATACCACTGCCTTGGTTAAAGCCCCTCAATTGTTACATATTGCTCTCGACATAGAGATCCAGCATTCTCAAATGCTGTACAAAGGACTTTATAAGCTCATTTATTTCTACAGCTTTATCTCTCTAATCATTCCAAACTACTTGGAGTTCCCAGAGTACAAGGTACAAGAGAACATTTCATATTTTTGTGACTTTGTTTATGCTGCTCCCTTTACCTAAAATGCTCTCTTCTGCACCTCCAGCTAACACCTACACAATATTCATAACATCACATTTACCTTCTCTTTCAAGCCTTTATCTGACATCCTCACTATGACCTAATTTGTGCCCTACAATCAGTACAAGATTCTATTGTAACATTTATAGTATTTATAGCCTTTAATTGTTGTATGGGTTTTTTGCTTTTCTAGAATAGGTGTGGTGCCCCTAAAGGACAAGGACTTTGCACAGAGTTTGGTATACATAGTTCACTCTTAGCCAAAGTCCATTGAATTAATTGATGAATGAATGATTTAATAAATAAGCAAGTAAATGTATTGATGAGCAAGTGAACAGATGGTGGTATACCAATAAAAATAAGACACAATACGTTACATGTTCAGAGAGCATCCGTTCACAAAACACTTTAAACATTCTATCTTATTTGTCTCCGATAACATCCTGAAAGAAAATTATGAGGTAAACTTGACCAGGTGGTGGCGCAGTGGATTATAGTGTTGATCTGGGACGCTGAAGTCGAAGGTTGAAATCCCCAAGGTCACCAGCTTGAGTGCAAGTTCACCAGCTTGAGCATGGTGTCACTGGCTTGAGCGTGGGATCAAAGACATGACCCCATGGTCACTGGCTTGAAGCCCAAGGTCGCTGGCTTGAACAAGGGGTCACTGGTTCTGCTGGAGACCCCCTCCCCATCAAGGCACATATGAGAAAGCAATCAATGAACAACTACAGTGCCACAACTATGAGTTGATGCATCTCATCTCTCTCTCTCCCTTCCTATCTGTCTCTGTCTCTCTCTCTCCCTCTCTCACAAAAAAGTACTAGGTGATAGGAGCTTTATTTTCTTTTAGAACTTCCCTCCTCCTCCCCACTAATCAACTTTCACCAGGAATCTAGTTTCCTGGCAACCATCATAGCACTTTTATACTTTTTGACTTTTGGCACAATGTCAGGTCAGTGTTCCCTGGCCTTGTCAGCACTCCTGGAGAACAATAGATACCGCAGGGATCAGGAGGAATCTTAATTGTTAAAAGGCCCATTGCAAGTCTCATCAGAAAATCAAATACATAACTAAAAATATACCTTGTGATCTATGACTGTAGTCATAGTGTCTGACAAATTCAATTAAATCTGTCATACATCATTCTCCACAGTGTTATTGAGATAGACATAGTAGTATTGAATTTTAATTATTCAGCTTCTATTGATTCCACTATAATCCGGTGAAAATCATTTGCAAACTGACAATCTTCTCAGGAGACAGTCAATATTACCTAATTATATATCTCATGGTGTCATTTGAGAAAAGGTTAGTATTTTTCTTACCCCCCCAAAAAAAAGAAACACATTTATTTTGACAACACATTCCATATAAAAACCAAAATAATGCACACAGACTTTAACTTAAGCAGAGATAAGTGGATCCTGGTTTGTGGCATCATTGCCTCTCTCCATTGCTACTTCTATGCTAGTTTATCAATAAATGCACACTGTGTGCTTGAGCACTGCCCTCACACACCTTTCCTCGAGTTCATGCTGTAGGATTTCTATACCAAGCCACCTCCTCCCCTACCCACAAGCATAATATTCATTCCAAAATGTCCTGTGATCTAGGATAAGGCCTCTTTGCTGGCTAAAAATCAATGGCAACTATTTTTGCATTCTCACAAATGTCATCAAAGCCTCAACACAGAGGAGCAAAAAATGATGGCAATTTAGGGCCCTGCCCAATGGACAGTGAGACAGTGGGAAAAGAAACACCTTAAAGTGCAATATAAACTGTACTATTTGAGCACCCAGATAAGCTCAAGAATAAATAGTCACTCAGCTTGTCAGTGAATCAGTCAACAAATAATTTTTGAATGCTGACTGTATGACAAGAGCTATGCTAAGCCCTGAGGGATACAGTGGTGAAGAAATATAAATGCACTCTAACAGAATTTGAACAAATGATTATAATTAATATATTAAATTATTAAAATATATAATAGCCCATGAACAAGAATTCAAATGTGATTATAACCTAGTTTGAGGGAACAATGATTAAGTTGAGAAATGAAAGATGAGTGCGTATTATCTGGGGCAAGAGTAAGACTTGGAGAGACAGGAGTGTAGAAATTCTCTGAGCAGAGTAATTATTATGAACACAAGTAGCTCAAAACATGAGGGGTAAATGGTAAGGGAGAGGTGGTAGCAAGAAAGGATACTAAATATAGTTGGTTCAAACATTGGTGTGATCACTGCTATTAGATGCTTGCAAGGCTGATTGCAGTAAGTATGACTGGTAGGTATGGTTGCTGGTGATGTGGTTTACCAATTATTAGTTGTTGGTAAAAGGAATGGAGTATGGGATTAGAGCTGAACAGTGGCTGTGACTGCTAGTTGGCCTTGCAGTTACTGGTATGTGTATGATAGGTGTATAATGGCTCTAGTGGTGAACACTACTAGATGTCAGTGGGCATCACTGTTGATGATAATTATGGAGGTGGCTCTGTTCAGTTGGCATAGATAGAAAAATGTAGGACTCCAACCTTATTTTTCCTAGATAGCTACACAGTTTACCCAATATCATTTATTTAATAAAATATCTTTCTCCTTTGATTTGAAATATGTACCATATTTACTATATATTAATTTGCCCTATGTATCTGTATCCATTTCCAGATTATTTATATTCTCACGTTGATTTATGTGCCATTCATGTGCTAGTATCTTACAACTTTAATTACTATAACTTTGTAGTATATTTTAATATGTGATAAAGCTATCTTTCCAATATTACTTTTTTCAGAGTTTTCCATGCTATTCTTACAAGTTTTTTTTCTATACAAATTTCAGATTAATATGTGGTATCTTTATTTAAAGCATATGAAAGTTGTCAAATTCACATCTTTATGAAGAGTGTTCTAACCCGAGAATATGGTATGGGTTTTCCATTTGTTCAAGTCTCAAACTAGATCATTCCTAGTGTTTCAAGCTTCCTTCAAAAAGATCCTGCATGCTCCAACAGAATAGAAACAGACTCATACAGAAAACAGACTGACAGTCATGGGGGCGTCTTGGTGGGTTGGATGAGAAAGGTGAAGGGATTTAAGATGTACAAATTGGTAGTTACAGAATAGTCATGGGATGTAAATGACAGAATAGGAAATACAGTCAATACTATTGTGATAAATAAGTATGGGATCAGGTGGGTACTTACCATATCATGGGATCACTCTACCAAGTACATGATTTTCTAACCACTTTGTTGCACAATTGAAACTAATACAGATTAATACTGAATGTAAACTATAATTGAATTTTTTTAATTTAATAAAAGATTTTGTATGCTCCTGTTAAATTTATCCCTAAGGATTTTTGGCTGTTGTTGTTGTTATCATTTTTGTTACATTAAAAAGAAAGATTCTGGCCCTGGCCAGTTGGCTCAGCGGTAGAGTGTCGGCCTGGCATGCGGGGGACCGGGGTTCGATTCCCGGCCAGGGCACATAGGAGAAGCGCCCATTTGCTTCTCCACCCCCACCCCCTCCTTCCTCTCTGTCTCTCTCTTCCCCTCCCGCAGCCAAGGCTCCATTGGAGCAAGGATGGCCCGGGCGCTGGGGATGGCTCCTTGGCCTCTGCCCCAGGCGCTAGAGTGGCCCTGGTCGCCGCAGAGCGATGCCCCCGGAGGGGCAGAGCATCGCCCCTGGTGGGCGTGCCGGGTGGATCCCGGTCGGGCGCATGCGGGAGTCTGTCTGACTGTCTCTCCCGTTTCCAGCTTCAGAAAAATACAAAAAAAAAAAAAAACCCAAAAAAAAGAAAAAAAAAAAAAAAAACCCAAAAAAAAGAAAAAAAAAAAAAGAAAGATTCTTTTATTATGGTGTATAAATAAGTATTTGTACATAAAGAAACTTTGTAGATTTTGTATATTAAGTTTGTTTTGAGAAGTCTATATGAATTATCTTATTGTTTGTGATATTTTAAATTGATTATCTAGGTATGGATTTATATTATAGAAAAATATCAATAATTTTCCCCCTCCATTCCAGATTTTACAGTTTAAATATTTTAATTTTATTTTTTCCAATTACAGTATAGATTGAATATTATTTACTATTAGGTTTAAGTGTAGAGAATAGTGGATAGACAACCATATACTTCGCAAAGTGTTCATACCGAAATTTTCCATACCCACCAGGCACCATACATCATTATTACAATATTATTGACTATATTTCATATGGTATGTTTTATATCCCCATGACTATTTTGGGACTAGCAATCTGTACTTCTCAATCTCTTCACTGTTTCATTCATTACACAAACTTCCTCCCCTCTGGAAACCATCAGTATATTCTCTGTATCTACCAGTATGTTTCTGTTTTGTTTGTTCATTTATATTGTTCTTTATTTTCCACAAATAAGTGAAATCCCATGGTATTTGTCTTTCTCTGACTGTCTTATTTCACTTGGAATAATTTCCTCTAGGTCCATCCATCCATCCATCCATCCATGATGTTGCAATTAGTAAAATTTTATTATTTTTGGTAGCTGAGTAATATTCTATTCTTTATATGTACCATCAGTTTTTATTCACTCATCTATTGATGGGCATTTGGGTTGCTCCCATATCTTGGCTATTGTAAATAATGCTGCGATGGACATAGGAGTGCAAATATTCTTCTGAATTAGTGTTTTGCATTTCTTTGGATATATATTAATATTAATTATATTATGTACTAATATTAATTAATATATTAATAATATTTATATTAATAAGTAATAAGGCAGTTTCATTTTAATTTTTGAGGAACCTCCATAATGTTATCCATAATGCTTGCAACAATCTTATTCCAATCAAGACTGAGAGTTATTTCTCCACATCCTTAAAGACACTTGATGTTTGTTAATTTATTATTGATAACCATCCAAACAGGTGTGATGTAATATCTCATTGTGGAATTAATTTGCACTTCTCTGATAATTAGTGATATTAAGCATCTTTTTAAAATCTTTATTTTTTATTTTATTTAAAAATTAAATTTAACAGGGTGACATTGATCAATAAAAGTACATAAGTTTCCGGTGAACATTTCCATAGCATTTGAACTGTTGATTATATTTTATTTTAAATTTATTGTGTTGACATGGTTACAAGTGTCTCACTCAATCTAAAACACTGTAACCCCATCTCAGTTCCTGAGATTAGCATTAGAAGAGAGAGCAGAGAGGAGAGCAGAGAGAGGCCACATGGAGGAGGCCAGGAGAAGCAGCCAAGATGGCGGAGTGTTGAAGGAGAAGCCAGTTTGTACAGACAGAAAGAGATGGGGAACAAAGGAGAATGAGGCTAGAGAGCTAGAAATCTTTGATTCTAGGAAACTGGGATAAGTCAGTAGCTTTGTGAGCACTGAATGAGTGGGTTTTGGAGTCCAGTGTGTGTTTTTACTTGCCCACCGGGAGCAAGCTAGAATTAAAGCTAATAATGACCTACCAGTTTGTGGCTCCATTGTTTAATTACCATCTGTCCGAATCCAATGTGAACTTGCATGGGAAGGCAGCTGTGATGGTGGCCCTGGATACTGGCTTTTTAACTCACTAGCAGTGCTCCCATCCCTGGCTCTCCATATTATCTAGTTCTTGTTCCACTAAATACAATAGTAATTTTTTAATTTGTCCCCCCATTTTTCCGTTTTCCTCTTAATCCTCTCATCATAACTCTTAGACAACCAACACCTAAAAGCAAATCATTTTACTCTTGACCCAAATTTTTTCCTTATTTGCTTTTTGTGGGTCCATACGCTCTTTTTTTCTTTTTTCATTCTTTTTTTTTTTTTTTTTTTTTTTTGCCCCTTTATTACTTTTCCCCAATTCAGGCCCTCCATCACAGGCATTGTTTGTTATAATTCACAGTCCACCACAAGATTTTATCAAGAAAGAGGGGAGAGGAGAGGAGAGGGAAAAAAAAGGGGGGGAAATAATTTCCTTTTTTTTTTTTTTTAATTTTTATTTTATTTTATATTTCTTTATTTCATTATTAATTTTTTTTAAAAAAACAACTCTTTTCGATTTTTTTTTATTATTTTTTTAAACTTTTTATTCTTTATTAAATCTCATTAATACTATCAACAAAACCACCCTCAGATGCCATTAAGGAAGAGAAAATCGAATATCATGGATACAAAAGAAAGAGAGGTAACACAGCTAGATGAGGAAAAATCTATGGAGAAAAAATTTAATATATTGGAAACCTTGGAGCTAAATGACAGAGAATTCAAGATAGAAATCCTAAAAATCCTCTGAGATATACAAGAAAACACAGAAAGGCAATTTAGGGAGCTCAGAAAACAACTCAATGAACACAAATAATATATGTCCAAGGAAATTGAAACTATAAAAACAAATCAAACAGAGATGAAAAACTCAATTCACGAGCTGAAAAACGAAGTAACAAGCTTAGCTAATAGAACAGGTCAGATAGAAGAGAGGATTAGTGAAATAGAAGACAAGCAACTTGAGGCACAACAGAGAGAAGAAGAAAGAGACTCAAAAATTAAAAAAAATGAGATAGCCCTACAAGAATTATCTGACTCCATCAAAAAGAATAACATAAGAATAATAGGTATATCAGAGGGAGAAGAGAGACAAAATGGAATGGAGAACATACTCAAACAAATAATAGATGAGAACTTCCCAAGCCTGTGAAAAGAACTAAAGCCTCAAGTTCAAGAAGCAAACAGAACTCCAAGTTTTCTTAACCCCAACAAACCTACTCCAAGGCATATCATAATGAAATTGACACAAACCAACAGCAAAGAAAAAATTCTCAAGGCAGCCAGGGAAAAGAAGAATACAACATATAAAGGAAGGCCCATTAGATTATCATCAGATTTCTCAGCAGAAACTCTACAAGCTAGAAGAGAGTGGACCCCAATATTTAAAGTCCTGAAAGAGAGGAACTTTCAGCCACGAATACTATACCCATCAAAGCTATCCTTCAAATATGAAGGAGAAACAAAAACATTCACAGATACAGAAAAGATGAGGGAATTTATCATCAGAAAACCCCCACTCCAGGAATTACTAAAGGGGATTCTCCAATCAGATACAAAGAACAAAAAAAAAAAACAGAGCCACAAGTAAAAGCTCCAAGAAGAACACAATAAAACCAAATTTAAACTGTGACAACAACAAAAAGAAAGAGGGGGAGAAGATGGAGATTAACAGTAGCAAAGGACGATGGAGTGCAAAAGTACTCACAAAATAGTTCGCTACAATGAACAGGGTAGGGACCCTTTTCATTATTCAAAGGTAACCACCATTGAAAAAACCACCACAGAAGCACATGAGATAAAAAAGATAGCAACAGTGGAAAGATGTATGGAATACAACCAAATAAAAACAAAAGATAGAAAAACAAAAAGAAGGATCAAACAAGACACAAAACTAACAGAAAGCAAGATATAAAATAGCAATAGGGAACTCCCAAGTATCAATAATTACACTAAATGTAAACGGATTAAACTCACCAATAAAAAGGCACAGAGTAGCAGAATGGATTAAAAAAGAAAATCCAACTGTATGCTGCCTACAGGAAACTCATCTAAGTAACAAGGATAAAAACAAATTCAAAGTGAAAGGCTGGAAAACAATACTCCAAGCAAATAACATCCAAAAAAAAGCAGGTGTAGCAATACTCATATCGGATAATGCTGACTACAAGACAGGAAAAGTACTCAGAGACAAAAATGGCCATGTCATAATGGCTAAGGGGACACTGAATCAAGAAGACATAACAATTCTTAATATATATGCACCAAACCAAGGAGCACCAAAATATATAAGACAGCTACTTATTGATCTTAAAACAAAAACTGACAAAAATACAATCATACTTGGAGACCTCAATACACCGCTGACGGCTCTAGATCGGTCATCCAAACAGAGAATCAACAAAGACATAGTGGCCTTAAACAAAACACTAGAGCACCTGGATATGATAGACATCTACAGGACATTTCATCCCAAAGTGACTGAGTATACATTTTTCTCCAGTGTACATGGATCATTCTCAAGAATTGACCATATGTTGGGCCACAAAAACAACATCAGCAAATTCAGAAAAATTGAAGTTGTACCAAGCATATTTTCTGATCATAAAGCCTTGAAACTAGAATTCAACTGCAAAAAAGAGGAAAAAAATCCCACAAAAATGTGGAAACTAAACAACATACTTTTAAAAAATGAATGGGTCAAAGAAGAAATAAGTGCAGAGATCAAAAGATATATACAGACTAATGAAAATGACAATACGACATATCAGAATCTATGGGATTCAGCAAAAGCAGTGATAAGAGGGAAGTTCATATCACTTCAGGCATATATGAACAAACAAGAGAGAGCCCAAGTGAACCACTTAACTTCCCACCTTAAGGAACTAGAAAAAGAAGAACAAAGACAACCCAAAACCAGCCGAAGAAAGGAGATAATAAAAATCAGAGCAGAAATAAATGAATTAGAGAACAGAAAAACTATAGAAAAAATTAATAGAACAAGGAGCTGGTTCTTTGAAAAGATCAACAAAATTGACAAACCCTTGGCAAGACTTACCAAGGAAAAAAGAGAAAGAACTCATATAAACAAAATCCAAAATGAAAGAGGAGAAATCACCACGGACACCGTAGATATACAAAGAATTATTGTAGAATACTATGAAAAACTTTATGCTACTAAATTCAACAACCTAGAAGAAATGGATAAATTCCTAGAAAAATACAACCTTCCTAGACTGAGTCAAGAAGAAGCAGAAAGCCTAAACAGACCTATCAGTAGAGAAGAAATAGAAAAAACCATTAAAAACCTCCCCAAAAATAAAAGTCCAGGCCCTGACGGCTATACCAGCGAATTTTATCAAACATTCAAAGAAGACTTGGTTCCTATTCTACTCAAAGTCTTCCAAAAAATTGAAGAAGAAGCAATACTTCCAAACACATTTTACGAAGCCAACATAACCCTCATACCAAAACCAGGCAAGGATGGCACAAAAAAAGAAAACTACAGAGCAATATCTCTAATGAATACAGATGCTAAAATACTAAACAAAATACTAGCAAATCGAATACAACAACATATTAAAAAAATAATACATCATGATCAAGTGGGATTCATCCCAGAATCTCAAGGATGGTTCAACATACGTAAAACGGTTTACGTAATACACCATATCAACAAAACAAAGAACAAAAACCACATGATCTTATCAATAGACGCAGAAAAGGCTTTCGATAAAATACAACACAATTTTATGTTTAAGACTCTCAACAAAATGGGTATAGAAGGAAAATATCTCAACATGATAAAGGCCATATATGATAAACCATCAGCTAACATCATATTAAATGGCACTAAACTGAAGGCTTTCCCCCTTAAATCAGGAACAAGACAGGGTTGTCCACTCTCTCCACTCTTATTTAATGTGGTACTAGAGGTTCTAGCCAGAGCAATCAGACAAGACAAAGAAATAAAAGGCATCCATATCGGAAAAGAAGAAGTAAAGGTATCACTTTTTGCAGATGATATGATACTATATATCGAAAACCCCAAAGAATCCACAAAAAGACTACTAGAAACAATAATCCAATACAGTAAGGTCGCAGGATACAAAATTAACATACAGAAGTCAATAGCCTTTCTATATGCCAACAATGAAACAACTGAGAAGGAACTCAAAAGAATAATCCCCTTCACGATTGCAACAAAAAAAAAATAAAATACTTAGGAATAAACATAACAAAGAATGTAAAGGACTTATATAATGAAAACTATAAACCATTGTTAAGGGAAATCGAAAAAGATATAATTAGATGGAAGAATATACCTTGTTCTTGGCTAGGAAGAATAAATATAATCAAGATGGCTATATTACCCAAAGCAATATACAAATTTAATGCAATTCCCATCAAACTTCCAATGACATTTTTTAAAGAAATAGAGCAAAAAATCATCAGATTTATATGGAACTATAAAAAACCCTGAATAGCCAAAGCAATCCTAAAAAAAAAGAATGAAGCTGGGGGCATTTCAATACCTGACTTCAAACTCTATTATAGGGCCACGACAATCAAAACAGCATGGTATTGGCAGAAAAATAGACACTCAGACCAATGGAACAGAATAGAAAGTCCAGAAATAAAACCACATATATATAGTCGAATAATTTTTGATAAAGGGGCCAACAACACACAATGGAGAAAAGAAAGCCTCTTCAATAAATGGTGCTGGGAAAACTGGAAAGCCACATGCAAATGAATGAAACTGGACTACAGTCTCTCCCCCTGTACAAAAATTAACTCAAAATGGATCAAAGATCTAAACATAAGACCTGAAACAATTAAGTACATAGAAGATGACATAGGTACTCAACTCAGGGACCTGGGTGTTAAAGAGCATTTTATGAATTTGACTCCAATGGCAAGAGAAGTGAAGGCAAAAATTAATGAATGGGACTACATCAGACTAAGAAGTGTTTGCTTAGCAAGAGAAACTGATAACAAAATAAACAGAAAGCCAACTAAATGGGAAATGATTTTTTCAAACGACAGCTCAGATAAGGGCCTAATATCCAAAATATACAAAGAACTCATAAAACTCAACAACAAACAAACAAACAATCCAATAAAAAAATGGGAAGAGGATATGAATAGACACTTCTCCCAGGAAGAAATACAAATGGCCAACAGATATATGAAAAGATGCTCATCTTCTTTAGCTATTAGAGAAATGCAAATCAAAACGGCAATGAGATACCACCTCACACCTGTTCGATTAGCTGTTATTAGCAAGTCAGGTAACAGCAAATGTTGGAGAGGCTGTGGAGAAAAAGGAACCCTCATACACTGTTGGTGGGAATGTAAAGTAGTACAACCATTATGGAAGAAAGTATGGTGGTTCCTCAAAAAACTGAAAATAGAACTACCTTATGACCCAGCAATCCCTCTACTGGGTATATATCCCAAAAACTCAGAAACATTGATACGTAAAGACACATGCAGCCCCATGTTTATTGCAGCATTTTTCACAGTGGCCAGGACATGGAAACAACCAAAAAGCCCATCAGTAGATGACTGGATAAAGAAGATGTGGCACATATACACTATGGAATACTACTCAGCCATAAGAAATGATGACATCGGAACATTTACAGCAAAATGGTGGGATCTTGATAACATGATACGAAGCGAAATAAGTAAATCAGAAAAAAACAGGAACTGTATTATTCCATACGTAGGTGGGACATAATAGTGAAACTAAGAGACATTTATAAGAGTGTGGTGGTTACGGGGGGGAGAGGGGAATGGGAGAGGGATAGGGGGTGGGGAGGGGCACAAACAAAACAAGATAGAAGGTGACAGAGGACAATCTGACTTTGGGTGGTGGGTATGCAACATAATTGAACGACAAGATAACCTGGACTTGTTATCTTTGAATATATGTATCCTGATTTATTGATGTCACCCCATTAAAAAAATAAAATTATATAAAAAAAAAAGATTTAGGGTGGCTGAAGGCTGAATGGATAAGAAAACATGACGCATATGTATACTATCTACAAGAGACTTACTTCAGAATAAAAGATACACACAGAATGAAAATGAAGGAATGGAGAAAGACATTCTATGCAAATAAAAACAAACAAACAAGAACCTGGGGTAGCAAAATTTATACCAGACAAAACAATAGACTAAAAAACAAAGGCCACAACAAAAGACAAAGAAGGACATTACATAATATTAAAGGGACTAATTCATCCCTTGTATATAACCCTTGTAAATATTTGTCCACCAAACTTAGGAGCACCCAAATATATAAACAATTCTTAGTGGACATAAAGGGAGAGATCAACAGTAATACAGTCATAGAAGGAGATGTTTATACCACATTTACATCAATGAATAGGTCTTCCCGACAAAATAAACAAGGCAACAGTGCAACAGTGACCAAAAACAACAAAATGAAACAGATGGATTTAATACTTATAGAACATTTCATTTCAAAGCAGCAAAATATACATTATTTTCAAGTGCACATGGAACATTCTCTAGGATAGACCACATGTTAGGGCACAAAATAAATTAATAAATTCAAGAAGGTTAAAATCAAATCAAGCGTCTTCTTTGACTACAATGGTATGAAGCTAGAAATCAATTACAATTAAAAAATACTGAAAAGCACTCAAACACGTAGAGGCTAAATAACATATTACTAAACAGTGAATGAGTCAACAATGAGATCAAGAAAGAAATAAAAAATTATAGTTGAGATAAGTGAAAATTAACACACAACTATTAAAGATCTATGGGACACAGTGAAAGTCCTAAAAGGGAAATCCGTAACATTACAGGCCTACCTGAGGAAGCAATAAAAGGTCAAATGAACAATCAAACCTTACACCTCAAGGAACTAGAAACAGAACAACAAAGCACATACTGAGAGGGAAGGAAAGGTAATAGAAAGAAAGAGAAGGGAAGGAAAAGGAAGTGAAAGGAAAGGAAAGGTAAGAAAGGGAAGGGAAGGGAAGAGAAACAAAGGGATGGAAAAGGAAAGAAAGAGAAATAGAGAGGGAGAGGGAGAGAGAGAGAAATGTGCAGCAAAAGTGCATTAGGATGGCAACAGTACTTTGATGGAAAAAGACTTTCAGTGCCTAGAAGACACAGAATGTACGACCTGGAAACATGAATATTTTTATCCAACACTAAAGACTGGATTTTTACAGAACAGTTCAAATTTGTCTGCCCAGTCCCCCATGTGATCTATGACAAATGTGGAAATATCAATATAATAGTAATATGAATAACAGCAACAGCTAGCATTTATCAAATGCTTACTATAGGCAAAGCACTTTATAAATGTTAGCTCATTTAATCCTCACAATATATGATATTTGCGAGAGAATTATTACCATCCCCAATTTATAGATAGGGAAACTGAGGCTCAGAGAGGTTATATGACATGTTCAAACTCCAACACGTTTGGAGAGTAGCATTGATTTGAACCCATATTTGACAGACTAAAGAGAGTGTTATGTTGTTTCTCACCTCGTTTACTTATCATAATGAGGTTAGCTATAGTTCTTATCTATCTTCCCCCAATGCTGTCCGTGAATTTATAAACAATGATTGTGCCCTTTTCCTCTTTACTTTTAAGAAGATACAGTTTCTTCAGTCTCAAATCTATTTTCATATTGGTAGCCCATCCCTTTCACCCATTTCCCTTAATTGTGTGGCTGTGTGGGTGTGTGCAAGTTGGTGTTAAGTGAAAGACAATGGAAATGAGGGTGGAAGGGAAAACTGCTAAAACAAGGCTGTTTAGAGGTATGATTAGGCACAGAGCTTTGTGGCTGGATGCTGCCCTGCACTTCTCTTTCTGTTCGGGAACCTTCAACATATAGAACCTAAAAGCGCCAGGACTTGAAATAGGGAAAAGTGGAGGCTGAAATGGCCTGAGAGCAAATGCTGCCTGCCTCACTGGATGGGAGATTGGGATTCAGGGCAAAATCAGAGGCTGCTTAGAGCCCACCAGGGTCAGAACCCTCCTTTTTGAAGAGGGTTTGCTCCACTGAAGGGCACTGGCTCCTCCTGCAGGCCCATCCTAGAAATGAGCTGTGTTTTTGGTTCTGCCTGCCTGTTCTATTTGGGAAGAAAGATCCACCCTCACTCTTCCACTTTTGGCCCCTTGAGGAGGTAGGAGAAGAGTCATTGAGGAAAGGACCAGTCCTGTTTTCTGGTTCTAGCTAATTATTTCAAGCCTAAGCAGAAAACCTTTTGAAGGGATGTTTGATTAAATATTTATCACACTCCTAAATAATTCATTTTCTTTTGAGAGCAAGCAGCCCACAGGAGTTGTAAGGTTTACACAATTTGACACCTTTTGAGAGATAAAAACTTTTTTAAAAAGCTTCCTTTCAGGAAAACCACAGTTGCTTTACAAGCTGTTTCTTGCATCTACCTCCCTATGCTACAGGCTCCTCCACTTTTCCCCAATACTTGTGATTGTTCTCCTATTGTTTTCTTTGCTTTTTATTATTCAAAAAATTCTACGTTGTAAGATCCCCTTGCTGGCCCTCCAAGCAATATCCTCTTCTCCCATGGCTTCACAGGCTTCTAATGTATAACAACCAAACTGCCTTTAAATTGAAGGTACAGGAGCAAGAAGTAGAAACAAGCATCTGGGGGGCAAGGGAGAACTTGTTGTGTCAAATGAAATGTGTCCAAAGCATTTCAGGGAGTTCAGTATATTATCTTTGTTCTGACTTTGACTTCCCTGAAACAACTCCACTACTTGTCATTCTACAAACATCCTATTTCTCCTTCCTTGATTTTTAGCAAAATCTCCATAGATTTCTCATCTAGGCCAGCTAGGGCCAGATACATTGTAGGAGACCTCTCTTCCTGTACCCTGTGTAGCCACCTACACACCCCAGAGACCCATTTTTTTATATGGGAAGGAGGCTAAAGGGGATTGAGGGTAAAAGTTAGAAGGCTGAGACTAATTATCTTCTCTAGTACTTACCCTGCATCCTCCTGCTGGCCTTACAGTTCTGGGGTTCTGACTTTGCCCTGGCAACAATAGCAGTCCTCCCCGCCTTCCAGACTCCAGAGGAGACTGAGCAGAGAAGTTCTTTCTTCCCAGGAGACTCCAACAACCCCTCCTACACACACACACACACACACACACACACACACACACACACACACACACACACCCCAAACTTTCTCCAGTATATTTATTTAACGCTTGCCTGCACATCTTATAAAAAACACAGCAGGTTTATAGCCAGTGTTAATAAGAGGATTTAGGGGTAGAAATTTAAAAAACACATAACCCCAAATAGTTTAGCCTTCAAACTCACCTAGCTTCAACAAGATATCACAAAAGAAAATAAAAATAATTAGAAATTTTGCTTTCTTAACAAGCACAAATCCCCATTGATCATGGAAAGCAAGCTAGCAGCATGAGGCATGTCTCCCTTAAAGTAGATATAATGAGGAAATTTAAGTTTCTAAAATACTTTCCTCTTAGAGCCAGTTGCTCTATTTTATTTCAAAATGTACCAGTGTGCTTACATTTTTCAGTTCCACACCAGATTTTTAAGACCTGGATTGTTTCAATAAAAAATGTTGGTTGATATAAATGAAAGTTCATAAAGCTGAAGATCTAAAAGCACTGGAGAGTACAGAGTATAGTACCCCAGGACATAGAGTGTGGCTCGGTGCATGCTACTATTAGAAAGCTTCAAGAGTGCCATCACCTCAGTGCTACAAATATGTTTCTCCTTCAAGATAATATTATAGAGCTTGGGCACGCAGCCCTTCCTGGTGGTAGAGCCAAGGCTAGCAGCTGTTCCTTGAGTGGGATCACCCTGCAAAGGCAGGGCGAAAGCTCGGAAACAGGCGGAGACCCGCAGCTGAGCAAAGGTGCTCGCCAGTGCCCTCAGGACCGAGCATAACATCACACACGGGTGCGGGGCAAAGGCCAAGGCCACCAACCCTTGTGCACCAGAGCACGTGATCACAGCCACTCCCGTGAAGAGAAAATGTGGAGGCAGAGAAACACAACACAAATAAACCAAGAGAAATCCCCAGAAAAGGACCTAAGTGAATCAGATATAAACAAATTACCAGATGCAGAGTTTAAAATAACGATTGTTAAGATGCTCAAAGATATTAGAACCACCATAGATGGCCATTACGAAAACCTAAATAAAGAGATAACAAATACAAAAAAGGACATTGAAATAATAAAAAAGAATCAGACAGAAATGACAAATACAATAACTGAAATAAAGAATACAATGTAAGGAATTAAAAGCAGGATGGATGATGCAGAGAATCGAATCAGTGAGTTAGAGGACACAATAATTAAGGCACGGAAGCAGAGCAGAAAAAAGAAAAGAGGCTCAAAAAGTCTGAGGAAACTCTAAGAGAGCTCTGTGACAACATGAAGAGAAATAACATGTGCATCATAGGGGTTCCTGAAGAGAAGAGAAAGAACAAGGGATAGAGACTTTGTTCAAACATATTATAGCAGAAAACTTCCCCCAATTAAGGCAGGAAAACGTTTCACATGTTCAGGAAGCACAAAGAACTCCATTAAGGAGAAACCCAAAGAAACCAACACCAAGACACATCATAATTAAATTACCAAAGCTAAATGATAAAGAGAAAATATTAAAAGCTGCTAGAGAAAAAAAGACTATCACCTACAAAGGAACCCCCATAAGGATGACTTCTGACTTCTCAACAGAAACACTTGAGGCCAAAAGGCGATGGCAAGAAATATACAAAGTAATGCAGAACAAGAACCTACAACCAAGACTACTTTATCCAGCAAAGCTATCATTTAAAATGAAGGAGAAATAAAAAGCTTTACAGACAAAAAACAAACAAACAAAAAAAAAAACTCAAGGATTTCACTGCAACCAAACCAAGGCTGCAAGAAATGCTAAGGGACCTGTTGTAAACAGATCAAAGGAAAAAAAGAATATAGCAAAAGAGAAAAACAGTTTTAAAGAAAAAAAAATGGCAATAAACAATTACATATCAGTAATAAACTTAAATGTTAATGGATTAAATGATCCGATCAAGAGAAATAGGGTAGCTGCGTGGATAAGAAAACAGGACCCATACATATGCTGTCTACAAGAGACACACCTTAAATCAAAAGATGCACACAGACTGAAGATAAAAGGATGAAAAAAATATTTCATGCAAATGGAAATGAAAAAAAAGCTGGGGTAGCAATACTTATATCAGACAAAATGGACTTTAAAACAAAGACCATAGTTAGAGATAAAGAAGGTCACTACATAATGATAAAGGGAGCAATCCAAAAGGAAGTTATAACCCTTATAAATATCTATGCACCTAATATAGGAGGACCTAAATATATAAAGCAGACTTTGATGAACTTAAAGGGCGAGATCAACAGCAATACTATAATAGTAGGAGATTTCAATACCCCATTAACATCATTAGATAGATCCTCAAGAAAGAAAATTAACAAAGAAACAGCAGACTTAAAGGACATATTAGATCAACTCGATTTAATAAATATTTTCAGAACCTTTCACCCTAAAACAGCAGAATATACATTCTTTTCAAGTGCTCATGGTACATTCTCTAGAATAGACCACATGTTAGGGCACAAAAGCAGGCTCAACAAATTTAAGAAGATTGAAATCATATCGAGAACTTTCTCTGATCACAATGGCATTCAACTAGAAATCAACCACAATAGAAAAATGGAAAAACATTCAAACACTTGGAAACTAAAGAGCACGTTATTAAACAATGAATGGGTTAATATTGAGATCAAAGAAATTAAAAAAATCCTAGAAACAAACGATAATGAGCATACATCAACTCAATATTTATGGGACACAGCAAAAGCAGTCCTGAGAGGGAAGTTTATAGCATTACAAGCATACCTCAAGAAGCTAGAAAAAGCTCAAATAAACAATTTAACCCTGCATCTAAAAGAACTAGAAAAAGAACAGCAAGTAAAGCCCAGAGCTAGTAGAAGGAAGGAAATAATAAAGATCAGAGCAGAAATAAATGACATAGAGGCTAAAGAAACAATACAGAGCATCAATGAAACCAGGAGCTGGTTCTTTGAAAAGGTAAACAAGATCGATGAACCTTTAACGAGACTCACCAAGAAAAAAAGAGAGAGGACTAAATTAAATAAAATTAGAAACGAGAGTGGAGAAATAACAACTGACACAACAGAAATACAAAATATTGTAAGAAAATACTATGAAGAACTGTACGCCAAAAAACTAGACAACCTAGATGAAATGGACAAATTCCTTGAATCATATACTCTTCCAAAAATCAATCTGGAAGAATCAGAAAACCTAAACAGACCAATTACAACAAATGAGATTGAAACAGCTATCAAAAAACTCCCCAAAAAGAAAAGTCCTGGGCCTGATGGCTTCACAAGTGAATTCTACCAAATATTCAAAGAAGAACTAACTCCTATCCTTCTCAAGCTATTTCAAAAAATTCAAGAAGAAGGACGACTTCCAAACTCCTTTTATGAGGCAAGCATAATTCTGATTCCAAAACCAGGCAAAGACAACACAAAGAAAGAAAATTATAGGCCAATATCCCTGATGAACTTAGATGCAAAAATCCTCAATAAAATATTAGCAAACCGGATCCAGCAATATATGGGAAAAATCATACACCATGATCAAGTAGGATTTATTCTTGGGAGGCAAGGCTGGTACAATATTCGCTAATCAATCAATGTGATTCATCACATAAACAAAAGAAGGGAGAAAAACCACATGATAATTCCAATAGATGCAGAAAAAGCATTTGATAAAGTCCAGCACCCATTCATGATCAAAACTCTCAGCAAAGTGGGAATACAGGGAACATACCTCAACATGATAAAGACCATCTATGACAAACCCACAGCCAACATCACACTCAATGGGCAAAAATTAAAAGCAATCCCCTTAAGATCAGGAACAAGGCAGGGGTGCCCCCTTTCACCACTCTTATTCAACATAGTTCTGGAAGTCCTAGCCACAGCAATCAGACAAGAAAAAGAAATAAAAGGCATCCAAATTGGAAAAGAAGAAGTAAAACTATCATTATTTGCAGATGACATGATATTGTATATAGAAAACCCTAAAGTCTCAGTCAAAAAAATTCTAGACCTGATCAAAGAATTTGGCAAGGTGGCAGGATATAAAATCAATACTCAGAAATCAGAGGCATTTTTAAACACTAATAATGAACTGTCAGAAAGAGAAATCAGGGAATCAATCCCCTTTACCATTGCAACCAAAAAAATAAAGTACCTAGGAATAAATCTAACCAAGGAGATTAAAGACTTGTACTCGGAAAATTATAAAACATTGATAAAAGAAATTAGGGAAGATACGAATAAGTGGAGGCATATATCGTGCTCATGGTTAGGAAGAATAAACATCATTAAAATGTCTATATTACCCAAAGCAATTTATAAATTCAATGCAATACCAATTAAAATACCAATGACTTACTTCAAAGATATAGAACACATATTCCAAAAATTTATATGGAACCAAAAAAGAACACGAATAGCCTCAGCAATCCTGAAAAGGAAGAAAAAAGTGGGAGGTATCACACTTCCAGATATCAAGTTATATTATAAGGCCATTGTACTCAAAACAGCATGGTACTGGCATAAGAACAGGCACATAGATCAATGGAACAGAACAGAGAACTCAGAAATAAACCCACAGCTCTATGGACAACTGATATTTGACAAAGGAGGTAAGACAATACAATGGAGTAAAGACAGCCTCTTCAACAAATGGTGTTGGGAAAACTGGACAGCTACCTGCAAAAAAATGAAACTAGACCACCAACTTACACTGCTCACAAAAATAAACTCAAAATGGATAAAAGACTTGAATGTAAGCCTTGAAACCATAAGCATCTTAGAAGAAAACATAGGCAGTGAGCTCTGACATCTCTTGCAGCAATGTATTTGCTGATTTGTCTCCACAGGCAAATGAAATAAAAGACAGGATAAACAAATGGGACTTTATCAAAGTAAAAAGCTTCTGTACAGCTAAAGACAATAAGAACAGAATAAAAAGACAAACTACACAATGGGAGAATATATTTGACATAGTATCTGACAAGGGGTTAATAACCAAAATTTATAAAGAACTTGTAAAACTTAATACCAGGAAGACAAACAATCCAATCCAAAAATGGGCAAAAGGAATTGATAGACACTTCTCCAAAGAGGAAACACAGATGGCCAATAGGCATATGAAAAAATGTTCAACATCACTAATGATTAGAGAAATGCAAATTAAAACCACAATGAGATATCACCTCACACCAGTCAGAATGGCGCTCATCAATAAAACAACACAGAATAAGTGCTGGCGAGGATGTGGAGAAAAGGGAACCCTCCTGCACTGCTGGTGGGAATGCAGACTGGTGCAGCCACTGTGGAAAACAGTATGGAGATTCCTCAAGAAATTAAAAATCGAAGTGCCTTTTGACCCAGCTATACCACTGTTAGGAATATACCCCAAGAACACCATAGCACTGTTTGAAAAGAAGAAATGTACCCCCATGTTTATGGCAGCATTGTTCACAATAGCAAAGATTTGGAAACAGCCCAAGTGTCCATCAGAGGACGAGTGGAATAAAAAGCTTTGGTATATATGCACTATGGAATACTACTCAGCCATAAGAAATGATGACATAGGATCTTTTACAACAACATGGATGGGCCTTGATAACATTATACTGAGTGAAAGAAGTAAATCAGAAAAAACTAAGAACTATATGTTTCCATACATAGGTGGGGCATAAAGATGAGACTCAGAGACATGAACAACAGTTTTGGGGTTACAGGGTGGGGGGAGGAGAGGGAGGGGGTTGGGGGAGGGGAGGGGCACAAAGATCATGGCTTTTCAGCATTTGCCATATTCCCCCCTTAATCTATAGACAGACAGCAAATATTTACTTACGGTGTTTCCACTATAAAGACTGCTGTCTTAGGGACAAATAGCGATGAACTATTTCAGCAGTTCCTCCTTCTTCAAAGACTTATATGTCAACATAGAGCTCCATGTTTCATAGGACATACTCAAGCTCACTCCATGCTCCCTGGAGCTTTAGCACAAGGGAATGCTCCCCCCCCTTTTTTTAGTATTTTTTCTTTTATTTATTTATTTTTTGTATATTTCTGAGGATGGGGATGGGGAGGCAGTCAGACAGACTCCTGCATGCGCCTGACTGGGATCCACCTGGCATGCCTACTGGGGGGAATGCTCTGCCCATCTGGGATGTTGCTCTGTTACAACCGGAGCCATTCTAGTGACTGGGGCGGAGGCCATGGGGCCATCCTTAGTGCCCAGGGTGGATTTGCTCCAGTGGAGCCTTGGCTGCAGGTGGGAGGAGAGAGACGAAGAGGAAGGAGAGGGGGAGGAGTGGAGAGTTAGATGGGCGCTTCTCCTGTGTGCTCTGGCCAGGAATCGAACACAGGAATCCTGCACACCAGGCCAATGACTCCGACGGGTCTACCATACCATCCTTTTTACTTAAAAAAAAAATTACATTTCTTTTGAATGCTGATGAACCGGAGACACCAAATATTTTTCGCCTGCAAACTACTACCTTCTTTATTGGATCTAGCTAATAACACTGTTCTGTCTTTTTTTCAAATAGCTCCAGATATATGGAAAAGATTTATATAGGCGGATGGGGATCCTCAAACCCCTCAGCGAGATCTTCTGAAAATGGCTTTTAAGATACCTAGAGGCAGAAAAAGCCCAATAGAGATCAGGGGAACTACCAGCTTTTAGGATACACCCTTAAAGGCTCCAATACCCCAAAGGGGTCTCATAGGATGCCATCTGGGTCCTACTTCAATAGTGGAAAGGAAGGTCATTGAGCTAAAGCCTGCCAGGCTTACATGCCTCTGCTGTGAGGAAACAGGGACACTGGAAGGTGGGCTTCCCCCTCGCTCCTCTAAGGGAGGGTTCAGTCTCTTCCAGCCCTGCTCCAGCCACCTATGACCTAAACTTTCCCAGAAAGCTGGGGTTTGCCACTGAAGGCTGAAGGTGCCCAGGGCCGTTGGCCCCATCTACGACACTGTGGATGAACGAGCCTAGGGTATTTCTTCCAAGAAGCAGGTAAACTGATCTCATTCGCACAAGGACCACTTAACTATGTCTTGCCTGAATAGTCAGGTTTTTTATTCTTCTCTCAAAGATCTCTGTTGTGGGTGTTGATAGTCCTATTTTCTGCTGCTTTGCTTAATATATAGTGTTTCCTTTATCCCTCCTACCTCAATGTCCCACTCATATTTCAGGCTGGGACCTACTCCTAATTTAGAGCTCTCTTTCCTCCTTTTGCCAACTTGTATTATGAATTTACCTTTGACACCCAGCTTAGTGTATCCCAAGGTTCTCTTTACCAAGGCACAGTCACAGAGCTCCAGGGAAAAGCAACCTGGTATCAACTCTCCAGGCAGAGGAGAACAGAAGCTCCATATCCACGCATGCTGCAAATGGCTTTTTCCAGTCTACCTGAATCATTACCAGCTAGAAGCAGTGGTCATTGGGACTTGGACATGAGCTGCAAAGTATAGAATGGTGACAACAATTCCAGCGCCATGCAGACTTTTCCTGTGGGGAACTTTCCTGGACTCCTGACCCCTGTGACAGCTCCTAACAGACTGAACTGTGGTTGGGTTGCATTTTTCAGGGATTTGGCATGGTGATGGGGCCAACTTGGACTTGGGGAACATGTTAAGGACACTACTCTTTTAGGGATTCTTGTTGTATTGGCCAAGAGTTTGCTTAAAGGCTTTTAATCACTGTAAAAAAAATAGAGGACTGGATGAAGAAGATGGGTCACATATACACCATGGTATATTATTCAGCTAGGAGAAATGGTGACATCGGATCACTTATAGAGGAATGGTGGAGTCTTGGTAGCATTGTGCGGGGTGAAATAAGCAAATCAGAAAAAAACAGGAACTGCAGGATTCCATACATTGGTGGGACATAAAAGCGAGACTAAGAGGCATGGACAGGAGTGTGGTGGCTATGGGGGTGGGGGGAGGGAAGGAGGAAGAGGGGGAGGGGGAGGGGTACAGAGAGAACTGGATGGAGGGTGGTGGAGAATGATTTCTCTTCGGGTGATGGGTATGCAACAGAACTAAATGACAAGATAACCTGGAAATGTTTTCTTTGAATGTATGTACCCTGATTTATTGATGTCACCCCATTAAAATAAAAAAAGATAATATTATAATTTAACAACATAACAGGGGGATAAATAGAAACTTAACTAATAGAGATAGTTCTTGTGATGGCCAATTTTATGTATCAACTTGTCTGGGACACTGAGTGCCCAGATATTTGCTTATTAGTTCTGAGTGTGTATCGGGATGAGATTAACATTTAAATTGGTAAACTGCCAATTTAAATTGGTAAACTGCCAATTTAAGTAAAGCAGACTGCCCTCCCTAATAAGGTGAGTCTCATCTAATCAGCTGAAGACTCAACTAGAAGAAAAAGGCTTACCATCCTGGAGAGAATGGGGAACTCTTCCTGCCTGACAGCTTGAGCTGGGTGGGATCTTTGTCT
Organism: Saccopteryx leptura; assembly: GCF_036850995.1. Taxonomy (NCBI): domain Eukaryota; kingdom Metazoa; phylum Chordata; class Mammalia; order Chiroptera; family Emballonuridae; genus Saccopteryx; species Saccopteryx leptura. Next base: position 123,443,571 of record NC_089516.1, read on the forward strand.
CTTTCTGCCTTTGCACTGGACCTGAAATACTCGCTTTCTTGAATCTTGAATCTGACAGCTGTTAAATTACAATTCACACCATTGGCTCTTCTGAAGCTCCAGCTAGTCAACTACAAATCTTAAGACTCCTTAGGCTCTATAATCATGTGAGCCAACTTCTTATAATAAATCTCTCTGTGTGCCTCTTTCTCTCGCTCCCTCTTCCCCCTCCCCGTCATTACTCACTTCTTCCTCTTGGGTTGTCTCCTTCTGATAATGCAAGAATCAGTTTAACTATTACCTCAGAAGACCAAAGTTCCTTATTACTCTGCTCTGTTAGTCTTTCATACCACCCTCTTTTATTTCTATCATAGCAATTATCACTGTTTACTTTTGTTTGTTTGCTTATGTTTAGCTAAGTCTTTTCTTACCATTAAAAAGTAAATAGAATGAGCCTGACCAGGCGGTGGAGTAGTAGATAGAGCATCAGCCTGTGATACTGAGGACCCAGGTTCGAAATTCCGAGGTCACTGGCTTGAGCACAGGCTGATCACGCTTCAACACTGATAAGATTGCAGGCAGGGGCTATGACCCCTTCTTCCCTTAAGTGGACAAAGGGACATTGACAAACTAGACGTTTGAGATTACCTTCCCCCAGACATCTGGACTGACTTACCTGGGTTAGGAAGGTCCCCTAACTTACTTTCTTACTTACAGTTAATCCTCCCCCCCATAATAACTACCAGCCCCCACCCTCAAATCCCCTATTTAACCCTACCTGTTAGAGAACTGGCTGCTGACCTCCACCTTAGGAGTCAGCCCCGGTAGCTGACCTCTGCCTTAGGAGTTAGTCCAGCAGATGATCCCCTAATAAACTTTTCTTAACCTGAACTCAGGTGTCCTCCTTTGGCCAACCTTATAAGCGCGAGCTCACCAGCTTGAGCGTGGGATCATAGACATGAACCTGTGGTTGCTGGCCTGAGCCCAAATGTCTCTGGTTTGAAGCCCAAGATCACTGTCTTGAGCAAGGAGTCACTGGCTCAGCTGGAGCCCCCTCATCAAAGCACACATGAGAAAGTAATCAATGAACAACTAAGGTGCCGCAACAAAGAAATGATCCTTCTCATCTCTTTCCCGTTATGTCTGTCACTGTCTGTCCCCCTACCTTTCTCTCTCTTTGTCTTTAAAAAAAAAGTAAATAAAATAAAAAGTTAGGACACTGTCCTGGTCATAATTATACCCCAAATAAATTATATAGTGCTTGATACATAGTAGATACTCAATAAATATTTATTCATTTTACTGATCTGAAATGCATTCTCAGTTCTAGCTCTGTATCTGTCACTAAATGGCAAATCTGGCTTTGGGCAAGTCTTTTCTTCTCCCTTAAAATTTAGTTTTACCATCTAAGAGATGATGATGTAGAACTAAATTATCTCTGAGGTATTTACCAGCTTTAATATCCAATCAACAATTTTATAAATGGATATGTATTTCAGCTACTTTTCAAAAGCAGCAGAGTACATAATCATCATATCATCTACCACACAGTAAGCATTTATTAAAACCTACTCTCTTTCAGGCTCTTTGCTAAATGTTTAGAATAAAGGAACTGATAAAATATTTTTACCCTTCCTTCATAAGGATGGTATTATAATTTAATTAGGAAAATATTCCACATACATGCAAAGCAAAATAACAATACAAAGTGCTATGCTAAGTTGTAATCATAATAACTATTAAATAATTTTGTTAGCAGCTAAAATATGTTGAGAGCTTACTATGTACCAAGCATTATTCTACAAGTATCACATATATCAAGTCATATAAGCCATCACAACAAATGTATGAGAAAAGTACTATTTTTAAAAGTTTTAAGAAATCGGCACTAGTTTTACTATGTCTCCTCATAGATATTAAGAGCTACTAGAATGGAAAAGAAGATCTCACTAAGGACTGAGTGCAGGAAGTCATGGAGAAAACAAAAAAACAGGAAGTAAGCTTCAAGTGAACATTGGGATTTAGAGGGGAAAAAAAGGCCATTCCAAAAGGAAGGAACACCTAGAGACAACACATTGAAGAGGAAAGGCATTTAACAGTTTCACGGAGTTGAATGATTTCACTGGAGCAGACTTGCCTCATGAAACTATTGAGATAAAAGTTTGGAAAAGAAGGAGGAAACTGAATTGTGGAGGGCTTCAAATGTCATGCTTAGTAGTATGGCCCTGTTCTTGAAGATATTGAGCATTCACTGATATTTTTGAGTAAAATTCCATGTTCAAAATAACCATCTATGAAAATCAATGCAGCAATTAAGAGGCTATCAATAAAATTCAGGTTTGAAGTTATATAGATCTGTGTGAAGGTTTGTATAAGAAAAAATTGGGGCTGTAAAAAATCAGAGGAAAATTTAATTGTAATTGATGACTGGCTTAATATTAGATAACAAGATGGATATGACAAAGATGATCCCAGTTTTCCAGTTTGGGATATTTTGACTGAAATGAAAAATACTTGAAGAATGGGAGATAAAAATAAAAAGTTATAGAAAAGCTTTAGGTATATGTATAAAGAACTGAACTATCACCTTGAAAAGATTTACACATTGTTGGGCAGATAAAATATATTATGCTCACTTTGTTAAAGATGGTGCTGCCCACGAGGAGGCCATCGCCCAGGTGATATTAATGTGTGTTGGGAGCGGGCTGTGGGCAGGCAGAATCCTTGTAGCCTGGGGCTTGGTTTTGGGAATAAGCCTTTCCCACCCTTTTTGATGTGGGGTGGTGCAATCCCATCATGTCCCAGATAAGTGACTTTGTAATAGAGACTTCCCTATTTTGTATATTGGATTAAAGGTTTGGATTTCTACACTATAAAATAGAGGCAGAACGGGAGCTTGCGCTCTTGGTTCCTGAGATTATCATTAGAGGAGAAAGCAGAGCAGAGAGAAGAAGGAGGCCACATGGAGAAGGCCAGGAGAAGCAGCCAAGATGGCAGAGTGCCGAGAGAGAAGCCAGTTTGGGCAGAGTTTGTGCAGGGAGAAGGAAAGAGATGGGGAACAGAGGTGAATAAGTCTGGTGAGCTAGAAACCTTTGATTCTAGGAAACTTGGATAAATCAGTAGCTTTGTGAGCACTGAATGTGAGTGGGTTTTGGAGCCCAGTGTGTGTTTTTTTTGCTTGCCCGCCGGGTGCAGGCTAGGATTAAAGACTATGGCCCACCAGTTTTTGGCTCTGTTGTTTCTTTACCGACTGTCTGAATCCAATGCGAACCTGCATAGGCCAGGCGGCTGTAATGGTGGCCGTGGCTTCTGGCTTTACACACATGTAAGTCTTAAGTTAATGCTGACTTAATTAAACAAAATAAAGAAAATAGTGACTACATTATCAGGTGTCTATAAGACATTAAATAATAAATTTTCTATAAGCATTTAGAAAGGCATCAAACTCCACTTGTTTAAGAGTTCATATTTTCTGCTTAGCTAAATATTGTGAAAAGCTAATCTGAACCTAAGCAGGGCACATAGGTAAGTGAGAAAGTTGTATTAATACCTGGTATGACAGATATCTTCTATTTGTCTGTCTACTCTCCAACCTTTTGTCCTGCTTTCTGCCTTTGGAAGGTGATGCATATGGAACTTACTAATTGGTTCCTTTTTTTCTTGATTCTGGATGGATTTCACCAATGTGATCTCCTATGGAGATCAGAAGGAGAGAGAAAAGTCAGGGTATTTAATCCTCTGGCTTCTTGCCTGTGAGGTTGTTCTAGCCTCTGACTATATTCCTAATCTAAAGGCCACTGTTCCTCTCCAGGTAGTACCCTTTATGCAACTTTCACCTTCCAAGTTTTGGTGACTGCTCCCTCACTTTATTCCATAGGTCTAGGATCAGTCAAATCTTCATTGCTACCATCCTAGGTTACCATACTATCCCTTGCAGTCTCTATATGTCTATATCTCTAAAATAATATTTTATAAATAAATATTCCATGAATTATGATTATTTTCTACTATATTTCAGTTGGAATCTTACTGATACAGTAATTATTTCTTAAGTGGCCCCAAGAAATAGACTTTCAAAGTGTTATTCTAAGCATGACCAGTTGGTGGCATAGTAGATAGAGTGTGGACCTGGGATGGCGAGGACCCAGGTTTGAAACCCTGAGGTTGCCGGATTAAGCATGGACTCATCTGGCTTGAGCAAAGGCTCATCAGCCTGAGCGCTAAGTCACCGACTTGAGTGTGGGACCATAAACATGATCCCAAGGTTGATGGCATGAGCCCAAAGGTCACTGTTGGTCAAATAAGTTTGTAAATATGATATATATGTTTGCTCGCTTGTGATTTATATTGGGTGTGGGGGACAGGCTATAAGCAGGCAGGGTCATTGTAGCCTAAGGTTTAGTTTTAAGACTAAGCTTTTCCCCAACACCCTTGACTGATTGTATGATCTGGGTGGTGCACCCTCATGAGGAATCCCATTATGCCTCAGATAAGTGACTTTGTATCAGAGACTTCCTTATTTGTATATTGGATTAAGGGTTTTTGGTTTTCTACACTATAAAGTGTGACAGACCAGGAGCTTGCTCACACAGTTTCTACTATCATGATTGCAGGGGCTTCTCTGATCCCTTTCCCTTCATGGGAAAAGCTGGTTTTCTGCTTTTCCCTTGTCTTCTCTTGTGGTTTGCCTGTCTTGGTGAGACACCAATAAATAGGATGGACCACCATCCTCCGACTCCACCATTTCTATACCATCTGCCCAAATCCAGTAGGAACCTGCATGTAAATGGCCACAATGGCAGCTCCTGGCCTTAAAACTGGCATAGTTTGCAGCAGGATTCAGAGATTGGTATGGGGCCCTCACCCTTGATGAGTGGGGTAGAGTACTGGTTGCTGCTCTGGCTCCCCATGGCTATCCTTTTAGGGGCCGTGGGCTACGTGTTTTTTACTCAAGAGGAAACCAGGAGTTCTGTGCGAGAAAGTGCCTGAGGTCAAAAGCTTCAGTATGAATTGCAAATAGAATGGCAGAAAAGGCTGGAATTGGAGCGAGCACTGAAGAAGGAATTACACGTTCGTGAGTTGCAGTTTACCCTGGAACCTGAACATTTGCATGGGCAGTTGTTGGAGAAACAACTGCAGATTCAAGAGCTCAAGTCTCAGCTTCTGGCCAAAAGCCAGCAGCCACAGGAGCCTAAATGGTCACCAAAGGAGCAGCAGCATTCGTGCAGGTGGATTGGCTTTGAGTCAGCGGGAGCAGGCGCTTACAACTCGTCTTCTGAAGATGAGAATGCTCAGGCTGAAGCTGCCATATGCACACTGAGAGCCCGACCAGTGGTAGCCAAGAACGTAAAAACCCATAAAGATAAAAAAAAAAAAAAGAACGTAAAAACCCAGCAACAAAGAGTCCCTCAGGGGCAGCCACAGCTTCCTGCCCAGGTAATGAAACACTTTGTGGTCCGGCCCTATACCCAGGCAGAGCTGATGGAGTTGGGGGCACAATTTAGGCAGAAACTTACTGAATCCCTGGTAGCCTGGTTACTACGATTATGGGATATAGGGTTGGATGGCATCATGCTCTCCTGAACAGAGATGGAGAAATTGGCCACCATTACCACACACTCTTCCTTGAGGCAGCGTCTTCAGAACTGCCATGGCAACCCAGGAGACCATACCCTATTAGAATGGGTGATGGCTGCCATTCGTGTGGTCTGGCAGAATGCTGGAGAATTGCCGGGGGCAATGAGATGGTGGCAGTGCTACAGAGAGTTAGTAAAGGTCCTTCGGGAACTAGGTATGAAGAATGCTGTTTTCCATAATGGTTGCACTACTTTACAGTCCCACCAACAGTAGAAGACTGGATAAAGAAGATGTGGCACATATACACTATGGAATACTACTCAGCCATAAGAAATGATGACATCGGATCATTTACAACAAAATGATGGGATCTTGATAACATTATACGTAGTGAAATTAGTAAATCAGAAAAAAACAAGAACTACATGATTCCATACATTGGTGGGACATAAAAACGAAACTAAGAGACATGGGCAAGAGTGTGGTTACCGGAGGTGGGGGGGAGAGGGGGACGCGAGAGAGAAGGAGGAAAGGGGGAGGGGGAGGGGGAGGGGCACAAAGAAATCTAGATAAAAGGTGACGGAGGACAATCTGACTTTGGGTGATGGGTATGCAACATAAGTGAATGACAAGATAATCTGGACATGTTTTCTTTGAATATATGTACCCTGATTTATTGAAGTCACCCCATTAACATTAATAAAATTTTATATTAAAAAAAAGAATGCTGTTTTCAACCCTGGGTCCCGTGGGCCAGATGAGGAAGTGTTTACAGCAAAAATGAGGGAATTTGTCCTTGCTAGTGCCCCGTCAACCCTTTTTGGGTCACTTGTGGCTATCTTGGGCCCCTATGTGGGGCAGCCCATCAATGCAGTTACACAGATGGTAGCAGATTTGGGAGAGCTGGAGGCCACTCGGGATCATAAAGCAGTGAGGGCTACTGCATATGTTGCCCCTCCCCCCAACTAACAAGGGAAACAGGCCTGTAAAGGTTACCCAAACGCAGATGTGGGTAGATTTGATTGCAGCTGGAGCAGATAAGGGGAAATTGGATGGCCAGACTAATAAAATTCTTTTGGAGCTTTGGTGGCAGCTTAAACCAGAACAGAAGTTCCAGCCACTGAGACAAAAGGCCCCAGCAGCTACCAATAAAACATTTGGTGTGCACGCAGCTCAGTTACAAAATTATATGATAGAGATGGCCAAGGGAGAGGAGAACTCCCAAGACCCATTGTACCAGTTTGAATAGGAAAAGGGCCGAGGGACCCGTCTAACAGGGATGGGCGGGGACCAGAGGCCACACGTGGAACTGGCTATCCACTGGTCTCCTTCCAATGTACAACTGGTGTTGGCCTTGGTCGATACAGGTGCAGAGTGTTCCCTCCTCTATGGGAACCCAGAGTGGTTTGCTGGGACCCCAGTGACCATTGATGGTTATGGGGGCCAAACTGTTCAAGTGCAGCCAATAACTATTCTATTGGGGATAGGAAGACTGCCTCCTAAGCCATATAAGGTGTATGTGTAAGGTCGGTGGATAATGGGGGATGGTCACGTGGGAAACTCAGACCCGCGAACTTTGGCTAGAACCGCCCACAATCAAGTGCGCAAAAGGAAGCTTCCCAGGAACCATTTGGAAAGAAGTGATCGTCTGCCAGCCAGTAAAATTTCCCCACATCATAGTAGCTCCACTTCCCTAGAGGAACCCTTTAAATATCTCCCATGCGGTTTAATCCATGCAACTTCCCTGGCCTCCATCTTTCTTTCTTTGGGGCCAGGGAACCTTGCCGGGTGAGATGTGTGCTCTGTACTCAATAAAGCCATTTGCTATTCCACATTTTGTGGCTCTGGCCCATTCCTTCCTTCTTGGCAGGGAAAAATACCTTACATTTTGGTGCCAAAAACCCAGAAGGAGTTAGATGTCTGCAAGAACCACTCCTTTCCCCTCCCCTCTGAGAAAGAACTAGGATCTCTGACTTCCACCCACTTCGGCGCATGGTGCGGTAAGTCCCCTGCCTCCAGCCTTCCTCTCAGTTCTTTATTCTTAGACTCCCTGTCCGAAACCGTAGCTACATCAGGGAACTCTTTTCCATCCGAGTGAGCATGTGATTGTGGAGACCTCCGCAAGCACATCCACTTTCATTCGTGGCTGGACCTTGAGTTTTTAGGACGCTAATGCTCAGGTCTGACCACTCCGAGAACTGAGGGCAGCTGTTGGGGCACAGTAATCTCCCTCCCTAAGGAAGAAGAAACTGTTCTTCTCTGCTGTGGCCAGGCCACAGAACCCACTGAATTAGCCTCCTGAAGGGACTTTCGGTGTTAACACCCTCACCAATTTAACTATCGCCAAAAAAGCTGGGAACTGATTGGAGATCTCTTACATACACAGCTTCTAGTTATTCACGCACCTGTCCTTAATCTCTGTGCCACCTGAACCACCATGCAGACCTTTTTCTGTCCAGAGAAAGCTCACCTAAAACCTCCACTCCTAATCTTTCTTTCTCTGTGGACTCCAAACTTTCTCTTACTTCTGAGAGCCTCCTCCCCTCCCTTCGTAAAAACCTGTTTCCTATTCACCATCTACTACCTTCTCTTTCTCCTCCCCTCCTGGCAAGGGGCCTCTCCCTTTACTGTGTTCTCTAGTCCTTCCTCCATCAGGCATTGACTCTTACACCGGTTTTCAGGATGTCCAACTCCAATTTTCTTGCAGGAAGTTTCTGCCCTGGCCTTTCTTTGGCTACAGCATTTCCTGCCAGTTCTGGGTGCCGGGCTCCACATGAGCCCTCCTCCTCTTATCCCCAATCCCCCAAACCCCTATCCGGAACCTGTGAACATGGCATTTAAAATTTTTAATGGTCCCAACTAGTAGAAACAGGCCAAAGCTGTTTGCTAGGCCCACATGCAGCAGAAGATAATGCCCCAAACCCCCAGGTCTTGTGGCAACCCTGTGACCAGCAGAGCCATCAGCAGCTTGCTTTAAGTGTGGCAAGCAGGACCACTGGTCCCGGCAGGGCCCCTGCCAGCGGCTTCCCACTGAGCCCTGCCCTGACTGCAAGCAGCCCAGTCACTGGCGGAGTGATTGCCCCTTTGGGCAACAGGTTTTTCCTTAGCACCTCTTTGTGGAGGACAAGCCGCCCAAATGGAAGGCCAATCCAGCCAGGTGGGTGCATCGCTCAAACTCCTAGGACACGGCCTGGATTCAGAGAACCCAGGGTTCTGCAACAAGTGGGTAAGTCCATCTCATTTCTTGTGGACATGGGGGCTGCCTTCTCTGTTTTGCTATCACACTCTGGACCTCTAGTTCCCTCACAGGTCTCGGTTATGGGAATGGATGGGACCCCTTCCTTTCTCCTTTTTACACCACTCCTAACATGCAGTTCTGCTTCAAGCTCGCCTCTTACAGGACCACTGGCAGTTGAAACCGCTGGATTCCATCCATCTCCAGTTCACCAAAAGGCTGGACCCTGCAAATTCCCCTATTACTCCTCTTTTTTTAAAATCCTTACAGGACTGCATCCATGAAGTTTCTCCAATCACGGCCACACAGATGTTCTTCCTGACACCCCTCAAAGCCACCACCTTCTGATCTCCCCCTCCCCATGATGCCCTTATTCAGCAGGAAGTAGCCAGACAAATAAATGGCACCCTTTTTCTATTTAACACAAAAGGTCAGAATGTAAGGTCGGTGGATAATGGGGGATGGTCATGTGGGGAACTCAGACCCGCGAACTTTGGCTAGAACCACACACAATCAAGCACAAAAGGAAGCTTCCCAGGAACCATTTGGAAAGAAGCGATCATCTGCCAGCCAGTGAAATTTCACCACATCATAGTAGCTCCACTTCCCTAGAGGGACCCTTTAAATATCTTGCATGCGGTTTAATCCGTGCAACTTCCCTGGCCTCTATTTTTCTTTCTTCGGGGCCAGGGAACCTTGCCGGGCGGGATGCATGCTCTGTACTCAATAAAGCCATTTGCTATTCCACACTTTGTGTCTCTGGCCCGTTCCTTCCTTCTCGGTGGGGAAAAATACCTTACATTCTACTTTGCTCCTTGGTTTTTGAGAGATGTTCTTATAGTCCAGATTTGGTTTTTCACTCTGATTGTTCATAAATTAGTTTATAATCCAGTTCGGTGGTGTGAGCTGGGAGTCTGTGCGTCTGCCTACTTCACTGCCATCTTTAGGTATCCAAAGTCACAATTTTAAGTAAAAGTTCTTTTTTAAGCTAAAACATTACTTCTTTTGTAATAGTATAACAGAAAGGTTTTGAATTAATTTACTAATAGTTCTTATCTTTATATGGTAAATAACTCCAGCTGAATATTTAGCCACCATACAATATGTGTGTTTATCTATGCCACATATAGACATATTATGTTGCATATAAAAAACCAGGAGACCATTCAAATTGGTTGATTTTATATCTGTATCAATTTTCTTTTATGATTTACTCCCAAGTTTTGACAACTGGTTTGGCACAATTTAGCTACAAGTACTTAAAATATTATTGAATATGAGGAAGCAACATAATGTCTTTCTACATGCTACAGGAAGACAGTTCACAAGAAAATTAGGGCAATTTTTCATAGCAATTTGTGTATTTACATATCAATAACCCATTATATGAAGAGCACCAGAACAGCATATTGAGATAAGTCCAGAAGCTTCAGAAACACATCCTGCTAAATTCAAAATAATAGCAGTTGAGCAATCCTGATCTGTATTCTAACATTAGAAAAATCTAATGTTTCTTTAAAAAAAAATCCTGGCTTGCTATCTTTCAATTAGGAGAAACTGTATGCTGACCACATAGGATGCGATCCTTATCTCCAAATCTCAGCCATCCTAGTGAACTCATTTCTTTTCAGAAGTACTGAGCTAGTTCTGACAGTGAATCAATTAGTCATCAGTAACCAAGTGCCCACTGTAAGCTGAATACTGAACTAAACATTATTTAAGGAAGACAAAAGAAATAAGGTTCAGTTCTTACCCTTGAAGAGTTACAACTTGGTTGCTTCCATAGGATTTACATTTTAACCTTAAAAAATGTTTAGAAAGCAACTCATGCAGTGTCAAGTAACAGTGGGAAAAGGAAGAGTGAAAGGAATTGTGGTTGTAATCTGAAAACCCATAAAGTGGGTAGATAAAAAAATAAATACCTATTGTCTGACCTTAAAATAGTTGTATTAACAAAGGAGTTGCAAATTAGTTGCCTCAGAAGGAAACAGGAAACTATTTGGCTAACCTAGTGTGTTTTTTAACTCTGTGCTTGAATGCCTACAGGTTCTATCACACCCTATTCATATTACCTCTGGTAGTTTCTAGCATTTACATTTCCTTACTGTTTTGGCCAGTAATGACATTTGAATTCACTAACTCTGAATCAGAAGTACAACTTTAAAACTTGCAAAATTGGTTGGGGGACTTGCTACTCAAAGTTGTGACACAGCAACAACATCAATAATTGGGAGCTAGTTAGAAATGTAGAATGTCTGGCTCCACTCCAGACCTACTGGATAAGAATCTGAATTTTAGTAAGATTATCAGTTGATTTGTGTGTGCACTAAACTTTGATAACTACTGGTTTAGGACAACGTGGGGTTTTTTTGTTTCTTGTTTTTTGTTTTTGTTTTTGTTTTTTGTTTTTGACAGACAGAGTCAGAGAGAGACAGATAGAGACAGACAGACAGGAAGGGACAGAAATGAGACTCATCAATTCTTTGTTCTGGTACCTTAGTTGTTCATTGCTGTTTTTGTTATAAAGTACTGCACCCCAAATTCTGAAAGGCACCATACCTCACTTCATTGAGTTCACATAGAGCAGCGGTTCTCAACCTGTGGGTCGCGACCCTGGCAGGGGTCAAACGACCAAAACACAGGGGTCGCCTAAAGCCATTGGAAATACATATTTTATTTAAAAATGTATTGTATAATAAATATGTATTTTTCGATGGCATTAGGCGACCCTTGTGTTTTGGTCATTTGACCCCCGCTGGGGTCATGACCCACAGGTTGAGAACCACTGACATAGAGACACCCAGTCCAGATGAATTTTGAAGAGTTTTATTAAAGGGGGAAATTTATTAATATGCCAGCCGCATATGGCTTACACAAGGCAGCAGACCCAAATCGTGTGTGTTAATAATATTTTAGAGGCTGGTTATATACCCTTAATTATACATGGGTGGGGAATAGCCTGACAACATGGCATAAGCTTATAACCATTGTTTTCACCTATACAGGTTTCGGAAAAGGATAAAGGAGGGATGGGACACAATTCATTAGCAAGTTTATAACATTTGTCATAAAAAAGTTGTTTCTACACATTAAAACCTACAAGGTAACACAATAGTAAAAATGTCACTTTATATATTAAAAGATATTCCTATATTTCCTAGTGTTCATTTGCTATTCCCTTGTTTAGAGATAATTACACGCTTTCAGGAGAAGAGGGGTATTTTCCATGGGTACAAATGCCTGTAAATGCCCCATCAATATAAGAAAAGGTTTATTTTAATCTTTCTCTTCCTGCACCTGGCTAGCCATTCACCTGCTCCCTTACATCAGAGGGGGTGCGGGTTAGAGAATCCAAATCTCTTTCCCCTCTTCATTTACAATACAATGTTATCGGTCATCCTGAGTTGATACTAATCACACAAGCATAGAAATCACATTTACAAAATCTCTCTGCATGCCTAACCTAAATTAATAAAATGTTTTTAAGCTCCCTAAAATATTAATATTAATTCTATAGCTTTTTGGAACCTTAAAACACTTTCTCATATGTGCCTTAACCTGGGGCTACAACAGAGCAAGTGACACCTTGGTCAAGCCAGCGAACTTGGGCTTCAAGCCAGCAACCTTTGAGCTCAAGCTAGTGACAATGGGGTCATGTCTATGATTGCACACTCCAGCCAGTGATCCCATGCTGAACCTGATGAGCCCATGCTCAAGCCAGATGAGCCCACAGTCAAGCCTGTGACTTCGGGGTTTAAAACCTGGGTCCTCCACATCTCAGTCCGATGCTTGGCACCACCACCTTATCAGGCTAGGGCAACATTTTTTTAAAAAGCCCTTCTTCCACCAAGAGTAATTAAAAATAGGGACTTTGCTACCTCCCAGGTAATAATATATAGAAAAATTAAACCAGCTTCAAAACTGTTGACATCATATGAAATAAATTCATTTTATTCTTTAAAGCAGTTATTCTTAAACATCAGTGTTCACCAAAATTACCTGAAGTGCTTGCAAATTCTCCAGCTTTACACTAGTATCGGGATTTTAATTGAGGAGACATGGGGTGGGGCTTTTCAAATAAGTACACAGGAGATGCTAAGTGCTATAAATTTAATTGTGTTCACCACATGCATACGTTGAAGCCCTAACCCCCAATGCAAAATGTTTTTGGAGATAGGGCCTTTAGGAGACAATTACAGTTGAATGAGGTCATAATAAGAGGAGAGAGGCTCTAATTTTGTGGGATTATTGGTTTTATAAAAAGAGGAAGAAGGGCCTCTGGCTAGTGGCTGAGTGGACAGAATGTTGGCCCAGCATATAGATGTCCCAGGCTGAGATAAGAAACCCACTTTTTACTAAGAGTCTTAAAAGGCATTTTATGATTTAGGTCAAGCATTCGGAGAGATTTTGTACATATGATTTTTATATCATACTTGCGGGTGATTGTTGGTCAAATAAGCTTGTAAATATAATATATATGTTTGCTCACTTATAGTTTGTATTGGGTGTGGGAGACAGCCTGTAAGCAGGCTGGGTAGTTATAGCCTAACATTTAATTTTAAGACTAAGCTTTTCCCCACACCCTTGACTGATTGCATGATGTGGGGTGCTGCACACTCATGAGGAATCCCATTATGCCTCAGATAAGTGACTTTCTATCAGAGACTTCCTTGTCTGTATATTGGATTAAAGGTTTGGATTTCTACCCTATAAAGTGGGGCAGACTGGGATCTTGCTCTCTCTCAGTTCCTGAGATTAGCATTAGAGAGGAGAGCAGAGAAAGGCAATGTGGAGGAGGCCAGGAGAAGCAGCCAACATGCTGAGTGCTGAGGGGGAAGCCAGTTTGTGCAGAGTTTGTGCAGAGAGAAGGAGATGGGAAACAGAGGTCGTTGGGCATATAAAATATATTATGCTCACTTTGTTAAAGATGGTGCTGCCCACGTGGAAGCCAACGCCAGGTGATATTAATGTGTATTGGGGGTGGGCTGTGGGCAGGCAGAATCCTTGTAGCCTGGGGCTTGGTTTTAGGCATAAGCCTTTCCCACCTTTTTTGATGTGGGGTGGTGCAATCTCATCATGCCTCAGAAAAGTGACTTTTAGAGACTTCCCTATTTTTATATTGGATTAAAGGTTTTGAGTCTACACTATAAAATGGGGGCAGACTGGGAGCTTGCTTTCTCGGTTTCTGATATTAGCATTAGAGAGGAGAGCAGAGAAAGACCACATGCAGGAGGCCAGGAGAAGCAGCCAAGATGGTGGAGTGCTGAGTGAGAAACAAGTTTGTGCAGAGTTTGTGCAGGGAGAAGGAAAGAGATGAGGAACAGAGGTGAATATGTCTGGTGAGCTAGAAACCTTTGATTCTAGGAAACTCAGATAAAGTCAGTAATTTTGTGAGCACTGAATGAGTGGGTTTTGTAGACCAGTGTGTGTTTATACTTGCCCACCGGGTGCAAGCTAGGACTCAAGCTAATGGCCCACCAGTTCTTGGCTCTGTTGTTTCATTACCGACTTTATCTGAGTTTCCTAGAATCAAAGGTTTCTAGCTCACCAGACATATTCACCTCTGTTCCTCATCTCCTTCCTTCTCCCTGCACAAACTCTGCACAAACTTGTTTCTCACTCAGCACTCCACCATCTTGGCTGCTTCTCCTGGCCTCCTCCACGTGGTCTTTCTCTGCTCTCCTCTCTAATGCTAAATCCAATGCAAACCTGCATGGGCCAGGTGGCTGTGATAGTGCCGTGGATACTGGCTTTATATTTGAAGTAGTCTGTGGCAGAATTTGATACAGATAAATATGGAGCCACCACCACCTTTGAGCGGTGGAGTAGAGGACTGGCAGCTGTTATGGTTTCCAATGGCTGTTTTTTGGGGGATAGTAGGCTGGCTGACATTTACAGCCATCTGTGAGGAAACCAAGAGCTCTGTGGAAGAGGCTGCCTGGGACCTGCAAACTGAGCAGTGCAAGGAGCTGGAGGAAACGTGGAGAAACAGGTGTTGACCTTGGAGCTGGAGGAAGTGCTGGAGGAGGAGGCTGGCCAAGTTTGCGAAATTTTCCTGGAAATGGAGCAGATGCTGGAGAAGGAATCATAGGTTTGTGAGTTACACATTGTCCTGGACATTGTGGAGAGCCAGCAGCAGCAGGAGGCCAGGGATGAAGCCTGAGCTGGGGATGCAATACCTGCTTAGCAGAAGGTGGTGGCAGTCTGGGGCTAGAATCTAGCAGCAGGAGCTGATGTTTTCAGTTCCTCTTTGGAGGATGAGGAGAATCAGTATGGAGTTGTGATTCACAGTCTCCAGAAGGTGAGAGCCCAGCAGCAAGGAGTACCTACTACACCCCTGATAGGTGTGTGATTTGGGGACATAGGTGTGGATGCCATGATGCTCTCCGGAGCAGAGATGGAAATGCTGACTGCCATTGCCACGTGCTCCTCTTTGAGGCAGTGTAAGACCTTCCAGGACAGCAGGAATGAGGGGGGTGGCTGACTCCCCATGTGAGTGGACTGATTTCCTGGACTATGATTGGAATGAGCACTGGCTCCTTTGTTGGATGGACCTACAGATTTTGGACAATGTGAGATACCCTGATGGGGGTGGAGGGCAGCTTGCTAGAGGCCATCCTCTGCCCCGGGAAGTTTTCCCATGGCTAGAAAGAAGTCAGAGGACATTTTGTGCTTTGGGCTAGTGCTCAGAGACTGGTGAAATGTATCTTTGTAATTGTTGAAACTGTATGATTTCTGCTGTTGTAATTTGTGTAATGTGCCTAATTTCCTTGCACAGGGATGCCGGTGATGTAGATTGTGGGTAGTAAAGTAAGCATGGGGTGGATTGTTGGGCAGATAAAATATATTATACTCACTTTGTTAAAGATGGTGCTGCCCACATGGAAGCCATCGCCCAGGTGATATTAATGTCTGTTGCGGGTGGGCTGTGGGCAGGCAGGATCCTTGTAGCCTGAGGCTTGGTTTTAGGCCTAAGCCTTTTCCACTCTTTTTGATGTGGGGTGGTGCAATCCCATCATGCCCCAAATAAGTGACTTTGTATTAGAGACTTCCCTATTTTGTATATTGGATTAAAGTTTTTTAGTCTACACTATAAAGTTGGGCAGACTGAGAGCTTGCTCTCTTGGTTCCTGAGATTAGCGTTAGAAGGAGAGTAGAGAAAGGCCACATGGAGAAGATCAGGAGGAGCAGCCAAGGTGGCAGAGTGCTGAAGGAGAAGCCAATTTGTGCAGGGAAAAGGAAGGAGATGGGGAACAGAGGTGAAAAAGGCTGGTGAGCTAGAAACCTTTGTTTCTAGGAAACTAGGATATGTCAGTAGCTTTGTGAGCACTGAATGAATGGGTTTTGCAGCCCAGCGTGTGTTTTTACTTGCCTGCCAGGTGCAAGCTAGGATTAAAGGTAATGGCCCACCAGTTCTTGGCTCCACTGTTTCATTACCATCTGTCTGAATCTAATGCAAACCTGCATGGTCAGGCCGCTGTGATGGTGGCTACTGGCTTCACAGTGATTTACACCAGCTCAAGATGGCTGATCACATTCCTACTTAGGAAGGGCTATTATATTGTAAATGGAGAAGTTTTTGTACTAGAGGGTTTTGAAAGGAAGGATGAAGGAGACTCAGACCCTTCCTTTCTCCACACCTGTGAGGATGAGGTAAACAGCCAGTAATGCAGGAGTGTTTTTTTTTTAATTTTTATTAATGTTAATGGGGTGACATTAATAAATTAGGGTACATATACTCAAAGAAAACATGTCTAGGTTATCTTGTCATTCAATTATGTTGCATACCCATCAACCAAAGTCAGATTGTCCTCCATCACCTTCTATCTAGTTGTCTTTGTGCCCCTCCCCCTCCCCCTAACCCTCTCCCTCCTTCCCTCCTGCGTCCTCCCTCCCCCCACCCCTGGTAACCACCACACTCTTGTCCATGTCTCTTAGTCTCATTTTTATGTTCCACCAATGTATGGAATCATGTAGTTCTTGTTTTTTTCTGATTTACTTATTTCACTCCGTATAATGTTATCAAGATCCCACCATTTTGTTGTAAATGATCCGAAGTCATCATTTCTTATGGCTGAGTAGTATTCCATAGTGTATTTGTGCCACATTTTCTTTATCCAGTCTTCTATTGAAGGGATTTTTGGTTGTTTCCATGCCTTGGCCACTGTGAACAGTGCTGCAATGAACATGGGGCTATATGTGTCTTTACGTATCCATGTTTCTGAGGTTTTGGTGTATATACCCAGTAGAGGGATTGCTGGGTCATAAGGTAGTTCTATTTTCAATTTTCTGAGGAACCACCATACTTTCCTCTATAATGGTTGTACTACTTTACAGTCCCACCAACAGTGGATGAGAGTACCCTTTTCTCTGCAGCCTCTCCAACATTTGCTATTACCCGTCTTGTTGATAATAGCTAATCTAACAGGGGTGAGGTGGTATCTCATTGTAGTTTTGATTTGCATTTCTCTAATAACTAGTGAAGATGAGCATCTTTTCATATATCTGTTGGCCATTTGTATTTCTTCCTGGGAGAAGTGTCTGTTCATGTCCTCTTCCCATTTTTTTATTGGATTGTTTGTTTGTTGTTGAGTTTTATGAGTTCTTTGTAAATTTTGGATATTAGGCCCTTATCTGAGCTGTTGTTTGAAAATAACATTTCCCATTTAGTTGGCTGTCTGTTTATTTTGATGTCAGTTTCTCTTGCTGAGCAAAAACTTTTTATTCTGATGTAGTACCATTCATTTATCTTTGCTTTCACTTCTTTTGCCTGTGGAGTCAAGTTCATAAAATATTCTTTAAAACCCAGGTCCATGAGTTTAGTACCTATGTCTTCTTCTATGTACTTTATTGTTTCAGGTCTTATATTTAGGTCTTTGATCCATTTTGAATTGATTTTAGTACATGGGGACAAGCTGTAGTCGAGTTTCATTCTTTTGCATGTGGCTTTCCAGTTTTCCCAACACCATTTGTTGAAGAGGCTTTCTTTTCTCCATTGTTTGTTGTTGGCCCCTTTATCAAAAATTATTTGACCATATATATGTGGTTTTATTTTTGGAATTTCTATTCTGTTCCATTGATCTGACTGTCTATTTTTCTAATGCAGGAGTGTTAAGAGAGATTTGAGTAGCCCTTTCCTCTCCTCTTTCTTTTTTTTAATAGGTCATTTACAAACGTTTATCCTCTGACATCATCTAGCCCCCTCCCATTCTGAAATCATGTGATTGAGGTATGTACCGCTAGACAAAGGAATCACGAGATCCACATATGTGAACTTGTGTTTTATAAAGAGAATATAAGATGTAAGAAATCTAATTTCAGGGAGGGCATGTCTTTGTTTGGAGTTACTAGTCCACGTGCTCTGCTGGCTTTTTTAGTAAATTCTCTTTTCCTCTTATGCAGTTATCTGAGTGTCAATCCTCCATTAGGTTGCTTTCCTGCAACAATGCTTGATTCCCAGTCGGGGCACACAAGAGAAGTGACCATCTGCTTCTCTCCCCTCCCTCTCCCCCTTTTCACTCTCCGTCCATCCTCTTGTCCTCTCTGCATCCAATGGCTCAATTGGTTAGAGCATCACCCCAGGCACTGAGGATAGCTTCATTGTTTTGAGCTCAGCAGCTTTAGGTGCTAAAAGTAGTTTGGTTGATTGGTTGCCAGGTAGATCTCAGTCTGCTTTGGGCACATCCCAGTCTGTCTCTTTATCTCCTCTCCTCTCACTTAAAAAATAGAGATTAATCTTTTTCTCTGAGCTCATGCTCAGAGGAAAGGCCATATGAGAACAAAGAAAACATGAACTAGCCAGGAAGAGAATCCTCACCAGAGCTGAACCATGATTTCACACTAAGCTCAGAATACTAGACTCCAGAACTGTGAGAAATGTTTAAGCCAGCCGGTCTTTGGAATTTTGTTATAGCAGCCTGAGCTCTTGGAGGTGATCCTCAGAGTTCACTATGCCCTGGGACTTGCTATATCCTAGCTTCCTATGGAATGTGGACTCTCTTTGGTGCTTTCTACATTAGGTGCTCTGAAGATTTCAGCAAAAAAGCCCAGAAAAGTGCACCTTTATGGTCCTCAAATAGAAGAGGCAGAATAGCATCAGGGTTCAGTTCTTACCATCAGGGCAGGACTACCCAAGCAGCCTCGAGAAAGTACTATAGTATGGCCAGTGGCCGGGGCCATCATCACAATCGCCTGGCCCATGCAGGTTTGCATTGGATTTGGACAGTTGGTAAAGAAACAACGGAGCCAAAAACTGGTGGGTCATTACCTTTAATCCTAGCTTGCACCTGGTGGGCAAATAAAAATACACCCTAGGCTCCAAAACCCACTCATTCAGTGCTCACAAAGCTACTGACTTATCCGAGCTTCCTAGAATCAAAGGTTTCTAGCTCACCAGACTTATTCACCTCTGTTCCCCATCTCCTTCCTTTTCCCTGAACAAACTCTGCACATACTGGCCTCTCACTCAGCACTTCACCATCTTGGCTGCTCCTCCTGATCTCCTCCATGTGGCCTTTTTCTGCGCTCCTCTCTAATGGTAATCTAAGCAACTGAGCAAGCTCCTGGTCTGTCCCACTTTATAGTGCAGAAATCAAAACCTTTAATCCAATATACAAAATAGGGAAGTCTCTAATACAAAGTCACTTATCTGAGGCATGATGGGATTGTACCACCCTTCATCAAAAGGGGTGGGAAAGGCTTAGTCCTAAAACCAAGCCCCAGGTACAAGGATCCTGCCTGCCCCCAGCCCACCCCCAATACACATTAATATCACCTGGGTGATGGGCTTCCATGTGGGCAGTGTCATCTTTAACAAAGTGAGCATAATATATTTTATCTGCCCAACAACTATGATGCTAATTATTGGAAAGAATTCCCACAGCTGAAAATAGAGGGAAAGGAAAATCCAGGGCTGGCCAATTAATTCCACCTATGTGTAGTTGTCAGGTAGACAGGTTTTTTTTGTCTCACTTTCAATGTCAGACACCTGTTCTGATATGATGTCTAATCCTCATCCTGAAACATATTGCTTTGAGAGTGGAATTCATGGCTCCAACCAGTCAGATAGCTGGGATGAGTAATTTTGTTGCTGGATCACCCTGGGCTTTTGGCCGTTTTGCAACCTCAGGTTAAATGCTCAAATTCATAGTATGCAAACCTTGGTTCCCTCCAACCACCTCCATTCAAGCTGCTGCATCTCAGTGCTTCTGAACCCTCCACTGCACCATAGCCTTGGTGTCTCCTCCTATTTTCCATCTCCATAACAAAAGAAGAAGTTGCATCTGTTGCAGTTGGTGCAAGTGGATCAGGGAAGGATGGGACTACAATGATAATCAAGATTTACACAGGCATACGTAGAGGCAAAGAATTTCCCAGTAAGAAAATAGACACAAATACTGTAGAACACTGCTTTTCAAACTTTATTATAAGTCAGTGTCACCTGAAAAGCTGGTTACAATGCAGATTTGAGGGCTCCCATTCTGATTCAGTAGTTCTGAGGTAAGGCCCAAGAATCTACATTTTAACCATCATTTTAGCTGACTTGGATATAGCTGATCAGAGGACCATACTTGGAGAACCACTCCTTAGATCTATACCTTCAGTAGCACTATCCTTCACACAGATGTGAAATTATATCTCTGATCTCTGGTTTAAATGGAAGAAGAGAGCTCTTTCCCTCTGATGGACTAGGGCAAAGAAAGAGCCTTCTAAAATATTTTTTAATAAAGTATAGCAACTTCTAAGGGAGATACCTAAGGCAGAGTTTCAGAGAATATAGCCATTTAGCCCAGATTTCCAATTTCTTTCCTAACATCTAAAAGCAGAACCTTCTATTGGTTTCCTATACCTGCCCCATTAGTTTTTCCCCTCTACAGCAGCTTTTTTAGTTGCTTTTCATATCTGAATCTTTACTTTGCCTCAAGCCAAAAAAAAAAAAAAACCCTCCACATTATCCTCAGATCTTTCTTTTAAAATACCTAATCTTGCCATGGTTCTTCACTGCATAAAAACCTTATAATAAGAGTTCTCAAATTGTTGTGTGTTCTGTCTAGGAGCTTACTTTTATTTTTTTAATCTTATTTTTATTCATTTTAATGCAGTGACATTGATAAATCAAGGTACATATGTTTCGAGAAAACATCTCCAGATTATTTTGACCTTTGATTATGCTGCATACCCCTCACTCAAAGTCAAATCATCCTCCGTCACCTTCTATCTGGTTTTCTTTGTTCCCCTACCCTCCCCCAACCCCTCCCTCTCCTTCCTCACCCCTCCCCACCCTTCCACCCCACTCCCTGTTACCATTACAGTCTTGTCCATGTCTCTGAGTCTCATTTTTATGTCCCATCTATGCATGGGTTCATATAGTTCTTAGTTTTCTCTGATTTACTTATTTCACACCGTATAATGTTTGTTTTCAAGGTTCATCCATGTTATTATAAATGATCCTATGTCATCATTTCTTATGGCTGAGTAGTATTCCATAATATATATGTACCAAAGCTTTTTAATTCACTCATCCTCTGATGGACACTTGGGCTGTTTCCACATCTTCGCTATTGTGAACAGTGCAGCTATAAACATGGGGGTGCATTTCTCCTTCTGGAACTGTTCTATGGTGTCCTTGGGGTATACTCCTAAAAGTGGGATGGCTGGGTCAAAAGGCAGTTCGATTTTCAATTTTTTGAGGAATCTCCATACTGTTTCCACAGAGGCTTCACCAGTCTGCATTCCCACCAGCAATGTAGGAGGGTTCCCTTTTCTCCACATCCTTGCCAACACTTATTCTGTGTTGTTTTGTTGATGAGTGCCATTCTGACCAGTGTGAGGTGATATTTTATTGTGGTTTTAATTCTCATTTCTCTAATGATTAGTGATATTGAGCATTTTTTCATATACCTATTGGCCATCTCTATATCCTCTTTGGAGAGTGTCTATTCATTTCTTTTGCCCATTTTTTGATTGGATTGTTTGTCTTCCTGGTGTTGAGATTTACAAGTTCTTTATAAATTTTGGTTATTAACCCCTTATTAGATGTACTGTCAAATATATTCTCCCATTGTGTAGTTTGTCTTTTTATTCTGTTATTCCTTGGCTGTGCAAAAGCTTTTTAGTTTGATATAGTCCCATTTCTTTATCCTGTCTTTTATTTCCCTTGCCCTTGGAGATAAATCAGCAAATATATCACTGCGAGAGATGTCGGAGAGCTTACTGCCTATGTTTTCTTCTAAGATGCTTATGGGTTCATGCCTTACATTTAAGTCTTTTATCCATTTTTGAGTTTATTTTTGTGAATGGTGTAAGTTGGTGGTCTAGTTTCATTTTTTTGCAGGTTGCTGTCCAATTTTGCCAACACCATTTGTTGAAGAGGCTGTCTTTACTCCATTGTATGCCCTTATTTCCTTAGTCAAATATCAGTTGTCCATAGAGCTGTGGGTTTATGTCTGGGTTCTCCATTCTGTTCCATTGATCTATGTAAAGCCAGAAGCCAGGGTCAGGGCCATTATCAGAGCAGCCACCTGGCCCATGCAGCTTCGCATTGGATTCGGACAGTCGGTAAAGGAACAATGGAGCCAAAAACTGATAGGCCATTTTCTTTAATTCTAGCTTGCACCCGGCAGGCAAGTAAAAACACACACTGGGCTCCAAAACCCACTCACATTCAGTGCTCACAAAGCCACTGACTTATCCGAGTTTCCTAGAATCAAAGGTTTCTAGCTCACCAGCCTTATTCTCCTCAGTTCCCCATCTCCTTCCGTATCCCAGATACAAACTCTACACAAACTGGCATCTCACTCAGTACTCCGCCATCTTGGCTGCTTCTCCTGGCCTACTCCACGTGGCCTCCTTCTACTCTCTGCTCTGCTCTCTCCTCTAATCATCCCAGGAACCAAGAGGGCAAGCTCCCGCTCCATCCCCATTTTATATTGTAGCTTCACAACCTCTAATTCAATATACAAAATAGGGAAGTCTAATACAAAGTCACTTCTCTGAGGCATGATTGGATTGTACCGCCCCACATCAAAAAGGGTAGGAAAGGCTTAATCCCAAAACCAATCCCCAGGCTACAAGGATTCTTCCTGCCTTTAGCCCACACCCAACACACATTAATATCACCTGGGCGATGGCCTCCTCGTGTTACCTTTAACAAAGTGAGTATAATACATTTTATCTGCCCAACAATCTATGTGCCTGTTCTTATGCCAGTACCAAACTGTTTTGAGTACAATGGCCTTGTAGTATAGTTTGATATCAGGAAGTGTGATACCTCCCCCTTTATTCTTCTTTTTTAAGATTGCTGAGGCTATTTGTGTTGTCTTTTGGTTCCATATAAATTTTTGGAATATGTGATCTATAACTTTAAAGTATGTCATTGGTATTTTAATTGGTATTGCATTGAATTTATAAATTGCTTTGGGTAATATAGACATTTCAATAATGTTTATTCTTTCTAACCATGAGCAGGTATGTGCTTCCACTTGTTTGTATCTTCCTTGATTTCTTTTATCAATGTTTTATAATTTTATGAGTACAAGTCTTTACTCTCCTTGGTTAAATGTACTGCTAGGTACTTTATTTTTTTGGTTGTAACAGTGAAGGGAATTGTTTCCTTAATTGCTCTTTCTGACCATTCATTGTTGGTGTATAAAAGTGCCTCTGATTTCTGAGTATTAATTTTATATCCTGCCACCTTGCTGAATTCATTTATCAGGTCCAGTAGTTTTTTGACTGAGTCTTTAGGATTTTCTATATACAATATCATATCATCTGCAAATAATGATAGCTTTACTTCTTCTTTTCCATCTTGAACGCCTTTTATTTCTTCTTCTGGTCTGATTGCTGTGGCTAGGACTTCCAGCACTATGTTGAATAAGAGTGGTGAAAGGGGCCACCCCTGCCTTGTTCCTGATATTAAGGGGATTGCTTTTAAATTTTGCCCATTGAGTATGATGTTTGCTGTGGGTTTGTCATAAATGGCTTTTATTATGTTGAGGTATGTTCCCTGTATTCCCACTTGGCTGAGAGTTTTGATCATAAATGGGTGCAGGATTTTGTCAAATGCTTTTTCTGCATCTATTCAAATTATCATGTGATTTTTCTCCTTCCTTTTGTTTATGTGATGAATAACATTGATAGATATGCAAATATTGTACCAGCCTTGCCCCCACAGAATAAATCCCACTTGATCATGGTGTATGATTTTTTTCATATATTGTTGGATCCGGTTTGCTAATATTTTGTTGAGGATTTTAGCATCTATATTCATCAGGGATATTGGCCTATAATTTTCTTTCTTTGTGTTATCTTTGCCTGGTTTTGGAATCAGAATTATGCTTGCCTTATAAAAGGAGCTTGGAAGTCTTTCTTCCTCTTGAATTTTTTGAAATAGCTTGAGAAGGATAGGAGTTAGTTCTTCTTTGAATATTTGGTAGAATTCACTTGTGAAGCCATCTGGCCCAAGACTTTTTTTTTTGTTGGGAGATTTTTGATAAATGTTTTGATCTCATTTGATGTAATCGATCTGTTTAGGTTTTCTTATTCTTCCAGATTGATTTTTGGAAGATTGGATATTTCAAGGAATTTGTCCATTTCATCTAGGTTGTCTAGTATTTTGGCATACAATTCTTCATAGTATTTTCTTACAATATATTTATTTCTGTTGTGTCTGTTGTTATTTCTCCACTCTTATTTCTAATTTTATTTATTTGAGTCCTCTGTCTCATTTTTTTTTGGTGACTCTAGTTAAAGGTTCATCAATCTTGTTTACCTTTTCAAAGAACCAGCTCCTAGTTTCATTGATCCTCTGTATTGTTTCTTTAGTCTCTATGTCATTTATTTCTGCTCTGATCTTTATTATTTCCTTCCTTCTACTACATTTAGGCTTTACTTGCTGTTCTTATATAGTTCTTTTAGATGCAGGGTTAAGTTCTTCACTTGGGCTTTTTCTAGCTTCTTAAAGTGTGCCTATAGTACTATAAACTTCCCTCTCAGTACTGCTTTTGCTTTGTCCCATAAATTTTGAGTTGTTGTATGCTCATTATCATTCGTTTCTAGGAATTTTTGTATTTCTTCTTTGATCTCATTCTTAATCCATTTGTTATTTAACAACCTGCTATTTAGTTTCCATGTGTTTGAGCATTTTTGAGCTTTTCTGTTGTGGTTCATTTCTATTTTCATGCCATTGTGATCAGAGAAAGTGCTTGGTATGATTTCAAACTTCTTAAATTTGTTGAGACCACTTTTTTGCCCTAACATGTGGTCTATCCTAGAGAATGTACCATGAGCACTTGAAAAGAATGTATATTCTGCTGCTTTAGGGCAAAAGGTTCTGAAGATATCTATTAAATCGAGTTGATCTAGTGTGTCTTTTAAGTCTGCTGTTTCTTTGTTAATTTTCTTTCTTGAGGATCTATCTAGTGATGTTAGTGGGGTATTAAAATCCCCTACTCTTATACTGTTGCTGTTGATCTTGCTCTTTATATCCATCAAAGTCTTCTTTATATATTTAGGTGCTCCTATATTAGATGCGTAGATATTTATAATAGTTATATCTTCCTGTTGGATTGCTCCTTTTATCATTATGTAGTGTCATTCTTTATCTCTTACTATAGTCTTTGTTTTAAAGTGCATTTTGTCTGATATAAGTATTGCTACCCCAGCTTTTTTTTTTTTTTCATTTCCATTTGCATGAAATGTTTTCTTCCATCCTTTTACCTTCAACCTATGTGCATCTTTTGTTTTAAAGTGTGTCTCTTGTAGAAAGCATATGCTCAGGTCCTTTTTTCTTATCCATGCAGCTACCCTATGTCTTTTGATTGGATCATTTTATCCATTTACATTTAAGGTTATTATAGATATGTAGTTGTTGATTGCCATTTTATTCTTTAAAGCTGTATTCCTCTTTTGCTATATTTTTTTCCCACTTTGATCTGTTTATACCATGCCCCTTAACATTTCCTGCAGCATGGGTTTGGTTGTAATGAATTTCTTGAGTTGTTTTTTTTGTCTGGACAACTTTTTATTTCTCCTTCAATTTTTTTTTTTTTTTCACTTTTCTGAAGCTGGAAACGGGGAAAGGCAGTCAGACAGACTCCCGCATGCGCCCGACCGGGATCCACCCGGCACGCCCACCATGGGGCGATGCTCTGCCCATCAGGGGGCGATGCTCTGCCCATCCTGGGCGTCGCCATATTGCAACCAGAGCCACTCTAGCGCCTGGGGCAGAGGCCACAGAGCCATCCCCAGCGCCCGGGCCATCTTTGCTCCAATGGAGCCTTGGCTGAGGGAGGGGAAGAGAGAGACAGAGAGGAAAGTGTGGCGGAGGGGTGGAGAAGCAAATGGGCGCCTCTCCTATGTGCCCTGGCCGGGAATCGAACCCGGGTCCTCCGCACGCTAGGCCGACGCTCTACCGCTGAGCCAACTGGCCAGGGCTCTCCTTCAATTTTAAATGATAGCCTTGCTGGATAAAGTATTCTTGGTTGTAGGTTCTTGTTCTGCATTACTTTCAATATTTCTTGCCATTCCCTTCTGGCTTCCAGTGTTTCTGTTGAGAAGTCTGATGTCATCCTTATAGGGACTCCTTTGTAGGTCATAGCCTTTTTCTCTCTCACAGCTTTTAATATTTTCTCTTTATAACTTAGCTTTGTTATTTTAATTGTGATGTGTGTTGGTGTAGGTTTCTTTGGGTTTCTCTTTAATGGAGTTCTCTGTGCTTCTTGAATTTGTGAGAGTTTCTCCTGCATTAACTTAGGGAAGTTTTCAGCTATGATATGATTGAACAAAGCCTCTATCCCTTGTTCTTTCTCTTCTTTTTCAGGAACCCCTATGATGCGGATGTTATTTCTCTTTATGTTGTCACAGAGCTCTCTAAGATTTTACTCAGACTTTTTGAGACTCTTTTTTTTCTTCTGCTTTCATGCCTTCATTCCAGTTGTCCTCCAACTCACTGATTGGATCCTCAGCTCTATCCATCCTGTTTTTAATTCCTTCCATTGTGGTCTTCATTTCTGATATTGTATTTGTCATCTCCGACTGATTCTTTTTTAATATTTCAATATTCTTCTTTATACTTGGTATTTCCTTATTAAGTGTTTGTGATGACCATCCATTGTTGTTCTAAGATCCCTAAGCATCCTTACAATCATTATTTTGAACTCCGCATCCGGAAGTTTGATTATTTCCATATCACTCAGTTCATTTCCTGAAAGTTTCTCTTGTGGTTTCATTTGGATTGCACTTCTTTGTCTTCTCATTGTGTTGGTGTTTGGGTGTTTTCTTTGTAGAGCTGGTTTAGTCTAGGCTTGGTGTTGTCCGCCTCTATTTTTTACTTGTGTTGTTTCTAGGTCTTCTTGGGTTGGCATCAGCTATTATTTGTAATCCACTTTAGGATTTGGGCCACTTTGAAGTCTTGATTTGTTTGTTTTCTTAACAGGTGATTGTCTTGTTTGCTGATCCCAGCAGACGGCTTATTTGAAACTTTATCCAGGAATGCAGTGGGTGTGACCTGAGGCTCTGAAGTCCTCTTCTGCCAGTTAATCTCTCTGGGGGCGGGTTGCTTTCTCAACCTCAGTAGGGCTAGGTGTATCTCAGATCTCCATGGAGACCTGAGTTACTACCCCTCCTCCCCACTTCTTGTTTTCAGCTGTGTCTTGTTGTGCTGATTGGAGCTGGAAAGATGTCTGTATCTCTGTGACCAGGAAGTATTTTTTCTATTTTGCTTTATGGAAGTATCAGCCCCTTCCCCAGGTATGGCCGCCTCCAGCACTGAATGTGTCAGCTTTTCATGTCATCACCTATATTCCTCTCCCCCTCACCATCCATCTCTCCTCTTTCCTTTATTTTTGGAAGACAAGCAGGCCCTTTCAACACACCTAGTTCCCTGGTTGCGAGGTAAGTGGCTGTGAGCAGTATTTACTGCTCTTTTCCTTGGAGTGAGAGCCCAGCCTCACCCCCCCACCTCTGTTCCTGTAAGTAGGGGAGATTCAGGAGCTTCCTACCAGGTTTTTTGTGGCTTCTTCTTTGCTCCTTGGTTTTTTGAAAGCTGTTCTTGTAGTCCAGATTTGGTTTTTCATGCTAATTGTTCATAAATTAGTTTATAATCTAGTTCAGTGGTGTGAGCTGGGAGTCTGTGTGTCTGCCTACTCTGCTGCCATCTTCAGGTCCAGGAGCTTACTTTTAAATGCATATTCTTGGGCTTTCCCTCCACACAAACATTGAGCACACACAATATTAATTCAGTTGATTTAGGGTAGGGCCAAGGAATACACATAACAAGCTCCCAAGGTGATTCTGATGCAAACTCTGGGGGATCACAAATACAGGCAGAATCTACCTCAGGAATAATTTTCATTGTTTACTGGAGACGTCAGTAGACACCATTCAATTCTTAAGATTTTCAAACTCTATGATAGATGCATAGGGGAGATGTTTGGACCTGGAAATCTTCCTGAGATCAGCAAATCCCACCCACTTCAAGGTTCCTGAGCAGACAAGCAATGTGATAAACACACACACACACACACACACACACACACACACACACACACTGGAAGTGATTATTTGAGCAACTACATGTGAGCACAACCAGAGAGTCAATGGGATTAGATACTCAGAAAAACAATAAGCAGTAGGTGAGGAGTCATAAAAATAAAATCAATAAATCTCTTAATAGAGTACCTTAGTTTTGTTTTGTTTTTTCTTGTTGCTGTATTATTTTTATTTTCTTTGTTCATTGCCTTCAAGAACTCTGATGACAGTAGAATTCTGTAATGTATGACAGGAAAGAAATAACCAAAAGCCTTATTCAGAGAAGGCATGGCCAGATCTCAGGGAACAGCTGCTTTATGAGAACCCAGGCTCAGTGTGTGCAACTATGCTCCTTTCTGCTATTGTACTTTTAATTCAAAGTGGAAAAGGCTTAGAAAAAGAAAATAATAAGCAAGGAGCAAAGCAGAAAATATGTTTACTGCCTAGAGGATTGCCATGGGCTTCTGAGGAGAAATGGATGAGAATTTAGAGCAAGGCATTTTTTAAACTTAGTAAGGAAATAATTGCACAGCATTGAGTGCCACATTACACCAGAGACTGAGCTGAACAGCCGGTCCAATAATGCATGCTATTTGGTAAGTAAGAAGCCAAATATGCCAGAAAATGCCAGTTCACAGAAAAGGCTATCTTTCACAAGCTGATAACTTTTCAGACCACCTGGGTTTCTTTAGCTATAGCATCCTTTCAGACCTGAGACTGCACTGCTTTCCTCAGCAAGAGTCTGGTGTCTGTGTCAAGCATAGGTAGAGTTTTCAAACTACCATATTTCCTTATATATAAGATGTACCTGTAAAAAAAATTGGGGTCTAAAAACTGGGTGCGTCTTATTCAGTGGTTGTAGATTTTTTACTTGGATTTTGCTTTTGTTGCGCTTGTTTTTCACTCATTGCAAAGACAGTAATTCATCATCAGACACAGATGAGGACAAACTAATGAATGGGAGTTTTGACAGTGATGAGGAGTTCTATGAATTTTATGATGAATAAAACTTGAATTCAATAATGTTATGTAATACATTTTTTTTTTCAAACTTCAGGCACCAAAATTAAGGTGCATCTTATACATGGAACATCTTATACATGGGGAACTACAGCACATTTTTTTTTAGTGCAGTGAATAATGAGACAGTCAGTGTAGAGTTTTTACTGATTTCAGTCATTGAGCCAAAAAAGCTGTTTTATCAAAAATCACTGTTAACAAAATCTAATTTCCAAGATATTCATAATGCCCTGCTGATGTTCTTCATTGCAACTATTTTGGATATTCTACTATTATACTTTAATAGATGAGGTATGGAACCTCTGGGCTTACCCTTCTTTACACACACACACACACACACACACACACACACACACATTTATAAACTGTGCTATATGCCATTAAATAAGGCACAGAAATAAGTAATTGCTAATCTGACAACCAAGTCCAGCCTAATGTATTAATGGGCACTAATGGACTAATGATCACATATAAACAGGTCAGAGAGTAGCATAATGGTTAGGAGTCAAGCAGAGCTGGGCTCTGATGCCAGCTGTATCACCTATTAGCTGCCTCACCTTGAGGGAGTGATTTGACCACCATGTGCCTCCATTTTCTCATTTGCAGATCAGAGAAATAATAGTATAGATCTCACAAGGGTTTTGCCAGTATTAAATGAGATAACATATATATAGCACTTAGCACAGAACCCATTCTATCACAAATGTCCAATAATATTTTACCATTTTGAAATTGCTACTGATATCACTACTCTCTTTTACTGTTGGCATTTCAGCAGGGACATTCTAGAGACACATTAATAATGTCAATTCTGGGTATTAGGAAAGGACAGTTAAGGTAAGTTGAGTTTTGGATTTTTTTTCAGCACACCCAGAGCAGACATCCTAAATCTTTCCTCAGTGGTAGTTTGAATTATGCCTTTTAGTGTTTCCATCTTCTGGCCCCCAAATGGGATTATGCTGAGGCCAAATGGTCTACTCCACATGAAAGGAAAGGAAGCAGGCCTAAAGAAAACACAAGGTAGAACTACTCTTGTCCTTTGTATTGCTCAGCTTGCTATTTTTGGCGCTTTTTCCTCACAGTATGTCTCTGTTTTTTATTTCTTGCCAGAACCAAATACCAATTAAGTACTCATCAACAGTAAGAATTCTGCTGCGAGAATAAAAAATTGTGACATGTTTGTTTTAAAGCTGATTTTTATTTAATAAACCATCTGTTGGGGATAAACTAGTGCTGTACAAAAAAATTTCTTTATAGATTAATCAGAAATTTAAAGGTTCAAAGAAATATCAATTTTTAGAAAACACTTATACTAATGGTAGAGTATATATTTTTAACATGTCAGACTACTTGTACAACAGCTGATTAGGTATCTAATTAAACTTCTACTCTGGGCAGTCAGAAAATGTCCTAAACTTCCTCTATCAAAATGATTAGCAAGGGAAGACTAATATAATATAAAATACTGTATTTCCCCATGTATAAGACACACTCTTTTCCAAAAACTGGGAGGTCTAAAAACTGGGTGCGTCTTATACAGTGGTTGTAGTTTTTTTACTTGCATTTTCCACTTGTTCATGCTTGTTGTTTCTGTGCTCATTGTTTTGCAATTGTTATCGTTATGTTATGGTAGGTTATGTTTTGCCACATTCTGCTCAGAAATGACTCAGAAAAGATTTTTGTACATTGCTGAACTCAAGCTAAAAGTTATCCAGTTTGCAAAAGTGAATAGAAATTGTGCTGCTGAACTTAAGTTTGGTCCTCCTCCAACTGAGAAATCAATCTGAGACTGGATATGGGATGAAGAAACCCTACTGAAAATGACATGGCAGAAGAAGGCCATGAGAGGAAAGTAAGCAAAATGGCCTGATTTAGAGAGAGAAATAAATATATGGGTTGGAGAGCAAAGGTCAATTGTAATTCCTATGTCTACAGAAGGTAGTTCAGCATGAGGCAAGAATTGCTGATGAGAAAGAAGTTACTGATTTCAAAGGAGGACACAATTGGTGCTTCAGGTTTATAAAACAGAATGGACTAAGCATGCATACATGCACCATACTTGCCCAAAAGATGCCTGAAAACTATGAGCAGAAGGTCCTTGAATTTCATTGTTTTGTCACTCAATATCGAAAGACACATCAGTTTGAGTTGAGACAGATTGCAAATATGGATGAAGTCCCCCTTCAATTTGATGTCCCAAGTAACAGAACTGTTGATAAGAAGGGGGTGAAGACTGTAACTGTGAAGACAAATGGACATGAAAAGAGCCGTTACACAGTTGTTCTAGCTTGTTGTGCCAATGAAACCAAGCTGCCTCCTATACTGATTTTCAAACGCAAAACCATGCCAAAAGAAGACAGTCCTTGAGGAATGATTGTTCATGGTCATGACAAGGATTGGATGGATCAGGATGGAATGAAGATCTGGTTTGAGAAAGTTTGGAGAAGGAGACCAGGTAGGCTCTTATGCAAACCTGCCCTATTGGTGCTTGAGCAGTTCAGGGCACACATAACAAAAAACACAAAGAAGATTGCTGCAGAACCAAAAACAAAATTTGCCATCAGTCATACCTGGAAGCTTTGTTGTAAAGTGACCAGCGAGTTCCATAAAGACATCAAGTCCAGATGAATTTTTGAGGAGTTTATTGGCCAGCGACTACAGGGGGCTAGGACAAACCCAAATCCTGCAGCCTCTAACACAGCTCTGAAGCCCCATTTTAAAGACCAAATTACACACTTGCTGGGATTGGGAGGAGGGGGAACATGGTACAAAAGTCATTAATCTCATTAGCAAGCTCATTGAATTTTACTGCCTTGTTACAATGTTTATCTGTAGGATCTATTAAAGAAAGAACATTTCTATACCCTAAAAGCTTTTAAGAAAAGATAAGTGAAGGGATTCTCAGATAAGTTTCATCTTCCTTGCTCTGTAGTTAAATTATGACTTAGCTGACCCAGTTGCCCTTGCAAGCCCTTCCTCCTCCATTCTTCTCTTTTCTTTCTCCACAAAAAGGAGGGGGTAAGAGGCCTGACTCTTCCTCTTTAAAATGGAGTTGCTAATGATAAGTTTTATAGTTTCTTGGCACCTTATCACAGCTTGACATCCCAGTTCCAACAACTTGATGTCAGCATAAACAAACCCTTCAAAACTGCTAGGAAAGATGAATGGAACCAATGGGTCAAGTGTTCTGGGGTCAGTCTGATACCAGCAAGAAGAGAGAAGAAACCAACTATAGAAGAAGTTTGTACCTGGGTGATGTAATCTTGGGATAATGTCAAGATTTAGATCGTTGTCAAATCATTTAAGAAGTGTGGCATTTCAAATGCCATAGATTAGTGGTCCCCAACCTTTTTTGGGCCACAGACTGGTTTAATATCAGAAAATATTTTCATGGACCGGCCTTTAGGGTGGGGCAGATAAATGTATCATGTGACCAAGACAAGCGTCAAGAGTGAGTCTTAGATGGATGTAACAGAGGGAATCTGATCATTTTTAAAAAATAAAACATTGTTCAGACTTAAATATAAATAAAATGGAAATAATGTAAGTTATTTATTCTTTCTCTGCAGACCGGTACCAAATGGCCCACAGATTGGTACCAGTCCATGGCCCAGGGGTTGGGGACACTGCCATAGATGGAACAGAGGATCAGGCAATATATGAAGACAGTGACTCGTCATCAGACACAAATGAGCACAAGCTAATGGATGACAGTTTTGACAGTGCTGAGGAGTTGTATGAATTTTATGATGAATAAAACTTGAGTTCAATAACTTTATGTAATACTTTTTTTTTTTATTTTGGGCCCCAAAATTATGGTGTGTCTTACACATTGGGATATATGGTATCTGTGGGTCAAATAAGTTTGCAAATATGATGTATATGTTTGCTCACTTATAGTTTGCATTGGGTGTGGGGGACAGGGTGGTTATAGCCTGAGGCTTAGTTTTAAGACTAAGCCTTTCCCACCCTTTTTCCCCGACCCTTTTAATACTAATATCTTCTCAACACTAAGCTTTTCCCCACACCCTTGACAGTTGCAGGATGTGCAATGGTGCACTCTTTTGAGTAATCCCATTTATGCCTCAGATAAGTGGCTTTGTATCAGAGACTTCCTTATTTAATATACTGGCTTAAAGGCTTTATTTTCTACACTATAAAATAAGGGAGACCAGGGGCTCTTTCTCTCACTTCCTGAAGTTAGCATTGCAGAAGAGAGGCAGCCAAGATGGTGGAGTGCAGAAGGAAAAGCCAGTTTGTGCAGAATTTGTGCAGAGAGAAGGAGATGGGGGACAGAGGTGATTAAGGCTGGTGAGGTAGAAACCTTTGATTCTAGGAATACTCGGATGAGTCAGTGGCTTTGGGAGCCCTGAATGGAAAGAGAAGTGTTTTCCCACTGTGTGTATTTCTTGCATGCCAGGTGCGAGCTAGGATTAAAAGTAATGGCCCTCCAGTTCTTGGCTCCATTGTTTCATTACTGTCTGTCTGAATCAAATGTGAACCTGCACAGGCCAGGTGGCTCTGATGGTGTCCATGGCTACTGGCCATACAGTATCCACATGGGCAACATAAATAAACAAGTGAACTATAAATCTACAGGGACCAAAATAAAATCAGAAAGGACATATATTCTAGAGAGAAGACATTGTGCCCTTAAGGTGAGTTGATCAATGGCCATTTCAGGTAAAACCTGGTGTTACAAGGTGGGACACAGAAGGCTAAGCAGTGTATTAATAATTCTTCAGTGGGTACACTCTGAAGCTTGCAGTTAACACACTACTCACATTCTAATCTTGGGTTAGTTCATCATAATGAAATTAATCAGGTCAATTAAATCACAGTAATGAGAGAGGAGAGAATAACCCAGATTCATTTAGTTTTACCATAACTGGGGGCCATTGCCCCTATCAATGTCAATGACATATAAAATTCTGAGATAATAAATTTAAAAAATTGAAAAGAAACTGAACTGGAAAAATCTTTAACAATAGACTCTTGAGAGACCAACCCCACAACTTAAATGCCAACATCTGCACTTCAAACCTATTTTGGGAGGTTTTCACAAGTTTTATAAGCTCCAATTCCCAGGTCCCCTTCTATTATATATTCTCAGTTTCCCACATACAACAGGTATATGACCAAGAGAGGGATGGTAGTGGAGAAAAAATAATAAGAGATATTATAAATTAGTTGGTGTTACAACTTTCAATGTTTGTGCTTAATTGTCTCTGATAATATATTTTCCAATGTCTTATCTCACCCACTGATTTTCAAACTAGGTCATGAGAGGATGCTTTGTTTCTCATGCCAAACCTTACAAGTCATAAATTCTAGATTTTTATATACCTTGACCTTTGTTTACAGTGAGATTAAAATTGGGTCTGAGCCATGAAAGTGTGGTGCAGGTATTTTCACTCAATTAGATGGTGAGGAAAGAAATGAAAAGAAATCATAGATGGCCTGACCAGGTGGTAGCACACTGGATAGAGCTTCAAACTGGGATGCAGAGGATCCAGGTTTGAAACCTCGAAGTCACCAACTTGAGTGCGGGCCCATCTGGTTTGAGCAAGGCTCATCAGCTTTAGCCCAAGGTAGATGGCTTGAGCAAGTGGTAATTAGGTCTGCTGTATCCCCCCAGTCAAGGCACATATGAGAAAGCAATCAATGAGCAGCTAAGGTGCTGCAACAAAGAATTGTTGCTCCTCATTTTCTCCCTTCCTGTCTGTCTCTCCCTATCGGTCCCTCTCTCTGTCTCTCTCTGTGACAAAAAAAAAAAAGAAAAGAAAAGAAAAGAAAATAAAGAAAGAAAGAAAGAAAGAAAGAAAGAAAGAAAGAAAGAAAGAAAGAAAGAAAGAAAGAAAAAGAAAGAAAGAAAGAAATGAAAAGAAAAGAAATCATAGATTAATGGAATTCAACGCTTTCCTGACTTGGTGATAATTTGAATCCTGGCAGAGAATAGGTATGGAAGCAGTGTTTAAAAGGTATCTGCACCAGCCCCCTCACTTTTAGCTCAATCTTGGTATTAAACTTTTCTAAGAATAATATTGTAATTATTATTTATAATAATACTATTATTTTAATTTATTATTTTATTGAATTTCTTGGGGTGACACTAGTTAACAAAATATTAATTATTATGATGATTATATAGCAGCAGTCTCTGAAAGATCACACTGAGGCTTTTGCTTTCTAATTTATTAGTAAAGTAATGGTGAGTATTCCAGGATAAGGAAGAAAAGACACTAGTGCAAGCTTTCTATTGTCCACCAAATAGACTCCAGTATGGTATCTGACCAAAAGTAAAAAGTGGTGCCTGGATTCCATGCATCACATCAGCATCTTACAGGACAAACCCAGAACTACTCAGCCTCAAAAGCAAATATCAACTAAAAATATGAGCCAATATTTATTTTGCCCAGTTCAAGAGCATGTCATATCAGAAACCAAGTCCTCTTGCACCTCTTACTGTCACTACATTTTAGACACACATGAAAATATCTAAAATGTCAAGAATTTTCAGGCCCACACCATCATGTTGGCTGACTTGGGTTATTTTGTTTGCTGCAATTCTCTCAATAAGTCTTTCCTTTCCTGGACTCTCAGCAAACAAACAGGCAAAACTCAACTGCAGCTGTACCACCACTAGTCCCTCAACAATAAGAAACTAATGTACAGTTGGTGGAGGTTCAATCTCTAGCTTTAGCAATGCTGTGTCTGACCCCAAATTACCATGACTCCCAATTACTCAGAGTCTCAGCTACCTAGGAAAGGGAAGCATGCTATGGCAACTCCTAATAGAGGCTTTCCCTGCATTGTGATCTCTGTAGGTCCATGATTACAGATGAATCAAGGGACTGTTTTTGTTTTTCTGAAGCCCCAAAATGGCAGTGATATCCATCAAGAACCTAAAAGCTATTCAGCTCAGGACTTTCCTTTTAGCCTGAAGTATGCCCCTTCACTGGTTCCTGTTATAAATGTATATAGCTAATTTAGAGCACATTTCTTCCATGTCAAGATTTCATTTTTGGATTTCTTATCATTTCCAGAATGTTCTGTGCCTCATTTCAGATGCCTGGTATAGAAGATGGGAAGGTAAGATGTCAGAGGGTGTAGAGAATGAAGAAAGAAAGAAAAGAAAGAGCCTGACCAGGTGGTGATGCAGTGGATACAGAATTGAACTAGGATGCAGAGGACACAGATTCAAAACCTTGAGGTCACTGGCTTGGGTGTGGGCTCATCTGGCTTGAGCACGGGCTCATCAGCTTGAATGTGGGGTTGCCGGCTTGAGCACAGGATCATAGTTATGATTGCCTGGTCTCTGGTATGAACTCAAAGGTTTCTGGCTCGAGCAAGGGGTCACTTGGTCTGCTGTAGCCCCCTGGTTAAAACACATACAAGAAAGCAATCAATGAACAACTAAGGAGCCACAACAAAGAATTGATTCTTCTCATCTCTCTTCCTTCCTATCTGTCCCTCTCTCTGTATCTCTCTATGTCACACAAAAATAAAAAATAAAAAAAGAGAGAGAGATGAACAAAAGAAATAAAGGGAAGGAGAGAAGAAATAAGGGGAAGGGAGGAAGGAAGTCTTTTTATTTTTAGAGCCTGCCTTATGACACATAAGGAGCTCCCTCTAGCCTGCACTAAAATCTAAAATTTTTTTAAATTATTTTCATTTACTCATTTTAGATAGAGACAGAGAAAGATAGACAGAGAGAGAGAAGGGCGGAAGAGCAGGAAGCATCAACTCTCATATGTGCCTTGACCGGGCAAGCCCAGTGTTTTGAACTGGTGACCTCATGGTTCCAGGTCGATGCTTGATACACTGCACCACCACAGGTCAGGCTAAAATCTAAAATTTTAAATAGCATTCATCTTTTTTACTTCATTTTAATTTGTCAAAGATATATGTGGAACCTACTTAAAGTTAGGTACTGTGGTAGACTACATGCGATGTGCTACCCAGGCTTTAAAAAGATATGGTAGAGAAAGGAAACAAAAAATATACAGAATTAACTAGGAAATATAAGAGAAAGAAATGGGCACTCTAGTAGAAGCATGAAGAAACAAAATATATGGGAGCATAGAAATCTCATGGAAGAACACAGAGTTTCCCCTAGGATATCAGAGCATCACCAAGTGGCAATGTGCTAAGAAGCATGATAGGAAGCACCAATACACTAACCCTACAGTACCACTTCTTGAGAACCTTCTCCAAATTGTAAGGTTTTAAAACATGCCAAATGTAGTTCCAACCCTAGCCTTCCATATGAGTAGAGTAGGCACTAGTCTCTATCATATGATTTAAGGAGCAAAGAGCCTCTCCTTGACTCAAAGTCCATCTCTGACTTAGAAACTAAACTGTACTAGCCCACCTGGAGATTTCACTTTCTGATAACTTTTTCCACCTTCCATATTCTCAAAGAAGAAGTAAAGTATATTTTTTAAAAAAATGATTGCCCACACATGACCAGTGGTGATGCAGTGGATAGAGCAACAACCTGGGACCCTGAGGACCCATTTGAAACCCTGATGTCACCAGCTTGAGCGTAAGATCATTGACATGATAGCATGGTCACTGGCTTGAAGCCCAGGGTCATGGGCTTTGTCTTAAGGTCACTGGCTTAAGCAAGGGACATTTGGCTCAGCTTTAGCCCCCAATCAAGGCATATATGAGAAGCAATCAATGAACAACTAAAATGACACAAGTATGAATTGAAGCTTCTCATCTCTCTCCCTTCCTCTCTCTCTCTCTCTCTCTCTCTCTCTCTCTCTTTCTCTCTCTCTCAAAAGAAAAATCACTACCCACAATGCTAGGCAGGCCATGCTGGAACCTGAGCATATCAGGCACCTAAGGTGAAACTAAGATTAAGCCACAGTGAAAAGGATGAACAGCACCATTTGGACAAAACTGTCAAATCAACTGTAGAAAGCTGGTTAAGAAGCAGCTTTAGCTTTGACTCCTAGCTTTGTTAGTTAAACTTAGACAAGTTACTAAGCCTTTCTGGGCATCAATTTCCTCACCTGTGCCACAGTGATAATAATGTCTACTTCATAGAAATATTGTGGGGCTAAATGAGATAATGCTTATATAGTGCTGGAAGATAGTGTATGTTCAATAAATACTTCATGGTTCTGTTTATAACTAGTCCTGACAGTGAAGAGGTATGTTAATAAGGAAAATTTTATTGCTTTGTTCCTTGTTGATATTCTACAATAAAGGGGAGGGCTATGAAGTGGAGAAATACAAGGTTGTCTGTCAGAGCACAGAGGTTAATTTTAAAATTTCAGAGGAGAATTCTTTAGGAGGCTGGGCTGTGGGGCAGAGAGAAGTCTAAATAGGAGTATGTCTAATAGGAGAATGTCTTATGGGAGAAGTCAGAAACAAGTCAGCAGCTAATAAGCTATAACCCCTTCCCCTGGCTTTTTTGTCAGAGAATGGAACTGAGGAAAGAACTTTGAAGAATGGGGCTGTATACCTAGTGAAAATCCACTTATTAGTGCCTTTCTTATTCATCTTACTCAATACTCATTAAGTACATATTCTGTAACAGGCTCGACCCTAACCCTAAGGGATACAAGGGTATACTTTGTGGTCAGCATATCATTCACATACATTGTTTGAATGTGTTTTTTGGTGGTAATCTCCATGAAAAAACTGGGCTTTTGGCCAGAAGCACAAGTCTGCTCCAACACTGCTCTTGTGGAAGGGATGAGTTTGATGTAGAAGTATAGGGTGCCTTCACTTCTTCAACTTGTTGCCTGCCAGGCGTTCTACCTGGGATCAAGTTTACTTCAACAAAATGAAGCATGCGTGTAGAAAAAAATGGGGTCATATAATAAATAGAAATCAAAGGGAGGTGGAGATTGTTGTTGTTGTTGTGTCTATGGGGATAAGATTAGCAGGGATAGAGCCTATGGTTACAGGCTCTAATGTTCATTTCAAGATTTGCAGCCAGATGGAAAAAGCAGAGAGGATGAGGAGAGTACAGGAGTGTAATGCTCTAAGTATCCATATCAGAACCAAAAGACAACAACTGTCTTTCTTGTTGTCCCCTTTAATTACTCCTTTGACTTTATGTGTGAGGGAATAATGCTGCATTTTGGTTAGTTGGGACACAATGTTTCATGCAACCTCTTGCCTTTGAATTCTGAAATGAGATGACTTGGGTGGCATAATCTGTGGCTGGTCATAATAAAATTCAACCCAAAAAAATTGCAACTAGAAGATTCAGGCAAAAGAGAATCTTTTGAAACAGACACAATTTCACAGGGGTGAATACAGAAAGTGAACTGATATAGAATAATAGGAAAAATAGAATAGCTCTCCTGGGGTTATCCTGAGTATGCAGGCTCTGGGGGTATCTTCCATGGTTGACAGGTGGCAGGTTCTCTCTTGCCAAGTCCCCCTTCCTCTCCCAACTTCTTTCTATTTTCCTCCTTGGAGTTAGGTACCTTGGTTAGTCAGTGCTTCTGTTAGATAATGAAGATTTATGCCCCAAACTTTCCAACCAAATGTCCTTTTGTAGTGGATATCAACAGTAAAGCCTAAGCCAAAATGACTTATAGGGTAACTCTGCTAGCATCTAACTTAGAATGTGGCAAAAGGGCCACACTCATGGAGGTGCTCTAGGAAAGAGATATTCCAATGTAAAGGAAGGAGGCAAGACTGGGATCTCTGGCAATGAGATACAATAATGTCCCTGCATGGAACTTGAATTCTTTGGCTCCAAGGAGAATCTTTTGATCTCAGAAGGAAAGAGAGTTTAGAGCCAGGGTCGGGAAACTTTTTGGCTGAGAGAGCCATGAACGCCACATATTTTAAAATGTAATTCCATGAGAGCCATACAATGACCCATGTACGTTATGCATTATCCAATAAAAATTTGGTGTTGTCCTGGAGGACAGCTGTGATTGGCTCCAGCCACCCGCAACCATGAACATGAGCGGTAGGAAATGAATGGATTGTAATACATGAGAATTTTTAACGTTATTTTTTTTATTAAAGATTTGTCTGCAAGCCAGATGCAGCCATCAAAAGAGCCACATATGGCTCACGAGCCATAGGTTCCCAATCCCTGGGCTAGGGGATACAGACCTCATTTGAATTACAGAAGCATCTCTTCTATTTTCCATGGGAATGGAATAAAAAACATTTGATCTGCTACCTGGCTTTTTTTTTCTTCTGTACTTATCATTTTATGTACACAGTCTCTGTCACAGTTGAAGGTCAAGCTTTATAATACACACAAAATACAAGCCCACAGCTATTCTTCTATAATATTATCTAACCATGCATGTTACAAAGATCTCAGGGCTTTTTGCTAAACTAGTTTAAAATATTGTTTCAAGATAAAAGCCTAATCACTTAGTTGTTACTGAGCCTGATTTTTACTTGTTTTGTGGCCTTTGTGAGATAGTCAAATGAGACATAGGCAAGGAAGATGCCATGGCCCAATCACCCCCAAAAGAAACAGTGAAGAGACAGACAACAAGACAAAAAGCATAAAGTGTAGGGACAAGGATGAAAATATAGTGAGAAGGATGAAAAGGGAAGAGAAAAGATTTTCTTAGGGAGATAAGCATTAGCAGAGCCATGCACGAGTTCCCTAAGCCCTCAGAGTCAATTTAGAATTGATCTGGGAGATAGAAATGTTGAATGTATTCTATATTTGCTTCTGTTCCCTACCAGCACACAATATTTTGATGATTGCTCTTTTGGCACAAGACTAGAAAATGCAAAACTGCCAAAGCAGAAAGCATTGTACATATTAAGCAGTGGTTGATGTAACACACATTTAGTGTAGTTCACAGTGATCTGCATTTCTGCTATTTCAACCCACTGGACTGCTAGATAATGGCAATTGGAGTCAGAATGTCTCCAGGTTGGAGCAGAACACACACTCTGGAATTATTTTTTCTGAATCTCTTTTTTTCAAGCTTCTTGACTGATGTGAAAATCCATACAGCAGAGACAGCATCAAGATCATTTGTCTTTTTTATTTCTTCCAAAGAAAAATACTATTTTTTCAGTAGTTCATCTTCTAGTCTGTGACTTAACACAATATTTTTAAGTCTAAGCACTAATTAGGGAGATGAAGAAATGTATCACCTTTTGTTCAGCAGAAGAATTCTATTGAGCTTTCAACAATGAAGCTACTTAAGAGACAGCCTGAGTTGTTGCTTCTACACAGAGCTTCTATAGAAGGAAGATAGAAAGCTCACTCATAGAGTACTCTGGCATTGTGCCATGCTTCCACCACTTCCTCTAGACTCCAGTGCGAAGTAGAGTCCTAAAAGTAAACAAAAGGTCCATAGAAGGCCAAATAAAGCCTATGATGTGAAGCCACAAACCAGAATACTCCATTGGGACACCTAATTGCCTCATAAAGTCTTTGTGAGACTTTGCACCCATTTTAGGCCATGATGCTCTCCCCTGACATCAGCTGGCAGATGATGGTGAGCTCACAAAGACAAGATGCTCAGGAACTCAGCCAATATGGGTTTCTCAGAGACACAGAACATTCCTTGAAGTTGTATTAATAGTTTAAGAGGAGCCCCTGGGAGAGGAGTCCACTTTGTTCATCCACAGTTTACTTTCAAAAGTGCTATTAGTAACAGGGGAGAAGCTATAAAGAGCAGTATTCTCAAAGCTACCTCAACTGGGGATTGAATGCAGGACATGGAGAACACTGTATATCTCCTGACAACACACATACTGCGTAGGCCATTGCACCTCCCTGACTGTAATCCCATATCTTTTCCTGAACAGATTGCCCAAACCATTCTACTGTAGACCCTGGTGCTGTTAGAACATTTTCATACCTTTCACTGGATCCCAGCAGTCAAAACATTTTTTTTCTTTTTGAATTAAGAAAAATTTATATTTTATGTAATATATGTACATACACTATAATGCACAAATCATAAGTGTCCAGAAGAGTGAATGTTCACAAACTAAGCATATCTATGTAATTGATACCCAGATCAAAAACTAAAACACTGCTAACATCTTAAAGGCTCCCCAGGTCCCCACTCATTTCTGTCACCCAAAGGTAGTAACTATGTTAATTTCTTCTATCATAGATTATTTTAATTTGTTTTTGTACTTTACATAAAATAAACCTTATAGTATGCATTATTTTGTCTAGTTTTTTTTTTTTTTGCTCACTACTATGTTTTAGAAGTTCATTCTGATAGTTAAATATAATTTTAAAATGTTTGTTCTCATTTTTATTAAATGTATATTTATCCATTCTACTACTAAGTGGACTTTAAGGAATTTTTATCTGTCACAGATAGAGTTGCTACAAACATTCTAGCACAAGTATATTGAGGAACATATGCATGTTTTCCTGGACTTTAGACTTCCCAACTCTGACAAGATCATAATAGTGCCTGAGTCCAAATCTCTCTGCACAGCAGCTGATAGGACTTATTGTGATTTTTACAGTCAATTGTGACCACATGTTTACATTAGGGTTGCTGTCATGTTCACACCCTATATAATCCCCTCCCACTGAATGTGGGTGAGACACATGATGTGCTTCTAAAAATCAGAAGATGGCAAAGGCTGTCACTCTTATGATTAGGCTATATTATACTTATATAGCAATGGGGATGGGACATCACTCCTGTGATTAAATATACATACACACAAGCACACATATATTATATATAAAAAGAATAGGGCCACATGACAATAAACTGCAGCTTCCCTCTAGTTGCTGAAAGCAGCGTCTGGTCCATAGCCAGCAAAAAGATGGAAACCTGAGTTCTACAAGTGCAAGATTAAGTCCACCAACAAACAGAATGATGATAGAAATGTATTTTCCTAGTAAGGATTTCAGATGATAACACAATTTTCTGATAACCTTGACTGCAGCCTTATGAGACATTGGGCAGAAGACATACTTAAGCCATGTCCAAATTTCTGACCTAAATAAACTGTAAGATTAAAAAATATATATGTGTGCACTGTTTTAAGTCACTAACTGTGGTAATTTCTTACACAATGAATTCATTTTCTATTGCTCTTGTAGGATATCACTGCAAATTTAGTGACTTCAAACAAAACACATTTATTATTATAAAATTCAGGAGATCAGAAGTTTCACAATTCTTTCTGGTAGCTCTAGAGACAATCAGTTTTCTTGTCTTTTCCAGCTTCCAGAGATCACTTGCATTCATTGGCTCATGGCCCTTTCTTCCATCTTCAAATCTTTGTCTCTCTTAACTTTACTTCTTTTATTACACCTCCTTTTCTGACTCTGACCTTTCTACCTTCCTTAACAGAACCATTGTGATTCTATTGGGTTTACCCAGATAACCCAGAATTATCTCCTTATCTCAAGGTCCTTAATTTAATCACATTTGCAAAGTCTTATTTATTATGTATGGTAATAGTTTCACAGGTTCTGGAAATTAAGATGTGGACAACTTGAAGGGCCATTATTCTGCCCCTCATTTTTTGCAATAGAAAACTAATACACCAAGTGTCAGGGGAGTCACTCTTCCCAAATGCTGTTTACCCCATTGCATCAAATAATAAGGTTATGACAAGTGTCCAAACAGTACCAAGTCTTCCCTTAAAGCCCCTATTATCTTTTAAAGCTCATGTATTATTTCAACAAGGTCTTTAACACTTTTTCTGAGTTCATTTTGGAGGATCATTGACAGAACAGAAATACATACTATAAGGGGGAAACATGCTTCTCTTTTTTCGGTTTTCATCAGTTCAGGATACCTATTTATATGGCAACATAATTGAGAACACTTCTTTCTTTTTATAGACCAATGGTTTTTGAGTT
Organism: Saccopteryx leptura; assembly: GCF_036850995.1. Lineage (NCBI taxonomy): Eukaryota > Metazoa > Chordata > Mammalia > Chiroptera > Emballonuridae > Saccopteryx > Saccopteryx leptura. The sequence goes on from NC_089516.1 coordinate 123,487,718, forward strand.
ATACAAGACAGAAGGCTGTGTGCTGTCTTTTCTTAATCCTAATGTGCAACAAGCTAGATGTGTCAATTAAAGCTAAGTTTGGTTGCAAGATAAACATAAAATATCTTTGATTCAAACCAGGCAGTTTATATGTCTATGCCCAAACTTTCATGAAACAATCTTTGTTCGGAAGATAAAATATATTATGCTCACTTTGTTAAAGGTGGCACTGTCCATGTGGAAGCCCATCACCCAGGTGATGGTATTGGTTGCCCTTCTTGCTTGGGATGGATGTGATTATGTTAATGTGTGTTGGGGAAGGGCTTTTGCACCTAAAGGTTCTAAAAGGAAGAGAGATCACGTTGTTCCGGGGCAAATGGTAATTATGTTCTAGGAGGAGCCCATGTTGTAGGAGAGCAGAGAAAGGCCACGTGGAGGAGAGGAGAAGCAGTCAAGATGGTGGAGTGCTGAAGGAGAAGCCAGTTTGTGCAGAAAGAAGGAAAGAGATGGGGAACAGAGGTAAAGAAGTCTGGTGAGCTAGAAACCTTTGCTTCTGGGAAACTTGGATAAGTCATTGGCTTTGAGAACCCTGAATGGAAGGCAAGTGTTTTCCCACTGTGTGTATTTCTTAACTGTGGGTGTGAGCTAGGATTAAAGCTAATGGCCTACCAGTTCTTGGCTCTGTTGTTTCATTACTGTCTGTCCAAATCAAATGTCAACCTGCATGGGCCAGGTGGCTGTGATGGTGGCCGTGGCTACTGCCTTCACAACCTCTGTTCCCCATCTCCTTCTCCTGCACAAACTCTGCACAAACTGGCTTCTCTTTTAGCACTCCACCATCTTGGCTGCCTTTCCTCTCCTCCACGTGGCCTTTCTTTGCTCTCTCCTCTAATGCTAATCTCAGGAACTGAGAGAGCAAGCTCCCTGTCTGCCCCATTTTATAGTGTAGAAATCAAAGCCTTTAATCCAATATACAAACATGGAAGTCTCTGATACAAAGTCACTTACCTAAGGCATAATGGGATTCCTCATGAGAGTGCACCACCCCACATTATCCAATCAGTCAACAGTGTGGGGAAAAGCTTAGTCTTAAAACTAAGCCTTAGGCTATAACGGCTTTGCAGGCGCACAGTCTCCCACACCCAATGCAAACTATAAGCTAGCAAACATACATATTATATTTACAAACTTATTTGACCAACATTCCACCCCTTTTGCTCATTTCACAATATAAAGCACAGCTATTCTTGCAAAAGGAAATTGGGCACATTACACAAATTACAACAACATGACAAATCATACAGTTTCAACAATTACAAAGGTATGTTTCAACAGTCTCTGAGCACTTTGCAAAAGCGCAAAATGTCCTCAGCCTTCTTTCTATCCATGGGAAAAGCTTCCCGGGGCAGCAGAGTGCTACCAGCAAAGCCACCCCCTATGCTCATCAGGGTATTTCACATTGTCCAAAATTTGTAAGTCCATTGTGTGGCCAGTATCCATGGCCATCATCACAGCTGCCCGGCCCATGTGGGTTCATGTTAGATTCAGACAGTCGGTAATGAAACAACAGAGCCACAAACTGGTGGGCCATTATCTTTAATTCTAGCTTGCACCCAGCAGGCAAGTAAAAACACACACCGGGTTCCAAAACCCACTCATTCAGTGCTCACAAGGTTACTGACTTTATCTGAGTTTCCCAGAACCAAAGGTTTCTAGCTCACCAGACTTATTCACCTCTGTTCCCCATCTCTTTCCTTCTCCCTGTACAAACTCTGCACAAATTGGCTTCTCACTCAGCACTCCATCATCTTGGCTGCTTTCCTGGCCTCCTCCACGTGGCCTTTCTCTGCTCTCCTCTCTGCTTTCTCCTCTAATTCTAATCTCAGGAACTGAGAGAGCAAGCTCCTGGTCTGTCCCCATTTATAGTGTAGATTTAAAACCTTTAATCCAATATACAAATAAGGAAGTCTCTGTTACAAAGTCACTTATCTGATACATGATGGGATTCCTCATGAAAGTGCACCACCCACATCATGCAATCAGTCAAGGGTGTGGGAAAAAGCTTAGTCTTAAAACTAAACCTCAGGCTATAATGACCCTGCCATCTTACAACCTGTCCCCCATAGCCAATGCAAACTCTAAGCGAGCAAACATACATATCATATTTACAAACTTATTTGACCAACATTCTATCTTTTTTGCTTGCTTCACAATCTAAAGCACAGGTATTTCTGCACAAGGAAATTAAGCACATCACACAAATTACAACAACATGACAAATCATACAATTTCAACAATTACAAAGATTCACTTTTCCAGTCTCTGAGAACTTGCCAAAAGCGCAAAATGTCCTCGGCTCTCTTTCCAGCCACAGGAAAAGCTTCCTGGAGCAGGGCAGTGCTTCCAGCAAAGCTGCCCTCCACCCCCATCAGGGTATTTCACATTGTCCAAAATCCGTAAGTCCATCCAAAAAAGGAGCCAGTGCCCACTCCAGTCATAGTTCAGGAAAACAGTCCACGCACATGGGGCGTCAGCCACCACCTTTATCCCTGACATCCTGACAGGTCTTACACTGTCCCAAAGAGGAGCACGTGGCAATGGCAGTCAGCATTTCCATCTCTGCTCTGGAGAGCATTATGGCAACCACCCTTATGTCCCAAAATCGCAGACCTACCAGGGCCGTAGTAGGTGCTCCTTCCAGCTGGGCTCTCATCTTCTGGAGACTGCAGATTGCAACTCCAGCCCAATTCTCCTCATCCTCCAAAGAGGAACTGAAAACATCAGCTCCTGCTGCTGGCTCGAGCCCCAGGCTGCCACAGCCTTCTGCTCAACAGTCCTTGCAGCTCCAGCTCTAACCTCAACCCTGGCCTCCTGCCGCTGCTGGTTCTCTACAATGTCCAGGGCAATCTACAACTCATGAACCTGTGATTCCTCCTCCATTGGCTGCTCCATTTCCAGGTGAATCTCACAAACCTAGTTGGCCTCCTCCTCCAGTGCTTCATCCAGCTCCAGGGTAAGCATCTCTTTCTCCCACATTTGCTCCAGCTCCTTCCACTGCTCAGTTTGCAGGTCCCAGGCAGCCACTTCCACAGAGATCTCAGTTTTCTCATGAATGGCTGTAAAAGTCATCCAGCCTACAGTCCCCAAAAGGACAGCCATGAGGAACCATAACAGCAGCCAGTCCTCTACTCCACCACTCAAAGGTGGTGGTGGCTCCTTGCTGATCCATATTAAATCCTGCCACAGACTACACTAAATGTAAGTCTAGGAGCCACCACTGTGGCCATTCACATGCAGGTTTGCATTGGATTTTGACAGATGGTAATGAAACAACAGAGCCATGAACTGGTGGGCCATTACCTTTAATATTAGCTTGCACCCAGCAGGCAAGTAAAAACACACACTGGGCTCCAAAACCCACTCATTCAGTGCTCACAAAGCTACTGACTTATTTGAGTTTCCTAGAATCAAAGGTTTCTTGCTCACTAGCCTTATTCACCTCTGTTCCCCATCTCCCTTCTCTCTGCACAAACTCTGCACTAACTGGCTTCTCCTTCAGCACTCCACCATCTTGGCTGCCTCCACGTGGCCTTTTTCTGCTCTCCTCTAGCATGGGCTCCTCCTAGAATGTAATCACTCTCCCCTGTAATGCTAATCTCAGGAAATGAGAGAGAGCAAGCTCCCGGTCTGCCCCATTTTATAGTGTAGAAATCAAAACCTTTAATCCAATATACAAACAAGGAAGTCTCTGATACAAAGCCACTTATCTGAGGCATAAGTAGCTCCTCATGAGAGTGCACCACCCCACATCATGCAATCAGACAAGAGTGTGGGGAAAAGCTTAGTCTTAAAACTAAGCCTCAGGCTATAACGACTTTGCTGGCTTAAAGTCTCCCACACCCAATGCAAACTATAAACGAGCAAACATATATCATATTTACAAACTTATTTGACCAAAACTCCCCCTCTTTTTCCCCAACCTATATGTGATCAGTCTATACAACTAGCTGTAGGGCTATTTTGGACACACACAATTTGGGTTAGCTATACCCTGTGTAAGTCATATGTACCTGGCTTATTAATAAAACTCCTCCTAAAATTTTTTCTGTATCTTGCCTTGGTGTCTCTAAGTAAAACGTGCAATTAAGTTATGCTAATTTACCACAAAACAAGGCCACATCCTGCAACTGTTTCTTCTTTCCTTTCTACTAAAATGCTATCAAGCTTTCTGTCTCCCTGAAAAGCATGCTTTTAATTAAATGACAATGACTGCTAAATAATTCAGATAAATAACTTTCGTAAAAGCTATTTACTAACACATTACCTGTAGTACTCCAACTCGCTGGGAACTACGAGTGTCACATGGAAAAACCTATTCAGTACACAAACTGATGTCAAGAGGAAGAGGGGGAGGCCTGTCAATGTAGGCAAAGAAGGTCTGAATTTTTCTTCTCTCTTAGCTTTTAATTGATCAGAAGCAGAACAGAGGTTATAAGATTACTAGGGAGTGAGGCCAGGTAATGAGGGAAAAGAATGACTAATGGTCCTTTTGCTGACATAGAGAAAGGGCTAATTTAGGTCAGTACATTCTTTTTCTTTTGCTAATTAACAAGCACAAAAGAAGGGGCAATATAGAACCTCTAGCTAATTTTCTAAAGCCCATTCACATGCATTCCTTTGTGTCTGCACAAAGGTCATTCACTGACACTTTCTTGGTGTTTGCATCTAAAAGACATTCATGCAAGGCTTTATCTTATTACATTTTTATTATTAATTTTAATGCAGTGACATTAATAAATCAAGGTACATATGTTCAGAGAAAACATCTCCAGAATATTTTGACCTTTGATTATGTTGCATACCCCTCATCCAAAGTCAAATTGTCTTTTGTCACCTTCTATCTGGTTTTCTTTGTGCCCCTTCCAACCCAAAACCCCTCTCTCTCCTTCCTCGCTCCCTCCCCAGCCCCCAATCCACCCCCGTTACCATCACATTCTTGTTCATGTCTCTGAGTCTCATTTTTATGTCCCATCTATGTAAGGATTCATATAGTTCTTAGTTTTCTCTGATTTACTTATTTCACTCCATATAATGTTATCAAGGTCCATCCATGTTATTGTAAATGATCCAATGTCATCATTTTTTATGGCTGAGTAGTATTCCATAGTATATATGTACCAAGGCTTTTTAATCCACTTGTCGACTGATGGACACATGGGCTGTTTCCAGATCTTCACTATTGTGAACAATGCTGCCATAAACATGGGGGTGCATTTCTCCTTTTAGAACAGTTCTATGGTGTTCTTAGGGTATATTCCTAAAAGTGGGATAGCTGGGTCAAATGTAAGCCATGAAACCATAAGTATCTTAGAAAAAACATAGGCTGTAAGCTCTCCAACATCTCTTGCAGCGATATATTTGCTGATTTATCTCCACGGGCAACTGAAATAAAAGACAGAATAAACAAATGGGACTGTATCAAGCTAAAAAGCTTTTGCACAGCTAAAGACAATAAGAATGGAATAAAAAGACAAACTACACAATGGCAGAACATATTTGACAATACATCTAATAAGGGGTTAATAACCAAAATTTATAAAGAACTTGTAAATCTCAACACCAGGAAGACAAACAATCCAATAAAAAAATGGGCAAAAGAAATGAATAAAGAGAGTGATGTCAGAGAAATGGTGCTGTGAGGAGCGATACTGATAAATCTCCCCAAAATTTCAACCAGAGACAGAAAAACCTATCCTTCGAGCGTCTAGACGTCCCACACACTGAACACGAAGGTATGATCGAGTGAAAAATTGACTAAATATATAATCAACCCTGAAGGAAATAAGACGGAGAAAGAAACACTCCATCTTCCTCACTAACCTAAGCAAGGGCTGCTTTCACTTGGAACTGAGATAGAGGGCTAAGGGTGTGGAGGGAGCTAGGCAGTGGCACAGACGTCCAAGCTGAGGAAAGAGTGTGCCTGCAGCAACTCAGCCAATGTGAGCTAACACCCGCGCTGGACCCTGACAAAGACAGGTGAGTAGTGGCCACCATTAGCCCCAATATCCTGGTTGGCGAGCATGGATAGTGTGTGAGAGGTTCTTCCTAGTGCCCTGGGAGTGGGCGCCCGTGTTCCCAGACAGAAGAGCAGAGTCAGAGGCCTTTGCGTGGGCTGTGACCAGAGTCTCAGTGTGGTTCCTGCACCCTGAACAACAGCACACAGGGAGTTTGCAAAAGCAAATTTCCCTATGCCTGAACTTCTCCTAGTGGGTGGAGCACCTCACCCAGCCATTTAGCCTAACAGCCCCTGGAAGGAAAAAAAAATATGAAAGCGTTGGGAGAAGGGGCATGCAAGCAGCTTGCAGTCTGACTCAGGAGCAGATCTGCGAATCCAATTGCTGAAATTAGCTTAACCCACAGTGTGCTCACCTCCCAACTGACCTATGTGGCTCTAACTGAAAAGATCTCTCTCAGTTCAGTGATCTAAGACAAGAGGCATGATATTTTTTAGTGCCTCTTGCTATGCATGTAGGGGTGGGGCAACTTCTGATTGGCAGAGCTTTCATACTCAGGGTTATATGTTAAAAAGAGGGATTTGGAAGCTTGTAAGACCTCCTGTTTTGCAAACAGTAACTAGAGCATCTTCTACCCAGCCAAAGCAGGTTACAAAGTGCCAAGAGCCTGGAGAGAGTGGTCACACAGAGTGCTGAGGCATACTGGACATGCCTGGAGGCACATAGAAAAGCATCTTGAGAGCAATTGGCTCCCAGCCCTGCCTGATTATGGTGGCAACTCTGATTGACAGAGCCCTGCGCTGAGTAGGGATAGAGTGGGGATTTTCCAGCTCTTTGAGCCTCTTACTCTCCAGGCAGAGGCAGCAGCAACGCCATAGCTGGATCATCAGGCTCATAATTCAGGAAGAAAAGACTATGAGAGAGAATCCAGAAAAATGAACTCTCTCATTGTCAGAGCCTGCAAATGCTAACAAGCCTCGACTGCCAACGAGACTGAAGCCTAATATATGACATCACCATAGAGAATTATCAATTGCAAATCTCTACCTAAGCATGCCACAGGGCCAGAGCCTAGGGTACAGAGTCACCAACCAGGAAGAAGGAGAGGAAAGAAAAAGCAAGAAGATAACCTCTCAAAGTAAAAAAATATCCACAGACCTTTTCCATTTTTTTTGTTTCTTTCATCTTCTTGTCTTGATTATTTACTTCTTCTTCCACTTTGGTTGTTTTATTCTCCACCCATCTTATTTTTTCCTCTTCTTGAACTACACTACTCATAAGTGTTACATTTCCCATTTTCTCTCTTTTCTTCTTCCTTTCTCTCTATGAGGGTTGCACTACAAAACCCTTAACTCTCTCTCTCTTTCTTCTTTTTTTCTTTTTTATTCTTTTTGTGTTTTCCTCTTTCTTTTTTTCCTCCCCCTATTTTAGTATTTTTCTTTTCTCTTTTACATTTTCTCTCATTCAATCCTAAATCATGAAAAAATTATTTATTTGGAACTCAATTTTTTTTTTTTTTTGTGGAACTTTGGGTGCTTTTTACTTAACTTTTTAACTCACTAACACTCCTCACAACCCTGGCTCTCCATTCTATCAAGTTTTTGCTCCACTTACTACAACAGTGATTTTTAATTTTTTTTTCCATTTTCCTGATTCCCTCTTAACCATCTCATTATATCTTTAGTCGACCATCACCTACTAGCAATTCATTTTATTTTTGACCAAAATTTTTTCCTTTTTTATATTTTGTGGGTCCCTACCTACTTTTTTGTCCCTTTGTCACTTCTCCCCAACTCAGACCCTTCATTATAGGTAGTTTTTGTTCCATTTAGCATAATATAATTCACAGTTCATCACAATTATTTCTCAATGAGGAGAGGAGAGGAGAGGAGAGGAGAGGAGAGGAGAGGAGAGGAGAGGAGAGGAGAGGAGAAAAAAAGGAAAATAATAAATTTTCTTTTTTCCATTTTTTTATTTTTTCTTTTTATTATTTATTAATTATCATTAGTACTATCAAAAAAACCAACCTCAGATGCCATTAAGAAAAAGGAAATCGCCCTGGCCGGTTGGCTCAGAAGTAGAGCGTCAGCCTGGCATGCGGGGGACCCAGGTTCGATTCCCAGCCAGGGCACATAGGAGAAGCGCCCATTTGCTTCTCCACCCCCACCTCCTTCTTCCTCTCTGTGTCTCTCTTCCCCTCCCACAGCCAAGGCTCCATTGGAGCAAGGATGGCCCAGGCGCTAAGGATGGCTCCTTGGCCTCTGCCCCAGGCGCTAGAGTGGCTCTGGTAGTGGCAGAGCGATGCCCCAGAGAAGCAGAGCATTGCCCCCTGGTGGGCAGAGCGTCGCCCCTGGTGGGCATACCGGGTGGATCCCAGTCGGGCACATGAGGGAGTCTGTCTGACTGCCTCTCCCCATTTCCAGCTTCAGAATAATACAAAAAAAAAAAGAAAGAAAATCAAATATCATGGATACAAAAAACAGAGATGTAGCACAGATAGATGAGGAAAAATCTATGAAAAAAAATTTAATATATTGGAAAACTTGGAGCTAAATGAGAGAAAATTCAAAATAGAAATCCTAAAAATACTCACAGATATACAAAAAAAAAAGAAAGGCAATTTAGGGAGCTCAGAAAACAACTCAACAAACACAAAGAATATATTACCAAGGAAATTGAAACTATAAAAACAAAGCAAACAGATGAAACTCTCAATTCATGAACTGAAAAATGAGGTACCAAGCGTAGCAAATAGAACAGGCCAGATAGAAGGTAGGATTAGTGAAATAGAAGAAAAGCAACTAGAGGCAAAACAGAGAGAAGAAGAAAGAGACTCAAAAATTTAAAAAAATGAGAAAGGCCTACAGGAATTGTCTGACTCCATCAAAAAGAATAACATAAGAATAATAGGTATATCAGAGGGAGAAGAGAGAGAAAATGGAATGGAGAACATATTCAAACAAATAATAGATGAGAACTTCCCAAGCCTGTGGAAAGAACTAAAGCCTCAAATTCAAGAAGTTAACAGAACACCAAGTTTTCTTAACCACAACAAACCTAATCCAAGGCACATCAAAATGAAATTGGCACAAACCAATGACAAAGAAAAAAATTTCAAGGTAGCCAGGGAAAATAAGAATACAACATATAAAGGAAGGCCTATTAGATTTTTGTCGGATTTCTCAGCAGAAACTCTGCAAGCTAGATGAGAGTGCACCACAACATTTAAAGTGCTGAAAGAGAAGAACTTTCAGCCAAGAATACTATACCCAATCAAAGCTATCTTTTAAATACAAAGGAGAAATAAAAATATTCACAGATAAAGAAAAGATGAGGCAATTTATCACCAGAAAACTCCCACTCCAGGAATTACTAAAGAAGGTATTCCAACAAGATACAAAGAATAAAAAAAAAAAAAAACCCACAAGTAAAAGCTCTACCAAGAACACAATAACACTAAATTTAAACTGTGACAAAAAAAAAGGCTAGCGGACAGAGATTAACAGTAGCAGAGGACGATGGAGTGCAGAAGCACTAATACGATACTGTACAACAATGAACCTAATAGGTACTCTTTTCATTACTTAATGGTAACCACCCATCAAAAAACAACCACAGAAGCACATGACTTAAAAAAGATAGCAACAGAGGAAAGAAGTATGGAATACAAACAAACAAAAACAAATAATAGAGAAAACAAAAGAGAAGAATCAAACAAGATACAAAACTAACAGAAAGCAATTTATAAAATGGCAATAGAGAACCCACAAGTGTCAATACTTACACTAAATGTAAATGGATTAAACTCACCAATAAGAAAACACAGAGTAGCAGAATCGATTAATAAAAAAAATCCAACTGTATGTTGCCTACAAGAAACACATCTAAACAACAAAGATAAAAACAAATTCAAAGTGAAAGGCTGGAAAACAATACTCCAAACAAATAACATCCAAAAAAAAAAAAAAAGCAGGTGTAGCAATACTCATATCTAATAATGCTGACTACAAGACAGGAACAGTAATCAGACACAAAAATGGTAATTTCATAATGACTAAGGGGACACTGAATCAAGAAGACATAACAATCCTTAATATATATACACCAAACCAAGGAGCACCAAAATATATAAGACAGCTACTAATTGACCTTAAAACAAAAACTGACAAAAATACAATCATACTTGGAGACCTCAATATGACGCTGAAGGCTCTAGATCATTCATCCAGAGAGAAAATCAATAAAGATATATTGGCCTTAAACAAAACACTAGAGCACCTGGATATGATAGACATCTACAGGACATTTCATCCCAAAGCAACAGAGTATACGTTTTTCTCTAGTGTACATAGAACATTCTCAAGAATTGACCATATGTTGGGCCACAAAAATAATATCAGCAAATTCAGAAAAACTGAAATTTTACCAAACATATTTTCTAATCATAAAGCCTTAAACCTAGAATTCAATGAAAAAAAGAGGAAAAAAAACTTACAAAACTGTGGAAACTAAACAACATACTTTTTTTTAAAATAATTTTATATTTTAATGGGGTGACATCAATAAATCAGGATACATATATTCAAAGATAACAAGTCCAAGTTATCTTGTCGTTCAATTATGTTGCATACTCATCACCCAAAGTCAGATTGTCCTCTGTCACCTTCTATCTAGTTTTCCTTGTGCCCTTCACCCTCCCCCTTTTCCTCTCCCTTTCCCCCCTCCCCCCGTAAAAACCACACTCTTATCAATGTCTCTTAGTTTCACTTTTATATCCCACCTATGTATGGAATAATGCAGTTCCTGGTTTTTTCTGATTTACTTATTTCACTTTGTATAATGTTATCAAGATCCCACCATTTTGCTGTAAATGATCCAATGTCATCATTTCTTATGGCTGAGTAGTATTCCATAGTGTATATGTGCCACATCTTCTTTATCCAGTCATCTATTGACGGGATTTTTGGTTGTTTCCATGTCCTGGCCACTGTGAACAATGCTGCAATGAACATGGGGCTGCATGTGTCTTTACGTATCAATTAAACAACATACTTTTAACAAATTAATTCATCAAAGAAGAAATAAGCACAGAGGTCAAAAGATATATACACACAAATGAAAATGACAATATGACATATCAGAATCTCTGGGATGCAGCAAAAGCAGTAATAAGAGGGAAGTTCATATCACTTCAGGCCTATATAAACAAACAAGAGAGAGCCCAAGTAAACCATTTAACTTCACACCTTAAGGAACTAGAAAAAGACGAACAAAGACAACCCAAAACCAACCGAACAAAGGAGATAATAAAAATCAGAGCAGAAATAGATGAAACAAAAAACAGAAAAACTATAGAAAAAATTAATAAAAAAAGGAGCTAGTTCATTGAAAAGATCAACAAAATTGACAAACCCTTGGCAAGATTCACCAAGGAAAATAAAGAAAGGACTCGTATAAACAAAATCCAAAATGAAAGAGGAGAAATCACCACAGATATAATAGATATACAAAGAATCTTATAGAATACTACAAAAAAAATATATGCCACTAAATTCAACAATCTAGAAGAAATGGATAAATTTCTAGAACAATAGAACCTTCCTGCACTGAGTCAAGAAGAAGCACAAACCCTAAGAAGACCAATTAACAGGGAAGAAATAGAAAAAAACTATTAAAAACCTCCCCCAAAATAAAAGTCCAGGACCAGACAGTTATACTAGTGAATTCTATCAAACTGTCAAAGAAGACTTGGTTCCTATTCTACTCAAAGTGTTCCAAAAAATTGAAGAAGAAGCAATACTTCCAAACATATTTTATGAGGCCAACATAACCCTCATACCGAAACCTGGCAAGGACAGCACAAAAAAAGAAAACTATAGACCAATATCTCTAATGAATACAGATGTTAAAATATTAAACAAAATAATAGCAAATCAAACACAACAACATATTAAAAAAATAATACATCATGATCAAGTAGGTTCCATCCCAGAACCTCAAGGATGGTTGAACATATGTAAGACGGTTAACGTAATACACCATATCAAAAAAACAAAGAAAAAAACCACATGATCTTATGAATAGATGCAGAAAAGGCTTTTGATAAAATACAACACAATTTTATGTTTAAGACACTCAACAAAATGGGTATAGAAGGAAAATATCTCAACATGATAAAGGCCATATATGATAAACCGTCAGCCAACATCATATTAAATGTCATAAAACTGAAGGCTTTCTACCTTAAATCAGGAACAAGACAGGGTTGTCCACTCTCTCCACTCTTATTTAAGGTGGTGCTAGAAGTTCTAGCCAGAGCAATCAGACAAGACAAAGAAATAAAAGGCATCCATATCGGAAAAGAAGAAGTAAAGGTATCACTTTTTGCTGATGATATGATCCTATACATCGAAAACCCAAAGAGTCCACAAAAAGATTACTAGAAACAATAAACCAATACAGTAAGGTCGCAGGATACAAAATTAACATACAAAAGTCCATAGCCTTTCTATATGCCAACAATGAAATATTAGAAAACGAACTCAAAAAATAATCCCCTTCACGATTGCAACAAAAAAAATAAAATACCTAGGAATGAACATAACAAAGAATGTAAAGGACCTATATAATGAAAACTACAAGGCATTATTAAGAGAAATAGAAAAAGACACAATGAGATGGAAAAATATTCCTTGTTCTTGAATAGGAAGAATAAATATAATTAAAATGGCCATATTACCCAAAGCAATATATAAATTTAATGCAATTCCCATCAAAATTCCTATGAGATTTTTTAAAGAAATGGAACAAAAAATCATCAGATTTATATGGAACTACAAAAAACCCCGAATGGTCAAAACAATCCTAAGGAAAAAGAATGAAGCTGGGGGCATTACAATACCTGACTTTAAACTATATTATAGGGCCACGATAATCAAAACAGCATGTTATTGGCAGAAAAATAGACACTCAGACCAATGGAACAGAATAGAAAGCCCAGAAATAAAACCACATATATATGGGCAAATAATCTTTGATAAAGGGGCCAACAACACACAATAGAGAAAAGAAAGCCTCTTCAACAAATGGTGTTGGGAAAACTGGAAAGCCACATGCAAAAGAATGAAACTCGACTACAGCCTGTCCCTGTTTACTAAAATTAATTCAAAATGGATCAAAGACCTAAATATAAGACCTGAAACAATAAAGTACATAGAAGAAGACATAGGTACTAAAATCATGGACCTGGATTTTAAAGAACATTTTATGAACTTGACTCCAATGGCAAGAGAAGTGAAGGCAAAGATAAATGAATGGTACTACATCAGAATAAAAAGTTTTTGCTCAGCAAGAGAAACTGATATCAAAATAAACAGACAGCCAACTAAATGGGAAATGATATTTTCAAACAACAGCTCAGATAAGGGCCTAATATCCAAAATATACAAAGAACTCATAAAACTCAACAACAAACAAACAAACAATCCAATAAAAAATGGGAAGAGGACATGAACAGACACTTCTCCCAGGAAGAGATACAAATGGCCAACAGATATATGACAAGATGCTCAGCTTCATTAGTTATTAGAGAAATGCAAATCAAAACTACAATGAGATACCACCTCACCCCTGTTAGATTAGCTATTATCAACAAGACGGGTAATAGCAAATGTTGGAGTGGCTGCGGAGAAAAGGGAACTCTCATCCACTGTTGGTGGGACTGTAAAGTAGTACAACCATTATGGAGGAAAGTATGGTGGTTCCTCAAAAAACTGAAAATAGAACTACCTTATGACCCAGCAATCCCTCTACTGGGTATATACCCCAATACCTCAGAAACATTGATACGTAAAGACACATGTAGCCCCATGTTCATTGCAGCACTGTTCACAGTGGCCAAGACATGGAAACAACCAATAAAACCTTCAATAGAAGACTGGATAAAGAAGATGTGGCACATATACACTATGGAATACTACTCAGCCATAAGAAATGATGACTTCAGATCATTTACAGCAAAATGGTGGGATCTTGATAACATACGGAGTGAAATAAGTAAATCAGAAAAAACCAAGAACTACATGATTCCATACATTGGTGGAACATAAAAACGAGACTAAGAGACATGGACAAGAGTGTGGTGGTTACCAGGGGTGGGGGGAGGGAGGACATGGGAGGGAGGGAGGGAGAGAGTTAGGGGGAGGGGGAGGGGCACAGAGAACTAGATAGAGGGTGGCAGAGGACAATCTGACTTTGGGCGAGGGGTATGCAACATAATTTAATGACAAAATAACCTAGACATGTTTTCTTTGAATATATGTACCCTGATTTATTAATGTCATCCCATTACCATTAATAAAAATTTATTAAAAAATAAATAAAAATAACGTTGTTCTGCTGTTGCTAACCAATGATGAATAAAGTACTTCTTACCATTAATGCGACATCTGGTGCTGCGTGGTTTTGCTGATGGCTTTGTAGTCTGGTTGACAGTGGTGAGGTTAAGATTTATGCAGGCGTTGAGACTTTCATCTGTTAAATGTGATTGTAGATTGGTCTTAATGTTCTTTAGATGTGAGAAAGACTGCTCACATGCATACGTAGAGCCAAACGTTGTCAGTACAGCAATACTCACATGCTGCAGTGTGTGGTATGTGATGAAAAGCACTTTCCAAGTTCTGATAATCAGCTGGTCCATGGGTTGAAGTTTTTTTCATTTCTCCACACTTGTGTTTGCTCGCCAACTCTGCTTGCTGTCATGCAAGTCTTTCCAAATCTTCATTCAGTGACTTGAACTTATTCACCCCCATGTCTGAGGCCTTCAGGTCAGCAGCTTGTAGCTCAAAATTTCTGACGGAGACACTGGGGATATAACTCAGGTCAGCGCTGTCCACTGCACACTTGTGTGGATGGGTGATGAACTTAAAAAGATGAGTGTGCTCATGAAATTCTTCAATGTGCACTTTGAATGACTGCAAGAGATTAGATGTGAAGCTCACTAGCTCTGGAGTTCAAGATGTTGAGCAGGGTCACTTGCTGTGCATGCATCTTTAAACTCTCCCAGTTTTTCAAAGTGTACTAAATGACCTGTTTTAATGTTGGCGATAAAGAGTTCCAGCTTGTTTTCAAATGCAAACACTACTTGTTCAATGGATAAGTCTGTATTTCCAACACCTTGCATTTTCAATATTGAACTGGTTCAGATGTTCAGTCATGTCCACAAGATAGTCGAACTTCAGGAGTCACTCAGTGTTAGCTAACTCAGGATGCTCGATGTTTTTCATTTCAAGAAAAGTCTGGATTTTGCTCAGACAAGCCACGAAATGGCTGAGCACCTTCCCTCTTGACAACCAACGCACGTTTCTGTGCAGAAGCAGACCAGGAATAGTTATTTCCAACTTCATCCCACAGTGTTTTAAACTGGCGATAATTTAAAGCTCGGGCAACAATAAAGTTGACCACTTGAATGACCAGTGACATCACCTCACCAAGCTGCTCACCACACATCTGAGCACAAAGCACCTCCTGATGTAGAATGCATGAAAACTTAGGATGGGTCTCTTTTCATGTTCACAAAGAAGCACTACAAATCCTCTGTTTTTCCCCACCATGCACAGAGCACCATCAGTACACACCGAAATAATATTATCCATTAGTGGATTTTTTTCTTTGGTGAACTCAGTGAAAGACTTGAATAAATCCTCCCCTCTTGTTGTCTCTTTCATAGGCAAAACAGCAAGACTTTCCTCACATAGTGTGTCACCTACAGCATACCTTGCAATCATGCTGAACTAGGATAAATAGCTTATGTCTGTTGACTCATCCAAAGCGAGAGAAAAGAATGATGCTGCATTTATGTCCTTCACTTGTGCTACCTCAATTTGATTTGCCATCATGAGGGTATGATCATGAACAGTTCTTGCCGACAGAGGCATGTCTTTTATTCATTTGATTATTTTGTCTTTATCTGAAAAGTTGTTAAAAAGTTCATTGGCAACCTGAAGAATGAATGTTTTGGTATACTCCCCATCTGTGAATGGCTTTCCATTTCTCACAATTGCTAAAGCACCAGCAAAGCTATTCAAATTCCAGTCATTTTGTTGGGTCCAAACACGGAGCTGCTGCTGACTAGTTTGAACTCTGCACAGTAGCTCTTGACATGCTTTCTTCCTGCTGTCCCCTGCTGGTTATTTCGATGCAAATGTAGTATGTTGTGTGTCGAAGTGCTGCTTTACATTTCACTGTTTCATCAATGCAATTTTCTCATTGCATATTAGACACACGGCAGAACCTTCTCTCTCCACAAAGGTATATTTCTCTGTCCCTTCCTGCTGAAAAGTACGATACTCCTCCTCTTTTTGTTTTTTAGCCATCTTCTTCGTCAAAAGGGTTTCTGCAATTAGCTAGCTGACTACTTGATGAAAAGGAGGGAAGTTTACTTCCTGACCTCACAACAACTCATGTATGTTATGCATTATCCAATAAAGATTTGGTGTTGTCCCAGAGGACAGCTGTGATTGACTCCAGCCACCCGCAACCATGAACATGAGCAGTAGAAAATTAATGGATTATAATACATGAAAATGTTTTATTTTTTTAATGTTATTTTTTTATTAAAGATTTGTCTGTGAGCCAGATGCAGCCATCAAAAGAGCCACATCTGGCTCACGAGCCATAGTTTTCTGACCCCTGGTATAATACGTTGTCTATACAATGTACCATGCATTCATCATGCCGATGCAAGTCTCTGTCCATCACCATTTGTCCCCCCTTTACCTCTTGTACCCCCCACCCCCCTTCCTTCTGGTAGTCACCATACTGTTGTATGAGTCTGTGAAGGCTTTTTTCTTTGCTTAATCCTTTCACCTCTTTATACTCTAGGTATCATTTTGATCCTCAGTAGAAAAATTAAAGATAAAGTTACTGCATTAAAATAATACTTATTGGAAAAATATTTTATTAACAGCAAACTAGTTAATAGTACATTGTATAATTAATTTTAAGTGAATGTTGCAATGTTATAAAGAGAAGAGCATGTAGTTCGGAAAAAAAAGCAAGGAATTAAGTGATGTTAAGACAATTCAGTAGAGCTAAAAAGTATTTTAAAATGTAAAGTTTTAATAGTATTATAAATGAAAAATAGGAGTCAGATTAGTTCATTCATCCAAAAATCACATACATGAATCTTGTACCATTATATATGAAACAGGACCTTATAAACTGAGCATCTTAAATTTACTCTCATTTCAGGTAGACAGGTAAATGGACCCTCTTCTCTCCTTTAACTTCACCAGAAAAGAGTGGTAGTCCAGAGCTTTGATTTCTAAAAACTACAAACTATCACCCAACTGCTAGAAGTCAAGGCCTTTATAATGAAAACAAACAAATATTTGAATGAAGATATCAGACCAATTCTTATTTAACCACACAAAAAGAGGAGTTAAGAGTGATTTTAGAAGAAACCTGACTGCACATTCATAGCAGGATAGATCTAACAAAAAATTGTACTAAAAATGTTGAACTTTCTTCAATAGCTTTACTATTTGTTTTAATATTGTATTATCATTTTGGAACTCTTCTTGTTTAACCAGTTTAAGCTATTAAGTAATTCTATTTATTGTGTTAAGTGTTAAAAATTTATTAAGGAATTCTGTACCATAAGAATTAGAAATGTCAATATGAACCTGTTTCAGGAAAGCAAAACCTCAGAGGATCAACACTAAGACAACATATAAAAGGAAAAGAAAAAAAAATTATGAAGCCAGTGGTGCATGCAGAACTATAGCTCCAAAGACACATGCGACTTGAAATTAGATTTCTTACATCTTATATAACTTTTATAGAACTTAAGTCCATGTGATTCCTTTGTCCTGATCAATTACATGATTTCAGGATGGCAGGGGGTTTACAGGATGCCAGAGGATAATCATTTGCAAATCACCCATTAAGGAGAAAGAAAGAGGAAGAGGAAAGGGCTACTCAAGTCTTCCTCCACCCTCCTATATTTCTGGCTGTTTTACCTTCTTTCACCCAGGTGTGGAGAAGGGAGGGGGGTCCAAGTCTCCTTCCTCCTTCTATTTAAAACCTTCTAAGTATGAAAACCTCTTCATTTACAATATAACAGCTCTTCCCAAGCAGGAATACGATAGGCCATCTTGAGATTTTGTAAATTATACAAGTGCAAAATTATATTTACAAAATCTCTCTGAATGCTTGGCCTAAATAATAAAATATTATTGAGGCCCCTTCTTTAAAAGGGGGGGTCTCCTTCCTCAAAACAAGAAAATGCACAAATCTTTTCTAGTTCTGTTCATTAAAATTACCCAAGAGCAATGAAACCCCACAGTGCCCCCTAGTGCTCAGTTTATGGATTCTGATATTGTTTTTTCAAAGAAAGGAACCAACTCCTTGGATAAATGAGTAATTCTATGTCTGTGGCAGAATGGTTTAAGATGAGCCTTAAAAACCTCATTGTGTCAGAAATAAAACTTTCAATGATTAGTGGGTCATGTGAGAAGGACATAGGAGCAAATTTAAGAGATGCTCACTGACTGAAGTAGTGGCAGTCTTGCATGTCATACATCAGTGAAGTGATTTTTCAAAATAAAATAATAGCTATAGCTGATTAAAAATATAAGAAGCCATCTTTCTATATGATACAAACAGAGAAAAAATAAATGATTCTTTGTTGGTCAAATAAGTTTGTAAATATAATATATATGTTTGCTCACTTATACTTTGCATTGGTTATGGGGGACAGGCTGTAAGCAGTCAGGATCATTATAGCCTAAGGCAGGGGTAGTCAACCTATTTATACGTACCACCCACTTTTGTATCTTTGTTAGTATTAAAATTTTCTAAAATTAAATTTTCTAGTATTAAAATTTTGTGTCTTTGTTAGTATTAAAATTTTCTAATTTTCAATACCACAGTAATGGTGATTTATAAAGTAGGGAAGTAAATTTACTTTATAAAATTTATAAAGCAGAGTTACAGCAAGTTAAAGCATATAATAATAATTACTTACCAAGTACTTTATGTTGGATTTTCGCTAAGTTTGGCAGAATAAATCTTTATAAAAACAACTTACTATATTTAAAACTATCTTTTTATTTATACATTGGTTGCTCCGCTACCAACCACCATGAAAGCTGGAACGCCCACTAGTGGGTGGTAGGGACCAGAATGACTACCACTGGCCTAAGGCTTAGTTTTAAGACTAAGCTTTTCCCCACACCCTTGACTGTTGCATAATGTGGGGTGGTGCACTCTCATGAGGAATCCCATTATGCCTCAGACAAGTGACTTTGTATCAAAGACATCCTTGTTTGTATATTGGATTAAAGGTTTTGATTTCTACACTATAAGAGTGCAGAGAAAGGCCACGTGGAGGAGAACAGAAGCAGCCAAGATGGCGGAGTGTTGAAGGAGAAGCCAGTTTGTGCAGAGTTTGTGCAAAGAGAAGGAAATGGGAACAGAGGTGAATAAGGATGGTGAGGTACAAACTTTTGATTCTAAAAAAGCTTAGATAAATCAGTGGCTTTGGGATCCCTGAATGGAAAGGGAAGTGTTTTCCCATTGTGTGTATTTCTTGCCCACCTGGTGCAAGCTAGGTTTAAAACTATTGGCCCACCAGTTCCTGGCTCCACTGTTTCACTACTGTCTGTCTGAATCAAACGTGAACCTGCATGGGCCAGGTGGCTGTGATGGTGGCTGTGGCTACTGGCCATACATTCTTTTATATTGAGTTTATTAGTGTGACACTAGTTAACATAATTATACAGGTTTCAGGGGCCCAATTCTACAACACATCTTTGTTCACCATATTATGTGTTCACTGCCAGAGGTCTTGAAGATATCTTCCCTAGGTCCACTCTCTAAGGTCAGATCATGCTCTAGAGTGTAGAAACCTCTAGACCTACACTCTTCAGACCTTAGGCCTAAGAGGTCCCACATGGCAGCTGTGTGCAGGGGGTGGGGGGTACACAGAATTTGGAAAGGAAGATTGCAGTGTCCACATGCTTGAGTGTGAGCATTGCACATCATGTAAGACAGACAGGGATGAAATTAGAAGATAGAAAAATATTTAATAAAAACAATTAAAATACCTTTATTATTAAGTATAATATAAATACTTTATATTGAAAATAAATAATCATTAAAGTTAGAAATTATGGGAGAAAAATATAAGTTTAAATTCAAATATAAAAAATTTTAAAGGCCCTGGCTGGTTGGCTCAGTGGTAGAGTGTTGGCCTGGTGTGCAGGAGTCCCAGGTTCAATTTCTGGCCACAGCACACAGGAGAAGTGCCCATATGCTTCTCCACCCCTTCCCCTCTCCTTCCTCTCTGTCTCTTTCTTCTCCTCTCGCAGCCAAGGCTCCATTGGAGCAAAGTTGGCCCGGGCGCTGAGGATGGCTCTATGGCCTCTGCCTCAGGTGCTAGAATGGCTCTGGTTGCAACAGAACGATGCCTCAGATAGGCAGAGCATCGCCCCCTGGTGGGCATGCCAGGTGGATCCCGGTCGGGCGCATGTGGGAGTCTGTCTAACTGCCTCCCCATTTCCAACTTCAGAAAAATACAAAAAAATTTTTAAGACATTTTTTATTGTCATAAACACAAATTCCCTAAATTAAATGAGGTTTTGCCCCACTTTGTAGGGTCTGTATATGGATTTCCACATATAGAAGGAAGTGACCTATGCTCCAGTTGGATAATTAGGAGATAAGAAATTGACATACAACATAAAAACACATGCACTCCCATGTTCATTGCTGCATTATTCACAATGGCCAAGACATGGAAATAACCAAAATGTCCTTTGATAAAAGGGTTGGATAAAGAATATCAGTACATATATACAATAGAATACTATTCAGCCATTAGAAATGATGATATAGTGACATTTAAGACAACGTGGATAGACTTTGAGAACATTATACTGAGTAAATTAAGTAAATCAGGAAAAGCTAAGAACTGCATGATTTCACATTGTTGGGATATAAAACTGAGACTCAGGGACATAGATAAAAGTCGAGTGGTTACCAGGGGGAGGGAGAAGTAAGGAAAGGGGAGAGGGGAGAGGGTGGGGGAATTGGTGTAAGGAAGGACAAATATAAGTTAACAGAAAATAATTTGACTTTGGGTGTTGGGTATACAACATAATCTACTGTTCAAATGCTATAGAAATGTTTACCTGAAACCTATATACTCTTATTGATCAATGTCATATGATATGTATATCAGTGAGCATTTAATTATATTGTTTTTAGTAAGCATTATGTGTGTGTTCTATTCCAATTTCAATTACAGAATTTCATATAATTTTTCAATTGCATGTGTTCAAGTAAGCCACATTCTTAAAAATTAAATCAATCAAAACTCCACCTAATTTGAGTGAGAATATTTCAAGAGGATAAACTGAATAGCTGTACTTAGTATCTTGGAAGGCAACAACAATATGTGGATTAAAACATAGATTTTATATATCAAAGAAATGTCCTTTGTTTTGTCAAACAATTGCTAAAAATATACCATTAGTTAAACTGTATATAAGAATTTACCTATAGGCCCTGGCCGGTTAGCTCAGCAGTAGAGCATCGGCCTAGCGTGCGGAGGACCGGGGTTTGATTCCCGGCCAGGGCACACAGGAGAAGCGCCCATTTGCTTCTCCACCCCTCTGTCGCGCCTTCCTCCCTGTCTCTCTCTTCCCCTCCCGCAGCCAAGGCTCCATTGGAGCAAAGATGGCCCGGGCACTGGGGATGGCTCTGTGGCCTCTGCCTCAGGCGCTAGAGTGGCTCTGGTCGCATAAGGCAACACCCAGGATGGGCAGAGCATCGCCCCCTGGTGGGTAGAGCGTTGCCCCATGGTGAGCGTGCCGGGTGGATCCCGGTCAGGCGCATGTGGGAGTCTGATTGACTGTCTCTCCCTGTTTCCAGCTTCAGAAAAATGCAAAAAAAAAAAAAAGAAAAAAAAAGAATTTACCTATATACACCATCAGAAAGGTTGCTTTTTTTCATTATTTCAAACAATTCAGAATCTGTGGTTAAAATAGTATTGAATAGTCAGGCAAAATAATGTAGTTGAGCCCCCCCAAAAACTACTTTAATTGTTTACTTGTTCTGCAGATTTGATATCATTGTATATATTCAAGAGTGTTACTTTACTACAGTCTCCTTAGGCTTTTTCACAAAGGTGATATTAAATTGATTACAGTAAGGAAGTTGTGAGAAGCTGGTTCTAGAAAATCTGCAGTTTATCTTCAAGACCTTGCTATGAACTACAGATTTTTATTTTTTTATTGAATTTATTTGAATAACAGTTAATAAAATTATACAGGTTTCAGGTGCACATTTCTACAACACATCATCTGTATATTGCACTGTTTACCACCCCAAGTCAAGTCTCCTTCCATCACCATCTATCTTCCCTCTACCTTGCTCCACCTCCCCATCCCCTTTTCCTCCTGCAATTCTCACACTATTGTCTACGTCTGTTAGCATTTTGCTTTGCTTAATCCCTTCACCTTTTTCACTCAGAACCCTAAACCCCATCTCCTCTGACAGCTTTCAGTCTGTTCTCTGTATCTACAAGTATCTTTCAATTTTGTTTGTTAGTTTATTGTGTTCATTAGATTCCACATATAAGTGAAATATTATGGTACTTTTTCTGCCTGGCTAATTTCAATTAGTATGATAATCTCCAGGTTCATCTATGTTCGTGATGGTGAACTATTTTATAAAAACTGCCCACTTTTGCAGTGATGGTCAACCTGGTCCCTCCCACCCACTAGTGGGCATTCCAGCTTTCATGGTGGGCCAATCGTAGTCCTGTTTGTTTGCTCTGCTACCACCCACCATGAAAGCTGGAATGCCCACTAGTGGGCAGGAGGGACCAAGTTGACCAGCATTGCAAAAGTGGGCAGTTTTTATAAAAAGGTTGGCCATCACGGATCTGTGTTGTCACAAAAGGTAAGATTTTCTTCTTTTTATAGTTGAGTAATATTCCATTATCTAAATGTACCACAGCTCTTTTATCCACTCACCTACTGATGGGCATTTGGGCCACTTCCAAATCTTGGCTATTATAAAGAACGCTGCAGTGAACATAAGGGTGCATGTATTCTTTTGAATTAGCATTTTAGGTTCCTTTAGATATAGTCCCAGGATGAAAATCACTGGGTCATAAAGTAGTTCCATTTCTGTCTTTTTTTCTTTTTTAGGTGAGAGGAGGGGAGATAGTGAGACAGATTCCCACCTGTTCCCCTAAGGGGATCCACCTAGCAACCCCATCTTAGGCCGATTCTCCAGTATTGAGCTATTTTTAGCACCTGAGGCTTACGTGTTCAGACCAAACAAGCTATCTTCAGCACCTAGAGCCACACTCAAACTATTAAGTCACTGTCTACAGGAGGGAAGAGGGAGAAAAGGGGGGGGAGAGAAGCAGATGCTTGCTTTTCCTGTGTGCCCAGACCAGGAATTGAACCCAGAACACCCATACACTGGGCTGACCCTCTATCCACTGAGCATGAGCCAGGGCATCAGATTTGATTTTTTGAGGTCACTCCATACTGCTTTCCACAGTGGCTGCACCAATCTGCATTCTCACAAATAGTGCACAAGTGTTCCCTTTTCTCCACATCCTCACCTACATTTGTTGTCTGTTGATTTATTGATAATAGCCATTCTGACAGCTGTAAGGTGATATCTCATTGTATTTTTTGTAAATAAATTTTTATTAATGTAAATGGGGTGACATCAATAAATCAGGGTAAATATATTCAAGGAAAACATGTCCAGGTTATCTTGTCATTTAATTATGTTGCATACCCATCACCCAAAGTCAGATTGTTCTCTATCACCCTCTATCTAATTTTCTTTGTGTCCCTCTCCCTCCCCCTTCCCCTTTCCCTCCTTCCCTCCCGTGCCCCCCCACACACACCCGGTAACCACCACACTCTTGTCCATGCCTCTTAGTCTCCTTTTTATATCCCACCAATGTATAGAACCATGTAGTTCTTGGTTTTTTTCTGATTTACTTATTTCACTCCGTATAATGTTATCAAGATCCCACCATTTTGTTGTAAATGATCCAAAGTCATCATTTCTTATGGTTGAGTAGTATTTCATACTGTATATGTGCCACATCTTCTTTATCCAGTCTTCTATTGAAGGGCTTTACGGTTGTTTCCATGTCTTGGCCACTGTGAACAATGCTGCAATAAACATGGGGCTACATATGTCTTTACGTATCAATGTTTCTGAGTTTTGGGGGTATATACTCAGTAGAGGGATTGCTGGGTCATAAGGTAGTTCTATTTTCAGTTTTCTGAGAAACCACCATACTTTCTTCCATAATGGTTGTACTACTTTACATTACCACAACAGTGAATGAGGGTTCCTTTTTCTCCACAGCCTCTCCAACATTTGCTAATACCTGTCTTGTTGATAATAGCTAATTTAACAGGTGTGAGGTGGTATCTCATTGTAGTTTTGATTTGCATTTCTCTAATAACTAATGAAGATGAACATCTTTTCATATATCTGTTGGCCATTTGTATTTCTTCCTGGGAGAAGTGTGTGTTCATGTCCTCTTCCCATTTTTTTATTGGATTGGTTGTTTGTTTGTTGTTGAGTTTTACGAGTTCTTTGTAAATTTTGGATATTAGGCCCTTATCTGAGCTGTTGTTTGAAAATATAATTTCCCATTTAGTTGGCTGTCTGTTTATTTTGTTGTCAGTTTCTCTTGCTGAGCAAAAATTTTATAGTCTGATGTAGTCCCATTCATTTATCTTTGCCTTCACTTCTCTTGCCTTTGGAGTCAAATTCATAAAATGTTCTTTAAAACCCAGGTCCATGAGTTCAGTACCTATGTCTTCTTCTATGTACTTAATTGTTTTAGGTCTTATATTTAGGTCTTTGATCCGTGTTGAATTAATTTTAGTACAAGGGGACAAGCTGTAGTCAAGTTTCATTCTTTTGCATGTGGCTTTCCAGTTTTCCCAGCACCATTTGTTGAAGAGGCTTTCTTTTCTCCATGGTGTGTTTTTGGCCCCTTTACTGAAAATTATTTTCCCATACACTTGTGGTTTTATTTCTAGACTTTATATTCTCTTTTCCATTGGTCTGAGTGTCTTTTTTTCTGCCAATACCATGCTGTTTTTATTGTCATGGCCCTATAATATAGTTTGAAGTCAGGTATTGTAATGCCCCAGCTTCATTCTTTTTCCTTAGGATTGCTTTGGCTATTCATGGTATTTTATAGTTCCATATAAATCTGATGATTTTTTTGTTCCATTTCTTTAAAAAATGCCATAGGAATTTTGATGGGAATTGCATTAAATTTATCTATTGCTTTGGGTAATATTACCATTTTGATTATACTTATTCTTCCTATCTAAGAACAAGGAATATTTTTCCATCTCATTGTATCTTTTTCAATTTCCTTTAACAGTGCTTTGCAGTTTTTGTTATATAGGTCCTTTACATTCTTTGTTATGTTTATTCCTAGGTATTTTTTTGTTGTTGTTGTTGCAATCATGAAGGAAATTATTTTTTTGAGTTTGTTTTCTAATATTGCATTGTTGGCATATAGAAAGGTTATGGACTTTTGTATGTTAATTTTGTATCCTGTGACTTTCCTGTATTGGTTTATTGTCTAAATACTAGATTGTTTATTCTAGTAATCTTTTTGTGGAGTCTTTGGCGTTTTCGATGTATAGGATCATATCATCTGCAAAAAGTGATACCTTTACTTCATCTTTTCCGATATGGATGCCTTTTATTTCTTTCTCTTGTCTGATTGGTCTGGCAAGAACTTCTAGCACTACATTAAATAAGAGTGGAGAGAACAACCCTGTCTTGTTCCTGATTTAAGTTGGAAAGTCCTCAGTTTTATGCCATTTAATATGATGTTGGCTGATGGTTTATCATAATATGGCCTTTATCATGTTGAGATATTTTCCTTTTACACCCATTTTGTTGAATATCTTAAACATAAAGTTGTGTTATATTTTATCAAATGCCTTTTCCGCATCTATTGATAAGATCATGTGGTTTTTGTTCTTTGTTTTGTTGATATGTTGTATTACGTTAACCGTTTTACGTATGTTGAAGCATTCTTGAGATTCTGGGATGAATCCCACTTGATCGTGATGTATTATTTTTTTAATATGTTGTTGTATTCAATTTGACAGTATTTTGTTTGGTATTTTAGCATATGTATTCATTAGAGATATTGGTCTGTAGTTTTTTTTTGTGTGTGTGTGCCTTCCTTGCCCAATTCCGGTATGAGAGTTTTGTTGGCCTCATAAAATGTTTTTGGAAGTATTGCTTCTTCTTCAATTTTTTGGAAGACTTTGAGTAGAATAGGAACCAAGTCTTCTTTGTTTGATAGAATTCACTAGTATAACCGTCTGGGCCTGGACTTTTATTTTAGGGGAAGTTTTTTAATAGATTTTTCTATTTCTTCCCTGCTAATTGGTCTGTTTAGGCTTTCTGCTTCTTCATGACTCAGTCTAGGAAGGTTGTATTGTTCTAGAAATTTATCCATTTCTTCTAGATTGTTGAATTTGGTGGCATATAGTTTTTCATAGTATTCTACTATAATTCTTTGTATATCTATGATGTCTGTGGTGATTTTTCCTCTTTCATTTTTGTTCATATAGGCCTGAAGTGATATGAACTTCTCTCTTATTACTGCTTTTGCTGCATCCCAGAGATTCTGATATGTCATATTGTCATTTTCATTTGTCTGTATATATCTTTTGATCTCTGTGCTTATTTCTTCTTTGACCCATTCATTTTTTAAAACTATGTTGTTTAGTTTTCACATTTTTGTGGGTTTTTTTTTTTCCCTTTTTTGCAGTTGAATTCTAGTTTCAAGGCTTTATGATCAGAAAATATGCCTTGTACAATTTCAATTTTTCTGAATTTGCTGATGTTATTTCTGTGGCCCAACATATGGTCAATTCTTGAGAATGTTCCATATACACTAGAGAAAAATGTATACTCTGTCATTTTGGAATGAAGTGTCCTGTAGATGTTTATCATATCCAGATCCTCTAGTGATTTGCTTAAGGCCAATATATCTTTATTGATTCTCTGTTTTGATGACCGATCTAGAGCCTTCAGCCATGTATTGAGGTCTCCAAGTATGATTGTATTTTTGTTTTTAGGTCAATAAGTAGCTGTTTTATATTTTTTGGTGCTCCTTGGTTTGTTGCATATATATTAAAGATTGTTATGTCTTCTTGATTCAGTGTCCCCTTAATTAATATGAAATGACCATTTTTGTCTCTGAGGACTTTTTCTATCTTGTAGTCAGCATTATTAGATATGAGTATTGCTATACCTACTTTTTTTTGGATGTTATTTGCTTGCAGTATTGTTTTCCAGCCTTTCACTTTGATTTGTTTTAATCCTTGTTGCTTGGATGTGTTTCTTTTAGGCAGCATACAGTTGGATTTTTTTTTAAATCCATTCTGCTAGTCTGTCTCTTTTTATTGGTGAGTTTAATCCATTTACATTTAGTGTAAGTATTGACACTTGTGGGTTCCTTATTGCCATTTTATAAATTGCTTTCTGTTAGTTTTGTATCTTGTTTGATTCTTCTCTTTTGTTTTTCTATTCTTTGTTTTTGTTTGGTTCTATTCCATACTTCTTTCCTCTGTTGCTACCTATTTTAAGTCATGTGCTTCTGTTGTGGTTTTTTCTAGAGTGGTTACCATTACGTAATGAAAAGAGTACCTACCATATTCATTGTAGTACCATATCTTATGAGTGTTTCTGTGCTTCATCATCCTTTGCTACTGTTAATCTCTGTCCTCTCCCCCTTTTTTTTTTGCTGTTGTTGTCACAGTTTAAATGTGGTTTTATTGTGTTCTTGGTGGAGCTCTTACTTGTAGTTTTGTTTTGTTTTGTTCTCTGAATCTGGTCAGAAAACCTCCTTTAGTATTTCCTGGAGTGGGGGTTTTCTGATGATAAATTCCCTCATCTTTTCTGTATCTGTGAATGTTTTTATTTCTCCTTCATATTGAAGGATAGCTTTGATGGGTATAGTATTCTTGACTGACAGTTCCTCTCTTTCAGGGCTTAAATATTGTGGTCCACTATCTTCTAGTGTATAGATTTTCTGCTAAGCAATCTGATTGTAATCATATAGGCTTTCCTTTATATGTTGTATTCTTCTTTTCCCTGGCTGCCTTGAGAATTTTTTCTTTGTCGTTGGTTTGTGCCATTTTCATTATGATGTACCTTGGAGTAGGTTTGTTGTGGTTAAGAAAACTCAGTGTTCTGTTCGCTTCTTTAATTTGAGGCTTTAGCTCTTTCCACAGGCTTCGGAAGTTCTCATCTATTATTTGTTTGAATATATTTTCCATTCCATTTTCTCTCTCTTCTCCCTCTGATATACCTATTATTCTTATTTTATTATTTTTGATGGAGTCAGACAATTCCTGTAGTACTTTCTTATTTTTTTAAAATTTTTGAGTCTCGCTCTTCTTCTCTCTGCTGTGTCTGAAGTTGCTTGTGTTCTATGTAAATAATCCTACCTTCTATCAGGCCTGTTCTATTAGCTAAGCTTGTTACCTCATTCTTCAGTTCATGAATTGAGTTTTTCATCTCTGTTTGCTTTGTTTTTATAGCTTCAATTTCCTTGGTAATATATTCTTTGTGTTCATTGAGATGTTTTCTGAGCTCCCTATATTGCCTTTCTGTGTTTTCTTGTATATCTCTGAGTATTTTTAGGATTTCTATTTTAAATTCTCTCTCATTTACTCCAAGGTTTCCAATATATTGATTTTTTTCTTCATACGATTTTTCCACATCTATCTGTGCTACTTCTCTATCTTTTGTATTCATGATATTTGATTTCCTTTTTCTGAATGGCATCTGAGGGTGGTCTTGTTGATAGCACTAATGAGCATTAATAAAGAATAAAAAGTAAAAAATGTAAAAAAAAATAGTAAAAAAAGTGGAAAAATTTTGGAAAAACAAACACACTAAAAAACCAATAATAATTTATCATTCCCCCCCTTTTCTTTCTTCTCTTCCTCTCCTCTCCCCTCCTCCTTAGGAAAATATTGTGATGAACTTTGACTTATATTATGCTAAATGGAACAAAAACTGCCTATAACGAAGGGCCTGAGTTAGGGGGAAGTGTTCAATGGGCTAAAAAGGAAGTAGGGACCCAGAAAATGCCAAAAAGGAAAAAATTTGGGTCAAGTATAAAATGATTTGCTTGTAATTGATGGTCGACTAAGAGATATTTATAATGAGAGGGATAAGAGGGAAACAGGAAAAAGGAAAAAAAAAACTATCGCATTAAGTGGAGCAAAAACTAAGTAGAATGGAGATCCTTGGTTGGGAGGAATGCTAATGAGTTAAAAAGTGAAGTAAAAAGCACCCAAAATGCCACAAAAAAAAACACTCGAATCTCAAATTATATAATTTGTTTGTGATTGAGGATTGAATGCAAGGAAAAGTAAAAGGAGAAAAGAAGAAACTGATAAAGAGGGAGTAATAAGAAAAAGGGGAGAAGAAATAGAAGAAAAAAGAAAAAAAAACAAAAAGGGAGAGAGAGAGAGAGTTAAGCGTTTTGAAGTGTAACCCTCATGGAGAGTAAGGAAGAAGAAAAGAAATAAAATGTACCGCTTATGGATAGTGTAGTTCAAGAAGAGGAATGAATAAAATGGGCAGAGAATAAAATGACCAAGGTGGAGGAAATAGAAATAATAATAATAATAAAGGCAAGAAGATGAAAGAAACAAAAAAATAGTGGAACAAGTTATAAAGTCTGTGGATTTTTCTTGATTTTGAGAGGTTAACTTCTTCTTCCTTTTTCTTTCCTCTCCCTCTTTCTGGTCGGTGACTCTGTACCCCAGGCTCTGCCCCTGAGGCACATTTAGGTAGGGATTTGCAGTTGATGAGACTCTACAGCAATGTCATATATTAGGCTTCAGTCTTATTGGTAGTCAAGGCTTGTTAGCGTTTGCAGCCTCCAACAATGAGAGAGTCCGTTTTCCCGGAGCCTCTCTCCTAGTCTCTCCTTCCTGAATTAGCAGCCTGATGATCCAGCTATGAGGCTTCCACTGCCTCAGCCTTCACCTTCAGTGTCTGGAACTCCCGGACGCTCCAAGGATAGATTATTTTCTGTCTCTTGTTGATGAACTTGTTGAAATTTAGGGGAGATTTATCCGTCGTGCTCCTCACGGCGCCATTTCTCTGACGTCTTCATTGTGTTTTTAATTTGCATTTCTCTGATGATGAGTGACAGTGAGCACCCTTTCCTATATTTATTGGCCATCTGTATGTATTCTTTGGAGAAATGTCTATTCAGGTTCTTTGCCCATTTCTTAATTGTATTGTTTGTTTCTTTGCTATTAAATTGTAAAATTTCTGGTAAATTTTGAATATTAAGCCCTTGTCAAATGTATAGCCAAATATGATCTCCCATTCAGTAGATTGTCTTAATTTTATTCATGATTTTCTTTGCTCCTTAGAAACTTTTTACGTTGACGTAGCACCATTTGTTTATTTAATCTTTCATCTCCCTTGCCAGAGATGATACATCAGAAAAAAATATTGTTACAAGAAAAGTCCGAGATTTTACTGCCTTTATTTTCTTCCAGAATTTTTATGGTTTACTTTAGAGTATAACATTTAAGTATTTAATTGATTTTGAGTTTATTCTTATGTACAGTGCAAGAAAGTGGTCCATTTTCAAAAAACATTTTTTTCTTATAACTGTCCAATTTTCTTAATTGAATAAACTTTCTTTACCCCATTGTATATTCTTGCCTTCTTTATCAAATATTAACAAACTTTAGAGGCATGGGTTTATTTCTGACCTCTTAATCTGCTCTATTTTTCTATATTTCTGTTTTAATGTCAGTACCATGCTTTTTGGTTTACTATGCCCTTGTATTAATTACACTTTGATATCAGGTAGTGTGATTCTTCCTACTTTGTCCTCCTTTCTGAAAATTGCCATGATTATTTGGGGTCTTGTGGTTCCATATAAAATTTTTTGCAATATTTTTTTATAGTTTTGTGAACTATACTATTGGTATCTTGATAGGAATTGTGTTGAATCTATAGATTGCTTTGGGTTCTATGGATTTTAAAATGATGTTCATTTTTCTTACTCATGAACACAATACATGTTTCCACTTATTTGTATCTTCTTCAGTTTCTTTCTTCAGTGTTTTATAATTTTCTGAAACAGGTCTTGGTTGAATTTATTCCTAGCTATTTTATTATTTTTGAAGCAATTGTGAATTACATCATTTTCTTAGATTCCCTTTCTGATAGCTCATTATTGGTGTATAAAAATGCAACTAATTTCTGGATATATATATATATATATATATATATATATATATATATATATAATTTATATATATATTTATATATACAAATGCTAATTTACTGAATTCACTTATCAGTTATAGTAGTTTTTGTTTGTTTTTTGTTTGTTTGCTTTTTAGTGGAATTTATAGGGTTCTTTGCATACAGTATTATGTCATCTACAAATAATGACAATTTTAATTCTTCCTTTGGATGCCTTTTATTTCTTCTTCTTGTGTGGTAGCTGTGACTACAATACAGTACTATTTTGAATAAGATTGGTGATAGAGGATATCCCTGTCTTGTTCTTGATTTTAAGGGAAATGCTTGTAGCTTTTGCTCATAGAGTATGATGTTAGTTGTGGGTTTGTCATAGATAGCCTTTATTAATTTGAGGTGTTTCCTCTGTTCTCACTTTGCTGAGAGTTTTTATCATAAATGGGTGCTGGATTACATCAGATGCTTTTTCTGAATCTATTCGTATAATCATGTGCTTTTTATCCTTCAGTTTGTTTATGTGATGAATCACATTTATTGATTTGCATATATAGTACCAAGCTTGCATCCCTGGAATAAATTCCATTGATCATGTGCATGATATTTTTATTATATTGCTGGATCTGGTTTGCTAATATTTTGTTGAGGATTTTAACATCTACGTTCATCAAAAACATTGACCTATAATTTTCTTTCTTTGTAGTGTCTTTATCTGGTTTTGGAATTAAGATAATAATACTGGCTTTATAAAATGAGCTTGCAATGCCTCCCTGCTCTTGAATATTTTGGAAATGTTTGAGAAGGGTAAGTGTTAGTTCTTCTTTGAATACTTAGTAGAATTCACTGGTAAAGCCATCTGCCCAGGAGTTTTGTTTGTTGGTAGTTTTTGATTACTGCTTCAATTTTGCTGAGTGTAATTTGGACATTGAGATTCTCTGATTCTTTCTGATTCAGTTTTGGAAGATTGTATGTTCCTAGGAATTTATTCATTTCTTCCAAATTGCCCAATTTTTTGGCCTATGTAATATTTTCTTACAATCCTTTGTATTTCTTTGGTATTAGTTGTTACTTTTCTTTTGTTTCTGATTTTATTTATTTCAATCCTCACTCTTTTTTTTTCTTGATAAGTCTAGTAAATGGAGAGCATTTGCTTACTTCAGGGAAGTATGAGAATTGCGCATAAACTATGACCTCCAATTACAAGAAAATGCTAAGAAAAATATCTAAAATGTGATTGGATACTTATTTAAATATGCTTAAGATTTATATCATAATAATATGAATGAATAAAAAATTATAAATATATCTCATGATTCCATCAACTTCTAAGTGCTCTAGGGGAGGAAAATATGTTAATATAACATTAGGTTTTAGCATCTTGGATGGAAGATACAAACTTATTATGTAATGTATAAAACCTTAATCTAGGGATGTAGGCTAAATAGCTGATCATTTACCAGGCAGTGGTGCAATGGACAGACTGTCAGCCTGGGGTGCTGAAGACCCAGGATTGAAACCCTGAGGTTGCTGGCTTTAGCATAAGCTCATCTGACTTGGGCATGGGCTCACCAGCTTGAACGTGGGGTCACTGGCTTGAGCATGGGATCATAGATACTACCCCATAGTCACTGGCTTGAGCCCAAATATTGTTAGTTTGAAGCCCAAGGTCTCTGGCTTGAGCAAGGGATCAGTTACTCTGCTGTAGCCCCCCGGTTAAGGTGCATATGAGAAAGCAATCAATGAACAACTAAGGTGCCTCAATAAAGAACTGTTGCTTTTCATCTCTCTTCCTTCCTGTCTGTCTGTCCCTGTCTCTCCCTCTCTAAAAAGAAAAAATGCTAATCATTCTGATAATTTACTTCTTAAGGTTATGGATTCACTTACAGAACAACTACAAATAAGGTTCAAGATGTCTTATGGGCTCACAAATGAGAATTATTATCTCTGGATTATCTCTATATCCTCATGTATTTGGTAAAGTAATTATTTGAGATGATTTAAAATTAAGTACAGAGATATTTAAAAGAAATAACCCATTGTATTTACATTTTTTGTTAAGAAGAAAGTTGTGACTACTTGACATTTTTTTTCTTTTTTTCTGAAGCTGGACACGGGGAGAGACAGTCAGACAGACTCCGCATCCGCCCGACCGGGATCCACCTGGCACGCCCACCAGGGGCGATGCTCTGCCAACCAGGGGGCGATGCTCTGCCCCTCTGGGGCATCGCTCTGCCATGATGAGAGCCACTCCAGCACCTGGGGCAGAGGCCAAGGAGCCGTCCCCAGTGCCCGGACCATCCCTGCTCCAATGGAGCCTTGGCTGTGGGAGGGGAAGAGAGAGACAGACAGGAAGGAGGGGGTGGGGGTGGAGAAGCAAATGGGCGCTTCTCCTATGTGCCCTGGCTGGGAATCGAACCCAGGTCCCCCGCATGCCAGGCCAACGCTCTACCGCTGAGCCAACCAGCCAGGGCTACTTGACATTTTATATATTTGTGATACATAAATTTGCCCTGTTAATGACAGCCTTGCAAATCTAATTTGAAATATGGTAATTAATTTGAATTTATGGTTTCAAAATGAAATCTTATTAAGTTATTTTAGTATTGAAATATTTAAGATCCTTAAGCTTGTAATATTTATAAATTTATATAATTAAAAAACTTTAGTTCCCAGGAAGGTTTGGTAAATCACACAGCTAAAATACTAAAAATGGACATGTATGAGGTGATGTAACTGTTAATACTGATTGAAAACTGTAAGCCCATAGCAGATGCCTCTCAATTGTATTCCCAGTTCCTACCTGTCCCATCCACACAGTGAGGCCTCACTACAAGAAAGCCTACTTGGAAGATGGCGCTGGAGTAGGTGGACGTACCAGCATCTACCTCCCAGAACCAAAGTGGTTTACAAACTAATTTTATGAACTATCATCTGGAAAAACCAACTTTGGACTAAACTAAGAGGACTCTTCAACCAAGGAACACTGAAGAAGCCACACCGAGACTGGTAGGAAAAGTGGAAACACGGAAACGCAGAGAGGGCAGCCCAGCTCCTCGGAGCGAATGGCAGCAGGGAGAGACTCGCGTGGTGGGAAGTGAGTTTAGCAGAGGGAAAAGGGTCCTGAGCCCCAGGAACAAAGCCCCAGCCTGCAGCCCCAGAGCCCAGAAGAGGCGTAAGGACAGTATTTAGCTGGAAACAAGTCAGGATACTGTTTGTGATAGAGTCTGATTTCACACACTCAGGATCCTTCTTAAAGGGACCATGCAGAACATCTCTCTCAAAAACAATCACCTGGGGCTCCTGGGGATGAGGGGAGAGAGGAGAGGACCACAGTAACAGAAAGAGAGTGTAATCTAAAAGGCATAGGGAGAAATATTTTGGGAGATAGCCACCCTAACCCCTGGGACGAGTCACTCCCCAAAGCTGAAGTGAATATTTCCCCCAGAAACAGCAATACCAGCAAAGGGAAGCAGGAGAGCAGCCAAACAAGCTCCCCCGTGGCATTCAGAGCAGAGTCGCATAGAAGGAGGAAGCTTTCAGGTCTACAGTAGTGAGTCTTAGGGTCCAAGCTGCAACACCCCCACCCACGCGGCTGAGGGCACACCGGAGAGCAGGCGGCAGCAGGAGACAAAAGCATGGTTCTGCTGGCAGGGGAAGAAGCCAGCTGGCCGCCACTGGGCTCAGGTGTGAGCTCAGTCTTGCCTGACTGGGGAGAAGGGGGTGTGCAAAAGCTGTCAAGCTCAGCTGCCGGCAGCCTGTAATCCAGCCTCCGGGAGAAGGGCGGGAACCCTGGAAAGGGTGGAGACCAGCCCTGGAGCAAGGGCAGAGGAGCACAGCCCTGCCCCACCCATGCAACCCAGGCTTGCGGTCTGACTTGGTAGCCAGTTCCACCCACGGGGGTGGAGCCAAAAGCCCAGAAGAGGCAGAGTTCTGCTACGGAGCTGAGCTTGGGCATGCAGCCCTGCCCGGCGGTAGAGCCAAGGCTAGCAGCTCTTCCTTGAGTGGGATCCTCCTGCAAGGGCAGGACGAAAGCTCAGAAACAGGCAGAGACCCACAGCTGAGCAAAGGTGCTCGCCAGTGCCCTCAGGACCAAGCATAACGTCACACATGGGGCCGGGGCAAAGGCCAAGGCCACCAACCCTTGTGCACCCGAGCACGTGATCACAGCCACTCCCGTGAAGAGAAAATGCAGAGGCAGAGAAATACAACACAAATAAACCAAGAGAAATCTCCAGAAAAGGACCTAAGTGAATGAGATATAACCAAATTACCAGATGCAGAGTTTAAAATAACGATTGTTAGGATGTTCAAAGATATTAGAACAACCATAGACGGCCATTACAAAAACCTAAATAAAGAGATAACAAATATAAAAAAAGGACATTGAAATAATAAAAAAGAATCAGTCAGAAATGATAAATACAATATCTGAAATAAAGAATACAATGGAAGGAATTAAAAGCAGGATGGATGATGCAGAGAATCGAATCAGTGAGTTAAAGGACACAATAAATAAAGGCACTGAAGCAGAGCAGAAAAAAGAAAAGAGACTCATAAAGTCTGAGGAAACTCTAAGAGAGCTCTGTGACAACATGAAGAGAAACAACATCTACATCATAGGGGTTCCTGAAGAAGAAGAGAAAGAACAAGGGATAGAGACTTTGTTCAAACAAATCATAGCAGAAAACTTCCCCCAATTAAGGCAGGAAAACATTGCACATGTTCAGGAAGCACAGAGAACTCCATTAAGGAGAAACCCAAAGAAACCAACACCAAGACACATCATAATTAAAATACCAAAGCTAAATGATAAAGAGAAAATATTAAAAGCTGCAAGAGAAAAAAAGACTATTACCTACAAAGGAGCCCCCATAAGGATGACTTCTGACTTCTCAACAGAAACACTGAGGCCAGAAGGGAATGGCAAGAAATATTCAAAGTAATGCAGAACAAGAACCTACAACCAAGGCTCCTTTATCCAGCAAGGCTATCATTTAAAATTGAAGGAGAAATAAAAAGCTTTACACACAAAAAAAACCTGAAGGATTTCACTGCAACCAAACCAAGGCTGCAACAAATGCTAAGGGACCTGTTGTAAACAGATCAAAGGAAAAAAAGAATATAGCAAAAGAGAAATACAGTTTTAAAGAACAAAAATGTCAAAAAACAATTACATACCAGTAATAACCTTAAATGTTAATGGATTAAAAGATCCAATCAAGAGACATAGGGTAGCTGTGTGGATAAGAAAACAGGACCCATACATATGCTGTCTACAAGAGACATACTTTAAATCAAAAGATGCACACAGACTGAAGATAAAAGGATGGAAAAAAATATTTCATGCAAATGGAAATGAAAAAAAAGCTGGGGTAGCAATACTTATATCAGACAAAATGGACTTTAAAACAAAGACCATAGTTAGAGATAAAGAAGGTCACTAGATAATGATAAAGGGAGCAATCCAAAAGGAAGATATAACCATTAAAAATATCTATGCACCTAATATAGGAGCACCTAAATATATAAAGCAGACTTTGATGGACTTAAAGGGCGAGATCAACAGCAATACTATAATAGTAGGGGATTTCAATACCCCATTAACATCATTAGATAGATCCTCAAGAAAGAAAATTAACAAAGAAACAGCAGACTTAAAGGACATATTAGATCAACTCGATTTAATAGATATTTTCAGAACCTTTCACCCTAAAACAGCAGAATATATATGCTTTTAAAGCGCTCATGGTAAATTCTCTAGAATAGACCACATGTTAGGGCACAAAAGCAGGCTCAACAAATTTAAGAACATTGAAATCATATCGAGCACTTTCTCTGATCACAATGGCATTAAACTAGAAATCATCCACAATAGAAAAATTGAAAAACATTCAAACACTTGGAAACTAAATAGCACTTTATTAAATAACGAATGGGTTAACATAGAGATCAAAGAAGAAATTAAAAAATTCCTAGAAACAAATGATAATGAGCATACATCAACTCAAAATTTATGGGACACAGCAAAAGCAGTCCTGAGAGGGAAGTTTATAACATTACATGCATACCTCAAGAACCTAGAAAAATCTCAAATAAGCAACTTAACCCTGCATCTAAAAGAACTAGAAAAAGAACAGCAAGTAAAGCCCAGAGATAGTAGAAGGAAGGAAATAATAAAGATCAGAGTAGAAATAAATGACACAGAGGCTAAAGAAACAATACAGAGGATCAATGAAACCAGGAGCTGGTTCTTTGAAAAGGTAAACAAGATCGATGAACCTTTAACGAGACTCACCAAGAAAAAAAGAGAGAGGACTCAAATAAATAAAATTAGAAACGAGAGTGGAGAAATAACAACTGACACAACAGAAATACAAAATATTGTAAGAAAATACTATGAAGAACTGTACACCAAAAAACTAGACAACCTAGATGAAATGGACAAATTCCTTGAATCATATAATCTTCCAAAAATCAATCTGGAAGAATCAGAAAACCTAAACAGACCAATTATAACAAATGAGATTGAAATAGCTATCAAAAACTCCCAAAAAAGAAAAGTCCTGGGCCTGAAGGCTTCACAAGTGAATTCAACCAAATATTCAAAGAAGAACTAACTGCTATCCTTCTCAAGCTATTTCAAAAAATTCAAGAGGAAGGAAGACTTCCAAACTCCTTTTATGAGGCGAGCATAATTCTGATTCCAAAACCAGGCAAAGACAACACAAAAAAAGAAAATTATAGGCCAATATCCCTGATGAACTTAGATGCAAAAATCCTCAACAAAATATTAGCAAACCGGATCCAGCAATATATGGAAAAAATCATACACTATGATCAAGTAGGATTTATTCTTGGGAGGCAAGGCTGGTACAATATTCGCAAATCAATCAATGTGATTCATCATATAAACAAAAGAAAGGAAAAAAACCACATGATAATTTCGATAGATGCAGAAAAAGCATTTGATAAAGTCCAGCACCCATTCATGATCAAAACTCTCAGCAAAGTGGGAATACAGGGAACATACCTCAACATGATAAAGGCCATCTATGACAAACCCACAACCAACATCATACTCAATGGGCAAAAATTAAAAGCAATTGCCTTAAGATCACGAACAAGACAGGGTTGCCCCCTTTCACCACTCTTATTCAACATAGTTCTGGAAGTCCTAGCCACAGCAATCAGACAAGAAAAAGAAATAAAAGGCATCCAAATTGGAAAAGAAGAAGTAAAACTATCATTATTTGCAGATGACATGATATTGTATATAGAAAACCCTAAAGTCTCAGTCAAAAAAATTCTAGACCTGATCAAAGAATTTGGCAAGGTGGCAGGATATAAAATCAATACTCAGAAATAAGAGGCATTTTTATACACTAATAATGAACTGTCAGAAAGAGAAATCAAGGAATCAATCCCCTTTACCATTGCAACCAAAAAAATAAAGTACCTAAGAATAAATCTAACCAAGGAGATTAAAGACTTGTACTTGGAAAATTATAAAACATTGATAAAAGAAATTAGGGAAGATATGAATAAGTGGAGGCATATACCGTGCTCATGGCTAGGAAGAATAAACATCATTAAAATGTCTATATTACCCAAAGCAATTTATAAATTCAATGCAATACTGATTAAAATACCAATGAATTACTTCAAAGACATAGAACACATATTCCAAAAATTTATATGGAACCAAAAAAGAACACGAATAGCCTCAGCAATCTTGAAAAGGAAGAAAAAAGCGGGAGGTATCACACTTCCAGATATCAAGTTATATTATAAGGCCATTGTACTCAAAACAACATGGTACTGGCATAAGAACATGCACATAGATCAATGGAACAGAACAAAGAACCCAGAAATAAACCCACAGGTCTATGGACAACTGATATTTGACAAAGGGGGTAAGACAATACAATGGAGTAAAGACAGCCTCTTCAACAACTGGTGTTGGGAAAACTGGACAGCTACCTGCAAAAAAATGAAACTAGACCACCAACTTACACCACTCACAAAAATAAACTCAAAATGGATAAAAGACTTGAATGTAAGCTGTGAAACCATAAGCATCTTAGAAGAAAACATAGGCAGTAAGCTCTCTGACATCTCTCGCAGCAATATATTTGCTGATTTGTCTCCACAGGCAAGTGAAATAAAAGACAGGATAAACAAATGGGACTTTATCAAACTAAAAAGCTTCTGTACAGCTAAAGACAATAAGAACAGAATAAAAAGACAAACTATACAATGGGAGAATATATTTTTTTTTTTTTTTTTTTTTTTTTTTCTTTTTTTTTTTTTTTTTTTTTTTTTTTTTTTTTTTTTTTTTTTAAATAAATTTTTATTAATGGTAATGGGATGACATTAATAAATCAGGGTACATATATTCAAAGAAAACATGTCTAGGTTATTTTGTCATTAAATTATGTTGCATACCCCTCGCCCAAAGTCAGATTGTCCTTCGCCACCCTCTATCTAGTTCTCTGTGCCCCTCCCCCTCCCCCTAACTCTCCCCCTGTCCTCCCTCCCCCCACCCCTGGTAACCACCACACTCTTGTCCATGTCTCTTAGTGGGAGAATATATTTGACATAGCATCTGATAAGGGGTTAATAATCAAAATTTATAAAGAACTTGTAAAACTTAATACCAGGAAGACAAACAATCCAATCCAAAAATGGGCAAAAGAAATGAATAGACACTTCTCCAAAGAGGACACACAGATGGCCAACAGGCATATGAAAAAATGTTCAACATCACTAATGATTAGAGAAATGCAAATTAAAACCACAATGAGATATCACCCCACACCAGTCAGAATGGCGCTCATCAATAAAACAACACAGAATAATTGCTGGCGAGGATGTGGAGAAAAGGGAACCCTCCTGCACTGCCGGTGGGAATGCAAACTGGTGCAGCCACTGTGGAAAACAGTATGGAGATTCCTCAAGAAATTAAAAATCAAACTGCTTTTTGACCCAGATATACCACTGTTAGGAATAAACCCCAAGAACACCATAGCACTGTTTGAAAAGAAGAAAGGCACCCCTATGTTTATGGCACCATTGTTCACAACAGCAAAGATTTGGAAACAGCCCAAGTGTCCATCAGTGGACGAGTAGATTAAAAAGCTTTGGTATATATATACTATGGAATACTACTCAGCCATAAGAAATGATGACATAGTATCTTTTACAACAACATGGATGGGCCTTCATAACATTATACTGAGCAAAAGAAGTAAATCAGAAAAAACTAATTACTATATGATTCCATACATAGGTGGGACATAAAGATGAGACTCAGAGACATGAACAACAGTGTTGGGGTTACAGGGTGGGGGGAGGAGAGGGAGGGGTTTGGGGGAAGGGAGGGGCACAAAGATCATGGCTTTTCAGCATTTGCCATATTCCCCCCCTTAATCTATAGACAGACAGCAAATATTTACGTATGGTGTTCCCACTATAAAGACTGCTGTCTTAGGGACAAATGCTGATAAAGTATTTCAGCAGTTCCTCCTTCAAAGACATATATGTCAACATAGAGCTCCATGTTTCATAGGACATACTCAAGCTCACTCCATGCTTCCTGGAGCTTTAGCACAAGGGAATGCCCCCCCCCTTTTTTTAGTATTTTTTCTTTTATTTATTTATTTTTTTGTATTTTTCTGAGGATGGAGATGGGGAGGCAGTCAGACAGGCTCCTGCATGTGACTGATTGGGATCCACCTGGTATGCCTACCAGAGGGGAATGCTCTGCCCATCACGGGTGGTGCTCTGTTACAACCGGAGCCATTCTAGCAACTGGGGCAGAGGCCATGGGGCCATTCTTAATGCCCGGGGTGGCTTTGCTCCGGTGGAGCCTTGGCTGGAGGTGGGAGGAGAGAGACAAAGAGGAACGAGAGGGGGAGGGGAGGAGAGGTAGATGAGTGCCTCTCTTGTATGCTCTGGCCAGGAATCGAACCCAGGAATCCTGCACACCAGGCCAATGACTCAGACGGGTCTACCATATCAT
Organism: Saccopteryx leptura; assembly: GCF_036850995.1. NCBI lineage: Eukaryota > Metazoa > Chordata > Mammalia > Chiroptera > Emballonuridae > Saccopteryx > Saccopteryx leptura. The sequence continues at coordinate 123,529,073 of NC_089516.1, forward strand.
GCTTTTTACTTAAAAGAAAATTACATTTTTTTTGAATGCTGATGAACAGGAGACACCAAATCTTTTTCGCCTGCAAACTACTACCGTTTTTATTAGATCCAGCTAATAACACTGTTTTGTCTTTTTCCAAATAGTTCCAGATAGATGGAAAAGATTTATATAGGCAGATGGGGATCCTCAAACCCCTCAGCGAGATCTTCTGAGAATGGCTTTTAAGATACCTAGAGGCAGAAAAAGCCCAATAGAGATCAGGGGAACTACCAGCTTTTAGGATACACCCTTAAAGACTCCAACGCCCCAAAGGGGTCTCATAGGATGCCATCTGGGTCCTGCTTCAATAGTGGAAAGGAAGCTCATTAAGCTAAAGCCTGCCAGGCTTACACGCCTCTGCTGTGAGGAAACAGGGACACTGGAAGGTGGGCTTCCCCCTCGCTCCTCTAAGGGAGGGTTCAGTCTCTTCCAGCCCTGCTCCAGCCACCTATGACCTAACCTTGCCCAGAAAGCTGGGGTTTGCCACTGAAGGCTGAAGGTGCCCCGGGCCATTGGCCCCATCTACGACACTGTGGATGAGCCAAGGGTATTTCTTCCAAGAAGCAGGTAAACTGATCTCATTTGCACAAGGGCCACTTAACTATGGTTTGCCTGAATAGTCAGGTTTTTTATTCTTCCCTCAAAGATCTCTGTTTTGGGTGTTGATAGTCCTATTTTCTGCTGCTTTTCTTAATATATAGTGTTTCCTTTATCCCTCCTACCTCAATGCCCCACTCATATTTCAGGCTGGGACCTACTCCTAATTTAGAGCTCTCTTTCCTCCTTTTGCCAACTTGTATTATGAATTTACCTTTGCCACCCAGCTTAGTGTATCCCAAGGTTCTCTTTACCATGCCACAGTCCCAGAGCTCCAGGGAAAAGCAACCTGGTCTCAACTCTCCAGGCAGAGGAAAACAGAAGCTTTATATCCACACATGCTGCAAATGGCTTTTTCCAGTCTACCTGAATCATTACTAGCTAGAAGCAGCGGTCATTGGGACTTGGACATGAGCTGCAAATTATAGAATGGTAACAACAATTCCAGTGACATGCGGACTTTTCCTGTGGGGAACTTTCCTGGACTCCTGCTCCCTGTGACAGCTCCTAACAGACTGGACTGTGGTTGGGTTGCATTTTTCAGGGATTTGCCATGGTGATGGGGCCAACTTGGACTTGGTGAACATGTTAAGGACACTACTCTTTTATGGATTCTTGCTGAATTGGTCAAGAGTTTGCTTAAAGGCTTTTAATCACTGTAAAAAAAATAGAGGACTGAATGAAGAAGATGGGGCACATATACACCATGGTATACTATTCAGCTAGGAGAAATGATGACATCGGATCACTTATAGCGGAATTGTTGAGTCTTGGTATCATTGTGCAGGGTTAAATAAGCGAATCAGAAAAAAACAGGAACTGCAGGATTCCATACATTGGTGGGACATAAAAGCGAGACTAAGAGGCATGGACAGGAGTGTGGTGGTTACGAGGGGTGGGGGAAGGGAAGGAGGGAGAGGAGGAGGGGGAGGAGTACAGAGAGAACTGGATGGAGTGTGGCGGAGGACGATCTCTCTTTGGGTGATGGGTATGCAACAGAACTAAACGACAAGATAACCTGGAAATGTTTTCTTTGAATGTATGTATCCTGATTTATTGATGTCACCCCATTAAAATAAAAATTTATTTATAAAAGAAAAAAAAGAAAGCCTACTTGGACAGCAACCTGCCTTCTCTAGGTCCTTTCCCTTATACCCAAACTGGAATCCTATGGCCTATTCATATGACCTAAACACCTTTCAAGGGACCAATCTGCAAATACACACACACACACACACACACATATTGGGGGTTAAATTTTAACACAAGTACTTTAAGGAAGACACAAACATTCATTTCATAGCACACTCACACAACTGTGTGGGCTTCAGATCACCCACTATAAACATACATCTAATTTCAAGCCTGCCCCACCTGTGAACCAGAGCACCAAGGTCTCAAGCCACAAGATCATAAAAATTGGGTAAACTTACATCTTCTGCAAAACACAGACACAATTTAAGATCTCAGAGTCTTGATGGGAACTCCCAAGTTTCCAAAGTTGATTGTATCTTTAGCCTTGAAAGAAAAGAGGGGTCACTTTTGGCATGCAAGTGTCACTGAGGTCTAGACCACAATGACGTCTCAAAGAAATACATGGGCAGATAACCTCAGGAATAAAATATATGAACTAGGAAACAGCTGAGGTAATTAATACAAGTTTTCTTAACTATATTCACCTTGCTTACCTCTGTAGTTTGCTGTCATCCACCAAGAAGGGTTTCCTTTCCTGCGTCCCATATTGTTCATATCCCCAGAATGTCTCTTATGAACAAGTGTAACCTATATTGAAGCATATTCATAACCAAGTTAATGTGTAGGTAAAAATGTCTGCACTCAAAATCCACACAGGATAAGACATGGAGAAGAAATTAGCTCCCCTGTTTAAAGGCATTGCCCTGTTCCAGCAGTGAGAAAAGAAAAAGTGTGAGCAAAATGATAGAACTCTTATATTTCCCTAGACCAGTGGTTCTCAAAGTGCGCTCCGGGGTGCACCAGTGCACCCTAGAAGATTTCCAGGTGCACCTTATGGTATTCCAGAGAAATATGTGATTGTTGGGAACCAAAAAACCAACAGGAGTTTTGGAGTTTAGATTTTTGGGGGACAGAGGTGTGGGGAATTGGCTGTAAGCTGACAGTCTGCCAAACTCCCCACTTCACTTGCCTCATTAGGTTGCAAAAGGCTGTTAAGCTGTGGTGCTGGATTGTTTACACTACCCCCCATGTTCCCTGGAAAGACTGGAGGCAAGTTTCTTTTATCCTTTGTTTGATGTAAAGTTAAGACGATATGTATGGTGGGAGTTTTCTGCACTCAACACTATTAAGATAAAAAGAGGGGAATTCTTCAATGTATTGATGAGGGAATGAGAGGGTTTTTTTTTTCTTTGGTTGTTTAATTTTTTTGTTTTGTTTTATTTTTTACAGAGAAAGTGTCAGAGAGAGGGATTGATAAGGACAGACAGATAGGAATGGAGAGAGATGAGAAGCATCAATCATCAGTTTTTTGTTGCGACACCTTAGTTGTTCATTGATTGCTTTCTCATATTTGCCTTGACCGTGAGGCTACAGCAAACTGAGTGATCCTTTGCTCGAGCCAGTGACCTTGGGTCCAAGCTGGTGATCTTTGCTCAAACCAGATGAGCCGGCGCTCAAGCTGGCGACCTCAGGGTCTTGAACCTGGGTCGTCCATATCCCAGTCTGATGCTCTATCTACTGCGCCACCAACTGGTCAGGTGAGAGTTGCTTTTAAAATATATGCCCAAACATTAAAGAAATTGCTAGGACACATCAGGCTCATGTTTCTCATAAACACAGATTCGAAAAATACATTCGCACTAGGTCCTGCCGAATTTACTAAATCTTACTAAGAATGTATCTATATATATAAAAAGATAACTTTTTTGTTGTTTCTTTATTTTTAACCCCTCTTTTTATGAATTCTAAAAATATAACTCAAAAAATATAACATAAAAATGTTTTTTAATGTCAGAATAAATTTAATTTTGTCCTATTTATTTCATTTAATAGCCATAAAAGTATGCTTGGGCTTTATATTTTTTCTTTTATATTTGACTTAATTATTATAACATATTTCTCAGAAATTTGTACATAGTGTGCCTACAATTATTTGTAGGATTTTTTTTTTCATTTTTCTGAAGTTGGAAACGGGGAGAGACAGTCAGACAGACTCCTGCATGCGCCCGACCGGGATCCACCTGGCACGCCCACCATGGGGCGACGCTCTGCCCACCAGGGGGCGATGCTCTGTCCATCCTGGGCATCGCCATATTGCGACCAGAGCCACTCTAGCGCCTGGGGCAGAGGCCACAGAGCCATCCCCAGCGCCCGGGCCATCTTTGCTCCAATGGAGCCTTGGCTGCGGGAGGGGAAGAGAGAGACAGAGAGGAAAGTGCGGTGGAGGGGTGGAGAAGCAAATGGGCGCTTCTCCTGTGTGCCCTGGCTGGGAATCGAACCCGGGTCCTTATTTGTAGGATTTTAAATGCACCCTAACTTCAAAAAGTTTGAGAAGCACTGCTCTAGACAAACACAGTGATCCCCTCACCTTCAAATGGATGTTACCAGCACCTTTTTCAAATAGCCCTTTGGGAGTTTACTTAATTATGACAACTTGTTACACCCTGAATAACACCGGATCTCACTATTTCCATCTGAGAATCAGAAAGGAGCAAAGGATCCTCATCCCATGTTGCCACAAGACAATTCTTAGAAAACGCTCTTAGGTTGTACTCATATATAAATGACAGCCTGCAATTTTGATATAAGGCTCAGGGAGATGGTTAGTCTTAGCCTATGGCTGGTGGGTACTTCTCTACTGTACTTTCTGTAATAGATTTCTTATAGATAGAAAGGCTTAATTAAAATTCTGAGTCTGCATTCTCTTTTCCCACAACAACAAAGAAAATTAAGAAAGCTATATTTTATGCACACCTGAATGTGAGACTGAGATTCCTTGCTGCTGCAGGTGCAAGTAAACAGAATTTCTAAAGATGAGAATATGGGAAAACTAATACTGGCAGAGTATATGAGAATCAGGCTACCAAGTCTAAAGAAAGCAAGGTGAGATGTGAGAGCACCAAGACAATAACCCAAGGGTTTCTGAAAATACAGATGTACAACAGAGCAAGGCAAAGAACAGACTGTTAGAAGGTAGGTGGAGCCTAGAAGGCTTATTTTCAGAGCCAATGAATGAAGTTCATTTTTAAATGCTTTCTGCATACCTAAAAAACTCTTGGGGTTCAGAATTAGTATGCTGTGTGTGGTGGATAAAACTTATTTTGTATTAATAAAAAATCATTTATTAATTTACTACCACTGGCCAAATCTATTTTAGCACCGTTTTCTACTTTTCTTCATCCTTATTCATTTTTTCTTTTCCAACTTTCTGAACCAAACAATTTCTCAAGAATCATATTACAGGGTGTGAAGTTTAGTTAATAAATCTTTTATTGCCATTATCAGTACTATGCCGTACGTAAATAGGTGTCAGAATTTCAAATAACTATGACTGTAAAGTGAGTTTATTTGTGGTGGTATTATTTATTTGGTGTTTCTTTCAAATTTTCACTTGAGGATGTTTTCTGGTTTGGAAGGAACAGAAACAATTTACATGTTTAGTTATGTGGCACCCTGTATGAAAACCCAAGTAAACTGGCACTGTATTTCTGCTTTATTCCAGTAATGTGTTAGGCCATGTCTAGATTGATGCTTTGGAAAGCCTTCCAGCTGGCTGTTTCTTAATTAGATACCTGGCTTGGGGGTGGGGAGACTGCCATGTGGGCTTATGGGTACTGCTCAGGAGCAGACATTTCATCTCCAAGATTGGCATGATAGAAAAATATAACCACAGGGGGTCTTCAGGTTACAACAGTCTTGAGTTATGACATTTCGAGTTTACAATGCTCATTCCATAAAAACTTTAAAAAATTGAGACATGTGTGTTTCCGCTTATGCCATTTGCAATGAACTTACAGACTACATGAGCAAACTAGTTTTGTTATGCAGCAGAAGAATATGCTGTAACACACCATATAAATGAGGGAGTTGGCATCACCTAATATGGTTACTTATGCCATTTTTGGTTCAGTTGTGTTTTATGTTCTAGATTATGATTTTACAATTATATTAGGATAGGTAAGTGACTTAGGCTAAACTGTGTTTTGACTTACAGCAACATTCAAGTTATGTTACTGTCATAGGAACAGAACTGTGTAGTAACCCTAAAACCCCTCATAAATAAAGATAAATAAATGTCTCAGGCCATTTCTATGGTAGAAGGCATGTTTCTGAGACTGCCCCTGACTGGTGCCTCTTCCAGTGGACCATCTGCTAAAGTTGACAATGGCATTACTGTACACCCAGCACCTCATTAGGTCTACATTCCTGCCCCTAAACTAAAATGTTGCATCAGAGAAGTGAGGATGGAGTTATTCAGGTATAGGAGTGAAGGGTAGGCTCATCATGGACTGGGCATGGAAGAGGGATAGGTAGTAGGAGATACTCAAAGATGAAGCAGGTTGGAGTAGAAAGGAAGACTTCTTTCTAAAAGCAAGTTAATTCAGCCTAACCCATTTATTTGAGACACAGATATTAAATGCCCTGTCCTCTTCACAGTGGCACTTAGGTATTTGGGTGATCTCAGCAGGGACAGGGGCATAAATCCCTACTCCTACTATCACTCCCCAACTTAATGATGGCATTGTCCAAATTCCCCCAACTGCTTCTTTCTTTCACAATCTGGAAATGCTCTAAAATCTCTGAGGGAAACAAAAATCAGATCACTCTTTGAAAAAGGGAGGGAGATTTGTGCAAAAGCCAGTAAATGGAGCACTAACATAGGTGGTTAAATAAACTGTTAAAACCAATCAGGCATTGGACGTATTATCTGCCTAGCCCAAGACAGAAGACTTAGAGTTAGGAAATATACACACACAAAACACAAAATAAAACAAGGTAGTATGTTAGAGCCCATGAGGTACTTACTCCTAGTTACTTTATTCTGATATATGAATCCCCAAGTGATATAAAGAGGAGATAGTTTTAGAGAGGGAAGAAGGTGAGTTGAATCTTTAGTTTAATGGTTCTCAACTGAGAATTATTTGTCCCTCTGAGAAAATATGTCAATGTCTGGAGATGTTTTTGATTGTCACAAGTGGGAAGGGGGCCATTGGCATCCAGTGAGTAGAGGCCAGTGGGATGCTAAACAGGACAATGCAGAGGATAACCCCCACAATAAAGAATCATTCAGCACAAAATGTCAATAATTTTTGAGGTTGAAAAATACTATCTAGAGTAGTGGTTCTCAATTTTTAGCATACATCAAAATCTCCTGAAGGACTTGTTAAAACACAGATTGCTAGATCCTACCCCCAGTTTCCAATTCAGTAGTTCTGGGGTAGAGTGTGAGAATCTGCTTGTCTAACAAGTTCCCAGGTGATTCCAAGGCTCCTGGTTTGGGGCCTACACTTTTGAGAGCCCTTGCCCTAGTTCTCAACTCTAATTGCCCTTTCAAATATCCACCTGCTTGAGAATGTGGTTAGACCCACCTTAGCCTAGAACACTCAGATACTATCAATGTTCACAAAAGGAAGGCAGCAAGAGGCTCCCCTTTAAGCAAAGAGATTTCCCAGAGACTTAATTAAAGTTTGGAAAAATATCCTGGGAGGTGGGGTGGGACGGGTTCAATAAAAGTGATCCAAATAAATTCTTTGCATATACAAAATAAAACTGACATGAACAAAAAAAATTGATCAATAAATTAGTAAATTCAGAGTGAGGAGGGAGTAATTAACAGGCCCATTTGAAGTGCAAAATACATTAAATACAGAATGACTCTACCGGGACCACTGAAGCAGAAAACCCTGATGCAACTGAGAGGCCTGTAAGATTAGAAACATATTTCAACAAGGAAAAAATAAGAAAGAGAAGGGAGAGCTCAAATGATAAAGATGCCAAACAGGGTATGCATCAGAACTTTTGGAGCCTCCGACTTTGAAATTCTGTGAAAATTTTAATCAAAATGTACCTGCATTCTCGTGCATCTGCCAGGCCCAGGAAACAAGTAATCTGCTCCGAGAGCTATCCAGACCACACCTGGTAGGTCCTGAGCAGTTAATATATCAAATCCCTTCCTATTGGAATAAACAAAAGGTTTATCTTAAGTCAGCTGGAGCAGAGGCAGACCTCATCAATATAGAACAATGCCAGAATGATCTTGAATGTCCTAACAGCCTGTAAGATCCCCTGCCAGGGAAACTGGGCCCAAAGCAGACTCTATTGCTAGTTCAAATCAGAGTTGAGGATCATAAGGCACTTGGTTGAGAGAAGTCAAGTTCTGGAGAAGTTTACTATTGAAAGCATATAAAAGGCTATCCTACCTCATACTTGCATACTGAACACATTCTTCCCAAAGAGATGTGGACATGAAGGAAACCAAGTGTATAACTAATGGCAGAGCCATGAAGGTATAACTTGATTCTAAAATGAGCCAGGCTATACTGAACCTTTAAGTAAGAGGCATAGTAGGCTCCATTAAATGTCATATCTCTTGCTTTGAGGTTGATTTCAGAGTCCAATTCTCTACTTCACCCCAAAATGAGTACCTTGGAACTTCTGTTGACAATAGAAATCTTAAATTTTATCAGCAATGATTATGAATCTTTGTGATAATTCCTTTAAACCTGATAGAAAACCAGAACGTGGCAAGAACTGCATCAGAAAGGAGTAGATCCCTTTGGCTTCTCTGCCTCCTTAACACATGCCCTAAGATCTCTATGAAACTTAATAACCTATCTGTTTTTTTAAGGCAGTTCAGCCTAGTCCCATGAAATTCACTCTGAATTTGTGAAGGCTGGGAAGTGATCTTTGCTTTATTGGTGCTCTGATCCCCTTAGACTATTAAGAAGAAACTTTTCAATCCTGGAGAACCTAACTCTGGTACCAAGGATGGAGCCAAAAATTCAATTTAGAAGACCTTGAGAGGTGTCTACAAAGTTCTCTGAGCCTCATTTTCCCCACAGGAGTATTAAGGTCCAGGCTTTAGCCTTTACTTGAGTTGGTGGGAGGTTGTCATTATTAAAGCTGCTTCCTCTGTTCTTTAATTTCCCTCTGTTCTTTCCATCAGGCCTTCCTCATTAGTTGAATGGGAAGGCTTACTGAGCCAAATCAGCAGCTGATTCTCTCAGGCAATGTTTTAGTTCTAGTGCTTCCCAGGGCTTTGGGCACAAAATTGCTTCCCAGGGTGAGGTGACTTGCCACACATTTAGCTGACACCGGCCTCTGAAGAGAGTCTGCTGAAACCACTTTCACAGAGCAGCTCTTTAGCAGTCAAGTCAGTACTGCCTGTAACAGCCTTGCTTTCCAGTCAGGCACAGAGTCCACTTCAGAGCCTACAGATGAATTCTTAGTCTATTGAGCCCTTCCAACCTGCTGGGCAAGGCTTTGTTGTCATCACAGGTGGCTTACATGGTCCTCTAAATATGAGGTCAGTTAAAAGGTGTAAAGCTGAAAACTCCCAGACTCTAAGAGGAAGAAGGTCTGTAGTCTCAATTTGAACATCCCAGACTAAGAGGCATCCCACCTTTGAACACCTCTGCTGAGAACAAACTCAGCACCTAATGGAGCAGCAGCCTTTCCACTGTGGAATAGCTCTAATGGTTAAAAGACCATCCTTTTACCCAATCTTTATCTGCCTCCCTATATTTCCTATGGAGCTACATGGAATGTTTGCTGACCCTGCCATCTGATGCTATTTCCATTTGCACAATCTGTCTTTGCAACCATACCAGATGGTTTGTGACGGCACAGACCATGTCTCTGGCTTCTTATGCATCCCGAAAGTGTTAGTGGATAGCTCTAAGGCTACTAGGTAGTATTATTAATTGTGCTATGAGTTTTTTACTTGTGGTAACAGTTCCCTTCCAGTCCCTTTTCCCTCCTCAAACCTGAGTTATGTTCACTCCAACTTCCCCTCTCTGCTCATACCAGGGTCACCCTTGTGGGATAGTGTTATTTTTGTGGTCATCCTTGGGAAATATCCAAGTAAAAAAAGCAGTCTTTTTAAACCCCAACCACATCGTTCCTCCAACACATACCATCAGCAGCAGCAGTCTTAGTATCTAAATGAATGTGAGTACAGACAAACTTTAAAGGTATCCTTGAAGGGGGAACAAAAATCTCAAAATGCAATACAGACTCAAGGAGGATAAGTGAAACAGAGAACAGAAGAATTCTTCACACTTTTTGCCTTAGGGCATTATCAGCACATTCTTTCTCTGAACTATTTGTATCTGTAAGTCAGTCTGCATGTGCAGCAACATGGAGTCCACCTTCAAAAGGCCAGTTGTGTCCCGTGCATAGCAACACTGCCCTCCTGGGATGTCCTTTTGTATTTTCTCTTCACAAATCCAACTCCTATTAGCCTTTAAGCCCTTTGTCCAATCTCTTGAACTTTATGTACTGCTCTATGCCAAAACCTATAATTTGAAGAATAGCCAACTTTCTTCTTTTATTGTTAAACATGTTTACATTTTGTCTCCTCATATAAACTGCAGCCTCCTAAAAGGCATGGACTGTGATCGTGACACTTCTGCATTTATCATAAGACCTGATACAAAGAGGGGCACACACATAAGTTTCAATGTTTTATTTAGAAACCTCTAGTAAAAAAGGCTGTCAGGATAGACATTTTAAGATTTATGCATTATTAAGGCATTGCTTCAGCAACTGCTAACTATAAAGCTTGCACCTGTCTTAGTGTAATATAACACCCTTGGTAAAAGATGCGCAAATCCTTTCTTCTTGCAAACCCAGAACACACAATGGTTTTTTTTTTTTGCTATGCTGTCCTTAACACACAGAAGTTCACTTGGTCACATGCTGATGGCCCCTTGTCAGTGTGGCCTCTGTGAGCTATGTCTACAACAATAGGAAGGGTTTGCCTGAGCCATCCATTATCTCATACTTTGGACGCAATATTCATAAAAATGGCAGGTGATGACATCAGAGTAATGTCGGGGTAAGAAGCGATAACGATAAATCTCCCCCAAAACTCAAAAAGATCTTCAACCAGAAACAGAAAAACCTATCCTTGGAGCCTCCAGATGTTTTGAATACACCCGAAGGTATGGTCGAGTGAAAAATTGACTAAATATATAAACAAACCCCGAAGGAAATAGGGAGTAAGAAATGCTCTGCCTTCCTCACTAACCTAAACAGGGCGGATTTCTCTGGGATCTGTGAATATAGAAACTGAGGCGGGCAAAGAGGGTGAATAGATCCAGGCCACGGCAAAAATGGCCGAACCAGGCGGTGGCACAGAGATCCAAGCTGAAGAAAAACTGATCCTGTGGCAACCCAGGCAATACAAGCTAACACTCGCACCAAACCCAGACAAAGAAAGACAAGCGGGGCAGCCATTTTACCCGATCTCCCGGTCGGTGCACGCAGATACAGGGTGAGAGATTTCTTCCTAAGCCCCGGGAGTGGGTGCCCGTGTTACCCCACAGAGAGGCAGAGTCAGAGGCCTTTCTGTGGGCCGAAAACGAAATCTCTGGGCAGCCCCAGCACTATGGGAAAGCCGCGCACGGGAGGGAGCGAGAACTAATTCCAACGGTGGAACTTTTACGTGCTGGTAGGGGATTCACTCAGAGGGAAACACGGCCAGCCTCATATCCTGGTCTGCGCGCACAGATAGTGAGCGAGAGATTCCTCCGAGTGCCTCGGCAGTGCGTGCCCGTGTTATCGCACAGAGGGGCAGACTCAGGGGCCTTTGTGTGGGCCAAAGCGGAATCTCGGGCCACCGCAGCGCCTTGCAAAAGCCGCGCACAGGGACGGAGCAAGAGCCAATTCCAACGCTGCAACTTTTCCATGCGGTTGGGGGTTTCACTCAGAGCATGAGACTGCTGGCCGGATATCCTGGTCTGCGCGCGCAGATAGTGAGCGAGTGTTTCCTCCAAGCACCCCGGAAGTGGGCGCCTGCCTCTGTTATCGAATAGAATGGCAGAGCCAGAGGTCTTTGAGTGGGCAGAAACCCCACCTGATTATGCTAGCAGCTCTGACTCACTGAGCCTTACCCAGAGCCCTGTGCTGAGTGGAATAGAGTGGGGAGTTGCCAGCTCTTTGAGCCTCTTACAATCCAGGCAGAGGCAGCAGCAACCCCATAGCTGGATTATCAGGCTACTAATTGAGGAAGGAAAGACTAGGAGAAAGGCTCCAGGAACACGGACTCTCTCACTGTCGGAGCCTATAAATGCTAATGAGCCTCGACTGCCAACGAGAATAAAGCACAATATATGACATAGCCATAGAGACTTATCAACTGCAAACCTCTACCTGAGCATGCCAAAGGGGCAGAACCCGGGGTACAGAGTCACTGACCAGGAAGAGGGAGAGAAAAGAAAAAGCAAGAAGATAACCTCTCAAAATCAAGAATAATCTGCAGACTTTATAACCTATCCCATTTTATTATATTTGTTCGTTTGTTTCTGTTATCTTCATTCCTGATATTTTTTTTCCTCCTCCAATTTGGCCAATTAACTCTCTGCGGGTCTTAATCTCTCCTCTCCTTGAACTACACTACCCATAAGTGTTACATCTCCCATTATCTTTTCTCTCTTCTTCCTTTCTCTCTATGAGGGTTGCACTCCAAAACCCTTAACTCTCTCTATCTCTCTCTCTCTCTCTCTCTCTCTCTCTCTCCTCTTTTTTGTTTTCTTCTTTTAGTGGTTCCCTCTTTGTTTCTCTTTCTCTCTTTCTTTTCTCCCTCTATATTAGTTTCTTCCTTTCTTCTTTACATCTCCTCTCATTCAAACCTCAATAACAAACAAATTATCTTATCTGGGACTCAAACTTATATTTGTGGCATTTTGGGGAGTTTTTACTTCACCTTTTTAACTCATTAGCAGTACTCCTATCCCTGGCTCTCCATTTTATCTAGTTCTTGTTCCACTAAATACAATAGTAATTTTTTAATTTGTCCCCCCATTTTTCTGTTTTCCTATTATTCCTCTCATCATAACTCTTAGTCAACCAACACCTAAAAGCAAATCACTTTATTCTTGACCCAAATTTTTTCCTTATTGGCTTTTTGTGGGTCCATACCCCCTTATTTTTTCTTTTTTTTTTCTTTTTTATTCTTTTTTTTTTCCCTTTATTACTTTTCCCCAACTCACGCCCTCCATTACAGGCATTGTTTGTTATAATTCACAGTTCACCACAAGATTTTCTCAAGAAAGAGGAAAGAGGAGAGGAGAGGAAAAAAGAAGGGGGGGAATAATTTCCTTTTTTTAAAATTTTTATTTTATTTTATTTTTCTTTATGTCATTATTAATTTTTTTTAAAAAAACAACTCTTTGTGATTTTTTATTTTTTTAACTTTTTTATTCTTTACTAAACCTCATTAATACTATTAAAAAAACCACCCTCAGATGCCATTAAGAAAGAGAAAATCAAATATCATGTATACAAAACAAAGAGAGGTAACACAGCTAGATGAGGAAAAAACTATGGAGAAAAAATTTAATATATTGGAAACCTTGGAGCTAAATGACAGAGAATTCAAGATAGAAATTCTAAAAATCCTCCAAGATATACAAGAAAATACAGAAAGGCAATTTAGGGAGCTCAGAAAACAACTCAATGAACACAAAGAATATATGTCCAAGGAAATTGAAACTATAAAAACAAATCAAACAGAAATGAAAAACTCAATTCACGAGCTGAAAAACGAAGTAACAAGGTTAGCTGATAGAACAGGTCAGATAGAAGAGAGGATTAGTGAAATAGAAGACAAGCAACTTGAGGCACAACAGAGAGAAGAAGAAAGAGACTCAAATTTTAAAAAAATGAGATAGCCCTACAAGAATTATCTGACTCCATCAAAAAGAATAACATAAGAATAATAGGTATATCAGAGGGAGAAAAGAGAAAAAATGGAATGGAGAATATACTCAAACAAATAATACATGAGAACTTCCCAAGCCTGTGGAAAGAACTAAAGCCTCAAGTTCAAGAAGCAAAGAGAACTCTGAGTTTTCTTAACCCCAACAAACCTACTCCAAGGCATATCATAATGAAATTGACACAAAAAAACAGCAAAGAAAAAATTCTCAAGGCAGCCAGGGAAAAGAAGAATACAACATATAAAGGAAGGCCCATTAGATTATCATCAGATTTCTCAGCAGAAACTCTACAGGCTAGAAGAGAGTGGACCCCAATATTTAAAGTCCTGAAAGAGAGGAACTTTCAGCCACGAATACTATACTCATCAAAGCTATCCTTCAAATATGAAGGAGAAATAAAAATATTCACAGATACAGAAAAGATGAGGGAATTTATCATCAGAAAACCCCACTCCAGGAATTACTGAAGGGGGTTCTCCAATCAGATACAAAGAACATAAAAACACAGAGCCACAAGTAAAAGCTCCAAGAAGAACACAATAAAACCAAATTTAAACTGTGACAACAACAAAAAGAAAGGGGGGGAGAGAAGATGGAGATTAACAGTAGCAAAAGACGATGGAGTGCAAAAGTACTCACAAAATAGTTTGCTATAATGAACAGGGTAGGGACCCTTTTTATTACTCAAAGGTAACCACCATTGAAAAAACCACCACAGAAGTACATGAGATAAAAAAGATAGCAACAGAGGAAAGATGTATGGAATACAACCAAATAAAAACAAAAGATAGAAAAACGAAAGAAAAGAATCAAACAAGACACAAAAACTAATAGATAGCAATCTATAAAATGGCAATAGGGAACTCACAAGTGTCAATAATTACACTAAATGTAAACGGATTAAACTCACCAATAAAAAGGCACAGAGTAGCAGAATGGATTAAAAAAGAAAATCCAACTGTATGCTGCCTACAGGAAACTCATCTAAGTAACAAAGATAAAAACAAATTCAAAGTGAAAGGCTGGAAAACAATACTAGAAGCAAATAACATCCAAAAAAAAGCAGGCGTAGCAATACTTATATCTGATAATGCTGACTACAAGACAGCAAAAGTACTCAGAGACAAAAATGGCCATTTCATAATGGCTAAGGGGACACTGAATTAAGAAGACATAACAATTCTTAATATATATGCACCAAACCAAAGAGCACCAAAATATATAAGACAGCTACTTATTGATCTTAAAACAAAAACTGACAAAAATACAATCATACTTGGAGACCTCAATACACCGTTGACGGCTCTAGATCGGTCATCCAAACAGAGAATCAACAAAGACATAGTGGCCTTAAACAAAACACTAGAGCACCTGGATATGATAGACATCTACAGGACATTTCATCCCAAAGTGACAGAGAATACATTTTTCTCCAGTGTACATGGATCATTCTCAAGAATTGACCATATGTTGGGCCACAAAAACAACATCAGCAAATTCAGAAAAATCGAAGTTGTACCAAGCATATTTTCTGATCATAAAGCCTTGAAACTAGAATTCAACTGCAAAAAAGAGGAAAAAAATCCCACAAAAATGTGGAAACTAAACAACATACTTTTAAAAAATGAATGGATCATAGAAGAAATAAGTGCAGAGATCAAAACATATATACACACAAATGAAAATGACAATACGATATATCAGAATCTATGGGATGCAGCAAAAGCAGTGATAAGAGGGAAGTTCATATCACCTCAGGCATATATGAACAAACAAGAGAGAGCCCAAGTGAACCACTTAACTTCACACCTTAAGGAACTAGAAAAAGAAGAACAAAGACAACCCAAAACCAGCCGAAGAAAGAAGATAATAAAAATCAGAGCAGAAATAAATGAATTAGAGAACAGAAAAACTGTAGAAAAAATTAATAGAACAAGGGACTGGTTCTTTGAAAAGATCAACAAAATTGACATACCCTTGGCAAGACTTACCAAGGAAAAAAGAGAAAGAACTCATATAAACAAAATCCAAAATGAAAGAGGAGAAATCACCATGGACACCGTAGATATACAAAGAATTATTGTAGAATACTATGAAAAACTTTATGCCACTAAATTCAACAACCTAGAAGAAATGGATAAATTCCTAGAACAATACAACCTTCCTAGACTGAGTCAAGAAGAAGCAGAAAGCCTAAACAGACCTATTAGTAGAGAAGAAATAAAAAAAACCATTAAAAACCTCCCCAAAAATAAAAGTCCAGGCCCTGACGGCTATACCAGCGAATTTTATCAAACATTCAAAGAAGACTTGGTTCCTATTCTATTCAAAGTCTTCCAAAAAATTGAAGAAGAAGCAATACTTCCAAACACATTTTATGAGGCCAACATAACCCTCATACCAAAACCAGGCAAGGATGGCTCAAAAAAAGAAAACTACAGACCAATATCTCTAATGAATACAGATGCTAAAATACTAGACAAAATACTAGCAAATCGAATACAACAACATATTAAAAAAATAATACATCATGATCAAGTGGGATTCATCCCAGAATCTCAAGGATGGTTCAACATATGTGAAACGGTTAATGTAATACACCATATCAACAAAACAAAGAACAAAAACCACATGATCTTATCAATAGACACAGAAAAGGCTTTCGATAAAATACAACACAATTTTTTTGTTTAAGACACTCAACAAAATGGGTATAGAACAAAAATATCTCAACATGATAAAGGCCATATATGATAAACCATCAGCTAACATCATATTAAATGGCACTAAACTGAAGGCTTTCCCCCTTAAATCAGAAACAAGACAGGGTTGTCCACTCTTATTTAATGTGGTACTAGAGGTTCTAGCCAGAGCAATCAGACAAGACACAGAAATAAAAGGCATCCATATCAGAAAAGAAGAAGTAAAGGTATCACTTTTTGCAGATGATATGATCCTATACATCGAAAACCCCAAAGAATCCACAAAAAGACTACTAGAAACAATAAGCCAATACAGTAAGTTCGCAGGATAAAAAATTAACATACAGAAGTCAATAGCCTTTCTATATGCCAACAATGAAACAATTGAGAACGAACTCAAAAGAATAATCCTCTTCATGATTGCAACAAAAAAAAAATAAAATACTTAGGAATAAATATAACAAAGAATGTAAAGGATTTATATAATGAAAACTATAAACCATTGTTAAGGGAAATCGAAAAAGATATAATGAGATGGAAGAATATACCTTGTTCTTGGCTAGGAAGAATAAATATAATCAAGATGGCTATATTACCCAAAGCAATATAAAATTTAATGCAATTCCCATCAAGCTTCCAATGACATTTTTTAAAGAAATAGAGCAAAAAATCATCAGATTAATATGGAACTATAAAAAACCCTGAATAGCCAAAGCAATCCTAAAGAAAAAGAATGAAGCTGGGGGCATTACAATACCTGACTTCAAACTCTATTATAGGGCCACGACAATCAAAACAGCATGGTATTGGCAGAAAAATAGACACTCAGACCAATGGAACAGAATAGAAAGTCCAGAAACAAAACCACATATATATAGTCAAATAATTTTGGATAAAGGGGCCAAGAACACAGAATGGAGAAAAGAAAGCCTCTTCAATAAATGGTGCTGGGAAAACTGGAAAGCCACATGCAAAAGAATGAAACTGGACTACAGTTTGTCCCCCTGTACTAAAATTAACTCAAAATGGATCAAAGATCTAAACATAAGACCTGAAACAATTAAGTACATAGAAGAAGACATAGGTACTCAACTCATGGACCTGGGTTTTAAAGAGCATTTTATGAATTTGACTCCACAGGCAAGAGAAGTGAAGGCAAAAATGAATGAATGGGACTACATCAGACTAAGAAGTTTTTGCTCAGCAAGAGAAACTGATAACAAAATAAGCAGAAAGCCAACTAAATGGGAAATGATATTTTCAAACAACGGCTCAGATAAGGGCCTAATATCCAAAATATACAAAGAACTCATAAAACTCAACAACAAACAAACAAACAATCCAATAAAAAAATGGGAAGAGGATATGAACAGACACTTCTCCCAGGAAGAAATACAAATGGCCAACAGATATATGAAAAGATGCTCATCTTCTTTAGCTATTAGAGAAATGCAAATCATAACTGCAATGAGATACCCCCTCACACCTGTTCGATTAGCTATTATTAGCAAGACAGGTAATAGCAAATGTTGGAGAGGCTGTGGAGAAAAAGGAACCCTCATCCACTGTTGGTGGGAATGTAAAGTAGTACAACCATTATGGAAGAAAGTATGGTGGTTCCTCAAAAAACTGAAAATAGAACTACCTTATGACCCAGCAATCCCTCTACTTTGTATATACCCCCAAAACTCAGAAACATTGATATGTAAAGACACATGCAGCCCCATGTTTATTGCAGCATTGTTCACAGTGGCCAGGACATGGAAACAACCAAAAAGCCTGTCAATAGATGACTGGATAAAGAAGATGTGGCACATATACACTATGGAATACTACTCAGCCATAAGAAATGATGACATCGGAACATTTACAGCAAAATGGTGGGATCTTGATAACATGATACGAAGTGAAATAAGTAAATCAGAAAAAACCAAGAAGTGCATTATTCCATACGTAGGTGGGACATAAAAGTGAAACTAAGAGACGTTGATAAGAGTGTGGTCATTACAGGGGGGAGGGGGGAATGGTCGAGGGAAAGGGGGAGGGGGAGGGGCACAGAGAAAACTAGATAGAAGGTGACAGGACAATCTGACTTTGGGTGATGGGTATGCAACATAATTGAACGACAAGATATCCTGGACTTGTTATCTTTGAATATATGTATCCTGATTTATTGATGTCACCCCATTAAAAAAATAAAATTATTATAAAAAAAATGGCAGATGAGACTAGAAATACAAATTGAAGAAAATGCCCAAGTTCAACAGCAAACTTGATAAAGTTCTAGTGAAAAATCAGCCTAGTTTCTAAGGATCTTCTTCAAGTAAGGAAGGAAATGTTCCCAGTGTGTAAAGGAGCTGATGTGTATGCTTGGCATAATAGTGTAACAATGCCTAATGAGATTTCATATCAAGTACTAACAGCATCTGTGTATACTGAGCATGGCCCCTGAGGAAATGGAGTGGGTAGTGCATGCAAACACTTGTACTATGCATATGCCTCAAGGCCTTTTGCACAACCTCTGTCTGGACTGGCCTTCCCCCCTCTCACCCTCATTACTAGCTCCTTGGTTGTCAGGCCAATGCTACCTCTTCGAAAAAGGCTATCTAAAAGTGTCGACCTGGAAATGCTGAAGTCGCCAGTTCAAAATCCTGGGCTTGCCTGGTCAAGGCACATATGGGAGTTGATGCTTCCAGCTCCTACCCCCCTTCTCTCTCCCTGTCTCTCCTCTCTCTCTTTGTTTCTCCCTATCCTCTCTAAAATGAATAAATAAAAATAAATTAATTAAAAAAGAAGGCTATCTAAAGAAGCTTCTCCACCAATATTTCTTATATCCACTTTTTTATAGCATTTCTCATGATTTTTAATTTTAAAAAATACATTCATTCACCTATATTTTGTCCATGTCTGAATATACTTATATTTTCTACATAATTATAATATTAAAAGCTCCAGTGAAGACATGGCTATGTCTGTTTCACTCAACACTGTATCTTCCACAGGATCGTGTACAATTAATTCTCAAAAATTATTTGAGCCTACCAAGCAATGGCTCAGTAGAGAGAGCATTGGCCTGGTATGCTGAGGACCCAGTTTTGAAACCCCAAGGTCACTGGCTTGAGTGCAGGCTCATCCTGCTTGACTGCGAGCTCACCACCTTGAGTGTGGGACTGCTGGCTTGAGTGTGGAATCATAGACATGACCCCATGGTCAGTGGCTTGAGTTTTAAGGTCACTGCTTTCAAGCCCAAGGTTGCTGGCTTAAGCAAGGGGTCACTTACTCTTCTGTATCTCCCTCCCCCTGTCAAGGCATATGCGAGAAAGCAATCAATGAACACTTAAAGTGCCGCAACAAAGAATTCATGCTTCTCATCTTTCTCCCTTCCTGTTTGTCTGTCCCTAGCTGTCTGTCTGTCTCTCTGTCTCTCTTTATCTCTCTCACTAAAAAAAACATGTGAGATTAATGATTATAAGACAGTCTGGCAGAACAGAAAACACAGAGAATTTCAATTCAAGTGAGCTGAGTTCCTGTTTCAGTTTAGTCATTTACTAGCTGTGTGATGTCAGACAAATTGCTTAACCTCCTTGAGCCTCAGTTTTCTAATTTTTATATGAATTAATATTACCCCACAATACAGTGTAGAGGGAAATATTTAACAAACTACTTGATAAAATGTAGAGTCCTATACAAATATGAATTATTTTAGTATTATGTGAGGTATCCAAACCAATAACTCTGGTTTCTTCCTAGGATGCCTCTTAAAGGCACCTGATAACCTTTGGATTAATGTTATCTTGCAGATAATACTTTGAAAACCATTGTGAAATGTTAGTGCAGGCATTTGAACTTAACATTATCTGACAGAGAGCATGTTCCTAAAAGGATGGGGCTCAGATAGGCAGCCTCAGGAAGAGGGTTGATGGTGGGGGGGAATCCTGAATTGCCTTAACCTCAGACAACTTCTGGAGAGTAAGTGCAGACCAGGGGAAGGGGCAACTGCAGTGGGCATCCTGATGGAGTCAGAAGACTGAGTTGTTGGGCAGAAGGAAGAAACAAAAAGTAAGATGGAAGTGCCAGCCCCAAACTTTCTCTCCTTGGCTGACATGTACCTTAGAGATATCTGACTTTGCAGAATCCATGTGTGTGGATAAGAGAGAAAGGAGGGAAGCCAGAGAGCAGGAATGAACCTCCAAGAGAGAGGTACTTAATCATAATAACCATTAGTATTGACTTTGTTCCCATCTTAAGCCATTTGTTATAAGAGCCAATAGTCAAAACCAGAAATCATTCAGGCTTTGTCTCATGAGCTCTAAAAATAATGGCAGTTTGCTGTTCAACTGTTTTAATATTCCCAATTTAAATTCAATTTTAAATCAATTTAAAAATTGATTTCTTTTTTCTAAACAAAGAGATGTTGAAAAGAGGGAGGAAGGACAAACAGACCAGGCTTTTCATTGAATCACATAATGATACCCAAAAAGCAGGAGCCCAAGGCAGTAATTATTCCTGAGAAGTATAAAAGGAAAATGGGTGAGAATTATGACTACATGAATAATATGTAATACCTCTCCAGGGCTGAGGCCAGCAAATCACCTACTTGTAGCTTCAACAATGATATATAAATACTGGAAAAAACAGTTAAGGTCAATTGGCTCCTAGTTATTAAACTACCAACTCATTTTAATCAGCTCCCCATACTATTCTACATCTTCAGCAGGCAAACTGGCTAAAGTAAATTAAAGTTGTTTGCTCTTTTTCAAGCAATTCTAAACAAAGTGGAAATAATTCAGTGATCTTGCAATTAAGACAGTTTGGAAAAGGTCAGCAGTTTATTTTCTAGCCAGGACTTGTAAGGGTGTCTGCACATTCCAAGTTCTGACACTCTACAGGACTTTATTCAGCCAATTTCCCCAGCCTCTGGGGATTGGTTCACAATACCCAGACTCACAATAAACAGATTTATAACCTGGACAACAAAGTTACTAATAGATGATGGTGGGATAGACTTGATCAACAACCAGATTACTTGGGCTCACTACCCTGGTCTCCAGAAAAGAAACTGAACTCACTAAACAACTTTAAAAAATAAGAAAATAAAGATGAAGGCCCCAGCCGGTTGGCTCAGTGGTAGAGCGTTGGCCTGGCATGTGAAAGTCCCGGGTTCAATTCCCAGCCAGGGCACACAGGAGAAGTGCCCATCTGCTTCTCTACCCTTCCCCCCTCTTCTTCCTCTCTATGTCTCTCTTCCTCATCCACAGCCAAGGCTCCATTGGAGCAAAGTTGGCCCAGGCACTGAGGATGGCTCCATGGCCTCCGCATCAGGCATTGGAATGGCTCAGGTTGCAACAGAGCAACGCCCCAGATGGGCAGAGCATCACCCCCAGGTGGTCATGCCAGGTGGATCCCAGTCAGGTGCTTGTGGGAGTCTGTCTCTCTGCCTCCCTGCTTCTCACTTTGGAAAAATACAAAAAAAAAAAAAAAAAAAAAAAAAAAAAAGAAAAGAAAGATGAATTGCATTCATTTAAATCTAGGTTCATAGCTTCATGTAACTTAAGTCTTTGGGCATGGATTTTCTGATCTATACAAAAGAGAATAATGTTTTCCACTTAGCATTGCTTTTTTATAATACTTGAAAAAGTTTTGTGAAATTTTTTTATATCAAGAGCATGATATAACTAGAACTTGTTACTTTTGCAGTAAGAAGGCAATTCGGTGCAAGAAAATCTGAGAAGGGGGAACAAGAGAGTTGTGTAGGTAATGTTATCTCCACTCTGGCAGAATACAAAACATTATCCACACTGAACTACAGAGAATGCCTTTGTAAGAACTCTAAGCCACCACACAGTCTCTGTTCCTTGGGCACATGGAGAAATCCCAGCTCTCTAGTTCACCTTTTTCAAAATTCCTTATCAGACATCAAAAACTCCCATCATCCCAACATCTCATCAGTTATATGTTGAAATAAATGATATTACATGGAATTTCCCATGAATTCCCACTAAGGCAGATGCTTTCTTGGAGATATTTTTTTGTCTGGCATTTAGCCAGGCCCCCACATTAGCAGCTATAACTTCACGCAGTTGTTCCAGAGGTGCTGCTGCAAAAAATTGCACTTATCTACTCCAGGAAGATTCATGTTGCCTTTCATTTAGAGGGAGTCCTTTTATGACCAGATCCCCAAATTCTGGGTGTGCCCCTCTGTTGAGAACAATGAGAAATTCCCGCTCAGAGCCACACAAAGAGAAGTGAAATTGGGGAGGAAAGTGACAGCACAGAATGGATGGTTCTAACCCACCAGAGGTCTCACCAGTCCTCTGGGACAGCAGAAACCAGGCACCATTCACTCTGAGAAGAAGCAAAAAGTGAGGAAACAAGGGAAACTAAGGTAAATTTCAGAAGCTGGAATTTTAAACCCAACAGAGATTTCCCGCTGTCTTTGGAATCAAATTCAAGTGATGTATCATGGCTCGTGAAGCCCTGAGTGATCCAGACTCTGCTTGCTTCTCTGATCACATTTCATGGATCCAACCCCCCAGCCTCCATCATGCCACTCTATCCATACTGATCCTTATAGTCTTTAGACTGCCAACTCAGGCCCGAATGAAGCCTGCACCTATTGTTCCCTCTGTCTTGGAACATCTCCCATATCTTTGCCTAGCTGAGTCCTTCCCATCACTCATATTTCAACTCAAATGTCAACCCCTGGGGGAGGCCTTCTCTGATTGTCTTTCTATTTAAAGTTGCCAACTCTGTCAGCTACTCTTTCTCTCATTAAAATGTTTTATTTTCTTTGGGGCCCTTACCTGACATTATATCACTTTTTTCTTTATCATCTGATTTATCCCTACAAGGGACAGGATGGAGAACCAGAATAGGTGAGACTGAAGAATTTCAAGTCAGAGCTGTTAACAGGCTGTGGGGAGAGACAAATTCTGGAAGCCTGGAGAGAAATGCCTTGCTTTGTGCATGTGTCTATGCATACTGGGTCTGTTTAAATGGGCTAGGGTTAAAATGCACGGCATACTCACTATGAACCAGGCACTTGACACATATTATTTCCTACCTCATATCTCCATAAAGGGAAGGACTATTGCTCCCATGCTTAGGAGGGAGGGAGCAGTATTAGAATCCCATATTTGCTCCCTCTCCACCATAAGATCAAACATTAATTAAGCAATATTAACCAGAAAGTTTAAGGTTAAACTTAAACTTCATTAAAAAATAATATGAGCTTGTCTCTTTTCTTTCTGGCACTTTCTTAGCTTCTGGGCTCCAGTCTCTAAGCCCAAATTGGTAGGGACTCCTACTACAAAATAAGTCTTCCATTCTTTACCTTTGAAGCATATAGCTAATTTTAATTTGGGGTAGTGAAAACCCCATTCAATCTCATTCTTTTTTTAATTTTATTTATTCATTTTAGAGAGTAGAGAGAAAGGGAGAGAGAGAGACAGAGAGAGGAGAGAGAGACAGAGAGAGAAGGTGGGGAGGAGCTTGAAGCATCAACTCCCATATGTGCCTTGACCAGGCAAGCCCAGGGTTTCGAACTGGCGACCTCAGCATTTCTAGGTCGATGCTTTATCCACTGTGCCACCACAGGTCAGGCTCAATCTCATTCTTAAACCATATCCTCTGGTCTACCTTTAATAGAGAATCTTGGTTTTTAAATATAGACAAAAAAGATGATAGATGTGTAGATTTAGATCACTCAGGTTTTTTTTCCTGGATCCTCTACCCACAGTATGACCTTGGATAATTTATTTAATAGTTCTGTCCCGTAATTTTTCTCCTCTGTAAGATGAGAATAATAATATCTACTTTATAGGGTTGATATAAAGATTAAGTAATATGATATAAAATATTTAGCAAACTGTTAATAAATTAATAAATTTTAGTTATTATTACTAACAATAGGTACTAAAGGTCTGATATTAGTCCACATCTAATTCCTTGTGTTTGCTGTCAGTTGGTTAGAGCCAAGCAGAGTGAACAGATAGATTAGCCTCACAAATCTTCAACATGGCCCAGAAAACTTAGATTTTAAACAACAAAAATAGCATTTGGGGACAAAATACTATGCTAAGAGACCAAAATTTTTGCTGTGCTTTCCCAACACTAGTGTTTGGAACCTTAAACGTGGCTTCATCTGGATCTGTTGTCAAAGTTAGCAAGAAAGTAACTTTATTTGGGGTATCTGGGTCTTTACCAGGATTGGACCTTGAGAAAGATCAAAGCGAGCTCTAGAGTCAGGAGAAACACTCTGGGTCCCTTAGAATACATAGATAGCAGAATTTCCATGAGTTTCAGAACCCCCTAGGAAGAAGGCAAGGTCCTTACTAGATTAAGAGGTGACTCACCTCAAAACAAGCAGGCCACTGGAGCTAGCATAAGCATTAGTTGAACTGTAGCATGTGAGAGCAGTTAATAGAATTAGCTGTTGTTTGTTTGTTTGTTTATAGGGATTTTACCTCTGATATATCTCTCAGCATGCCTGCAATTCAAGGCTTTAACCCACAATAGCAACTAGATTCTTTTTGAGTTAAAGACCAGTAATGTGAAATTCACAGTTTTTAAAATATTAGTGTTGGACATTATTAGGCGATATTATATCAGCTGCTCCAAATTCCGTCTTCCTGTATTTTGTCTGAAATAGCATATAAGACCAAGCCTTAACAGGACAAACCTTGGGTCCATTTGAAAGATCCACAGGATCACAGAATCTGTTTTCACCCTTAACTCCACCTATTTAGGAGGATGTGGGCATTTTGTTTTGTAATTATCCAGAAGTAGGTGGTCCATTTCTAATACGTTTGCCAAGAGATCTAACATGATACATAGTGAGGGATGACAACTTAACTCTGATTCTGCCTCTTTCCCATTTTCCTTCTACTTCTCTTAACTTTCTTCCAACCATCTGTTGTCTTCTTATTCTACAGACCGCAAGCTGTGAATATTCCCCAAGGATTTTGCCTTGTTTACTTTACTTTTTACCAGCCCATGCTCAGTAGACTCACCCACTGTCAAATCTTCAGCTCTCTCCTGCAAGCAGATGAAGCTCCTGTGGGGTAATCTCTGTAACTATACTTCAGATCCTCATTTCATATCTACATGCAGTGCTGCACTGGTAAATGTTTAACAATAAGCTTATCATGAGGGCAGAAAACCTCCTATTTATAACTTTTTCAAATTCTGTTCTATTTATGACACAGCCATTTCAAGCTACCATTGTGAGGTCACTGAACACACAGTTGAGAAGAGACAGGTAGAGGCAGCTCTCACAAACCAGCACAGATAGATCCCCATATCACTGCAGCTATAGGTGGCTTCTGCTTGGATGCCCTACTTTCACCTCAAACTCAACATCTCCAAGATAAGCACCTGTCAACAAACTTTCTTCTTCCAAGTTACCTTCATTCTATCAATGGCAACTGTTAGAAGGTAACTAGCATTTCCTGTGTTTCAGGTTTCCCTGAGGAAGTTTCTATTAGGATAACACTCATGGCCTCTCTGTGAGTCCTCACTCTCTTTTCCCTCAAGGCATGACTTAGCTTATTGGCAAGACTGATGAAGAAACTGTTAACTCAGTTCCTTCCATTCCAGGGGTCAGTAAATTCCACTTTATGAAGCAAATCTAGCCAACCACATATTTCTGTAACTAAAATTTTACTGAAACACAGCCACTCTTGTTCCTTTACCTACTGCTTATATCTGCTTTCCAACCTCAACAACAAAGGCAAGTCGTTGTGACAGAGACCAACCATATAACCTTAAAGCCTCAAATATTTATAATCTGACCCTTCACAGAAAAAGTTGGCTGACTCCAGATCTGGGGCTTTATCTTTCAGATATACCTATCCTGAGAGTTGGCTTTAGGCCACTCTCAGCCAAGTGGGAATCTTACAGGATGGGCTGTATTCCTGGAGGGAAAAACTACAATTGCAGGGGACCAGTTACTGTATAGGAAAATATGCATAATTCATAGAACATTCATAGTTTGATAGTAATTAATTTATTGTGTTTTATTTATCAGTTGATTCTGAGATTTGGAGAGGAAAGAGGTATTATTTATTGTTCCCCTTAAAACACAATAGTACTGCTTATTTTTTGATATTCAAACTTAAAAATCTTGATATTCTCTTATCACCCTGGCATGTGTGCTCTCAAAGTATCTCACAGATCCTGTCCTTAACAGACTTTTTTCATCTCACATATCTGGTCTAATTCTCTACCCCACCTTTGCATCCTTACTTTATCTTTCTATCTCTAGTCTCTCCTCATTCAGTTAGCACTGCACTAAACATTGGAAGTAGAGATCAGTAACTGTCCTACAAGGAGTCTCTTGAAGGAGAAAGTAAACAGACATTTGCAGCACAATGTGAGAAATGCTGTACTAGGATAGTATTATTAGTAATATGCTATTGCCAGATTAATTCTTCTGCATTACCACTTTTATCATGTTACTTATAATGGCCAATCAATGCCTGCTAAATAAAGCCATTGGGGGGGATTTTAGTGCTATTTCTTAGAACTTGAAATTGTATCCATGTTCTGTAATGGGAAGAGGATTTTGGTGTTGACCTTTTCTGGGTTGTGGTCAACATGGGACAATGCATATATTGTTAAATTCTCTCTGGAGAGATGTTCTAATATAGCTGTGCATAATATAAAATGAGAACTATAAAATACAAGGCATATTTCTGTTCTAATTTGGTAAATATAATTAAAGTGACCTATATAGACCAATTTGAAAAGCTTAAGGGAGGGAGTACACATAAAAAGAGACATTCACAAAAGTATTAAGGACCTAAATCTCCATCTCACTGGGCCCAGGTGGCAAGGATTGAAAAGACAGATTCATAAAGATAGAGAAGTGAGACTTTACAAATTCTCTACCTATCTCTTTCATTAAAAGAAAGAGCAACACTTCTGGGAACAACAGGCTAGACCAGGAGTAGTCAACCTTTTTATACCTACTGCCCACTTTTGTATCTCTGTTAGTAGTAAAATTTTCTAACCGCCCACCGATTCCACAGTAATGGTGATTTATAAAGTAGAAAAGTAACTTTACTTTATAAAATTTATAAAGCAGAGTTATAGCAAGTTAAAGCATATAATAATAATTACTTACCAAATACTTTATGTCGGATTTTCACTAAGTTTGACAGAATAAATCTTTATAAAACAACTTAATATAGTTAAATCTATCTTTTTATTTATACTTTGGTTGCTCCACTACCACCCACCATGAAAGCTGGAATGCCCACTAGTGGGCGGTAGGGACCAGAATGACTACCACTGGGCTAGACTGTTAACCACATTGGTTAAAAAGAACAATAAATTGTAGGGTAGTAGTGATTTTTCCTATACCCAAAGGAGAGCTCTATTCTTTCTTTCCATCTTCATATCTTCATTAAGTCTATAGTACAGAAGCTCTCATTAATGCTGAAAGACAAAATGGTCTCCATAACCCAAATTATCCACCATGTCAGAAAGTGCAACTTTGGTCACCCCTTCTCCAGCCCCCTCCCTCACACCTCCCTTCCCTAGTAACCACTGCTTTCTTATCTATGTTCATGAGCCTCAATTTTGTATCTCACCTAAGTGTGTGACTTTGGGTGATGGGTATTCAACACAATTGACTGTTTATGTGATGTGGAAATGCTTACCTGAAATCTATGTACTCTTGTTGATCAATGTCATGCTGTTAAATTTAATTTTCTAAAAAAAAAAAAAAAAGGGAGTTATACTTATCATTTGTTAAGACAAACAAGATTATAGTTAGCCCAAGGTAAAGTAGCCTAGAAAAGACAATTAAAGCTAGCTCTGCCCAAGACTTTAAGAGGAAAAGATCTATTGTCTTCAGTTTTATTTTTCTGTGTTGCATTTTAAAAGAGTGGTGATGACATTGAGAAAAAGCCAAGGTGGGACCATCAAAATAAAGTAACAAAGAGACTACTTGGTCTGTTCTGGTCTAGGTCATAGGGAAGAAAATCTAAATTAGTCCTTTTGAATATAAAGTCTGGCTTAACAAACCAGGAGAAGAGCTTACAAAGGGGTTCTAAGAGTAGTATTGCCCAAACAGAAAAAACAGCTTTATGGTATAGATCATATTCTCTGGAGCCAAACTACCTGGGGTACATTTCAGCTCTGCTTCTTACTATCTATGTGACCTTGGGTAAGTTTCTTAGCATCCCCGAGCCTATTTTTCATCTAAAAAGTTGGGAGACTAACAGTTCCAGTTTTATAATGTGGTTTTGAGGATTAAGTGAAATAATCCTCATAGATGTTGCAGAACCATGCACTCAATAAATGTTAGCTGTTATTATAAAATAATGTGCCTTTCTGCTAGAGATATTTTTGGCAGATATGACAGGAAGGACTGTGGCCTAAGGGTTTGGAAGGTTCTAAGCCTAGTTACATAGAAACTTGAAAATCACTATGCTAGCCAAACACATTTCCTATTGCTCCCTTCTCATTCTCTTCTCAATTGTATCCCTTCTTATGTTATCCCTCCCTGCATAATTTGACTTCTCCCCCCTTCATCTTTACCTATCCAAACAGAGCACAATTCCAGATCCTAAAATACCAGTGTACTTAAAATTAATACCATGCAATTTAACACTTAATTGTTCTTGAATCTTTTCATGATACTACATCAATCTCTCTTAAAACTATTACATTAAAAGTCATTGTTCAAATGAAAATATCATCTAGTTCAGAGTATGTGCTCAATAAATATATGAGCACTCTTGGAAAAAAGTTAAGGAAGTATGCAAGCATGCCTCAGCAATGAGGCCATTATCAATCATTAATAAAACATGCTTGGCCTTACAATTTGGTGATCTGTAGACCATGGCCTCCAGTGTCAGACAACCTGGATTCCAATCTCTGCTCTTCTGCTTTCTAGTTATATAATCTTAGACATGTCACTTGATCTCTCTGGGCCTTGAGTTCTTCATATGTATAATGGGTATATAATAAAAACAATCAACCCCATGGGATTGTCTGGAGGATTTAACAAATTTGTATAAAGTACTTAGCAAAATGCTTGTAAGTACTGGCTTTCAAAGTAAGTATTGGATGCTAATTAACTATAAATTGCTTTATCAAGTTAAGTGAACAGGACCTTCTAGAAATGTAACAGGGAGCATATGCGTTCTGCTAGAAGAAATCACTAAAAAATGGTCAAAGTATGGGATCAGATATGAAAACTACAAGCCCAGGGAGAATTTATAAGGAGGAACTCTGGGGAAATGTGAGAAACCATACTAGGAAAGAGGACTTCTGAATTCGGAACACTCAACACAAACTTCTCCAGCTTCACATGTTTTTATTAAGCTGGTTCTCACAGTGACTAGAGTGCCCTAGCCTGTCCCAGGTTTAGCTCTAAAAGAGAGAAGTGCTAAAGATGCATTTTTGAAAGATTCCCACTTGGTTTATTAAGTAATTAATTTCCTAATACAGAGCACAAAGCACTGAGGGGGCCCTCTTATGCCAATTAAAGACCAAATGACTAAATTGCTGCAAATAATAGGTACACAGGGAAAACCCTTCCCTTTTGGAGGGTACCTCCTACCAATCTACTAATTAGCCTGGGGAGAGGAAGAATGATGTCAAGAAAATCACAAAATGCCAATTTAAAAGAGGGTTTGGAGGTCTGGGGACCAAAAGGAAATTAGGCAAAGCTCAGCCCATCCCTCAGTGAGTGTGAAAGCAGGAACTAAGCAAGTATAAAACACTGTATCTGGCCATCTACTTACTAGGAACATCGGCCAACTACAGAGACCCAGAGTCAATTTGTATTGTTCTACAATGCGTGTTATACACAGCTATTTTGAAACTCTGGCCTCTCTTTGAGGCCCAGAATATTCCCTAGAAACATAATATCACTGGTACTTGCCAGAGAGCCATTCTAATGTTAAGAGGAACCTCCATAACAGACTAAATAGAGCCCTCAAAATGAGCAGATTAGGCTTGTGTTAAATCATATAATTTTACTCCCTTTTTATATTACCTGAAATTGCATTTAGATACACATTATTTCCTGAGTTTTGGAACCATCCCTTACTCATTTCTCCATTTTGCACTAGCGCCTAGCACAGTACCTGCATGAAAGAGGTGCTGAATACATGTTCATTGAATTTTAATGTTTGCATCTCAAAAGTGGCTAAAATGAAGGAAGAACATAATAAGGAAAACTGTTTCTAGTCATCTTCAGCACCGTACTTTTTTTTTAGATTTTCTGCTCATTCACCTTGACTGAAGTCTTTGGACAACCAAAAACTATTTAGCAAAATGTGTGGCAAATGATACAAGAAATGCAATGCATTGAAGTCTAGATTTCATTATGTTTCCACACATTCAAAAAGGGCTGGACTTCTCAAAAAGTACTCTCTAAAACACAAAATAATAAGACATATGAAGTTATTTGTTATTTTATTTTTAATTGAATGTATTGAGGTGACACTGGTTAACAAAATTAAACAGATTCCAGGTGCCCAATTGTACAACACATATCTGTGCACCATATTGTATGTTCATCTCCACAAGTTATGTTTTTGTCCATCACCATTTATCTCCCATAGCTTCCTCCAATTTTCTCTCAGCAATAACCACACTGTTGTCCAAGTCCATGAGTTTCTGTCCTTCTTATTTTTCTTTGATTTTTTTTTGCTCAATACTTCCACCCTCCTCATCCAGCCCCTCCCATCAGCTGCCAGCCTGCTCTCTATATGAGTCTGTCTCTATTTTGCTTGTTAGTTGATTTTGTTCATTAGATTCCACATATGAGTGAAATCATATAATACGTATCTTTCTCTAACTGGCTCATTTCACTTAGCAAAATG
This sequence comes from Saccopteryx leptura, assembly GCF_036850995.1. Lineage (NCBI taxonomy): Eukaryota > Metazoa > Chordata > Mammalia > Chiroptera > Emballonuridae > Saccopteryx > Saccopteryx leptura. Next base: position 123,560,162 of record NC_089516.1, read on the forward strand.
CCCTCCAGGTCCATCCATGCTGTCACAAAATATACAAGATCTTTCTTTTTTATGGGCACATAAAATTCTACTGTGTAAATAAATGTACCACTGCTTTTATCCACTCATCTACCAATGGGCACTCGGGCTACTGCCAAATCTTAGCTACTATAAATAATGCTGCAATGAACATAGAGGTGCACATATTAATTCAAGTGAGTGTTTGGGTTTCTTCAGATAAATTCTCAGAAGTTGAAGCACTACATCATAAGACAATTCCACCTTTAATATTTGAAGTAACTTCAAACTGCTTTCCACAGTGGTACACCAATCTACATTCCCACAAATAGTGCATGAGTGTTCCTTTTTGTTCACACCCTCACCAACTCTTATTGTTTGTTGATTTGTTGGTCATAGCTATTACGACAGGTGTGAGATGATAGCTCATTGTGGTTTTAAGTTTCATTTCTATATGATTAGTAATGTGGAGCATCTTTTCATAAGTCTATTGGGCATCTGTATGTCCTATTTGGAGAAGTATCTATTTAGCTCCTTTGCCCACTTTTTAATTGGATTTTTTCTGGTGTTGCATTTTATAACTTTTTAAAATAAATTTTGAATATTAATCCCTTATCAGCTTTATCAGCAAACAGGTTCTCCCATTCAGTGGGTTCTCTTTTCATTGTGTTGATGGTTTGTTTCCTTTGCTGTGTAAAAAGTTTTGAGTTTGATATAGTCCTGTTTGTTTATGTTTTCCTTTATCTCCCTTTCCCAAGGAGATATAGCAGAAAAAAATATATCTGCAATAAATGTTTGAGATTTTTAGTACCTATGTTTTCTTCTAAGATTTTTATGTTTTTGCAACTTACATTTAAGTATTTTATCTATTTTTAGTTTATTCTTGTGTATACTGTGAGAAGGTGGTCTACTTTCAGTTTTTTTAATGTATCTGTACAATTTTCCCAAAACCAATTGTTGAATAGACTGTCTTTACCCAATTGTATGTTCTTCCTTTCTTTGTGAAATATTAATTGGCCAAATAGGAATGAGTTGACCTCTGGGCTTTCTATTCTATTCCATTAATCTACATGTTTGTTTTTATGTCAGTGCCATGCTGTTTTGTCTACTATGGCCTTATAGTATAGTCTGATATAAGGTAACATGATTCTTCCAACTTTGTTTTTTTTCAAGATCAGTTTGCTATTTGTGGTCTTTTGTGGTTCCATGTAAATTTTTGGAATATTTGTTCTAGTTCTGTGCAATAAACTACTAGTATCTTGATAGAAAATGTGTTGAATCTACAGATTCATTTGGGTAGTATGGACATTTTAATGACACTAATGATGTTAATTCTCCTAATTCATTAACATAGTAAAGGTTTCCACATATATGTGTCTTCTTCAATTTCTTTCTTCAGTGTTTGATAATTTTCTGACTACAGGTCTGTTACAAACTTGGTTAAGTTTTCTTCTAGGTATTATATTATATTTTCAACAATTGTAAATGACATTGCTTTCTTATTTTCCCTTTCTTATATATTGTTACTGATGTATAGATATGCAACTAACTTCTGGACATTTAAATCCTGCTAATTTACTGAATTCATTTATCAGTTATAGCAGTTTTGGTACAATCTTCAGTGTTTTTTATATAAATTCTACTATGTAACCTGCCAATAATTAGAGTTTTACTTTTTCTTTTCTAATTTGGATGGCTTTTTTCTTGTTTTATTGTTATAGCTAGGACTTCCAGTACTATACTAAATGAGAGTAGTGATAGCAAACATCCCTGTCTTGTTCCTGATCTTAAGGGAAATGCTTGCAGTTTTTGCCTATTCAGTATGATGTTGTTGTGAGTTTGTTATATATGGCCTTTATTATGTTCAGGTACGTTCCCTCTATTCCCACTTTGCTGAGAGTTTTGATCATAAATGTGTGCTGGATTTTATGAAATAGTTGTTATATCTATTGATGTGATTTTTATCTTTCATTATATCCTTTATTATATCAAGCATATTCTCTGTCCAGAATGATATGAAACTAAAAATCAGTAATAAGAAAATCAAAAACACACAAACACATGGATTGCAAATAACATGTTACTGAACAATGAATAAATTAATGATGAGATTAAGGAATAAATCTGATGATACTATAAAACAAATGAAATTAGAACACAACAACACAAAATCTGTGGGGCACAGTGAGTATAGTCTTAAGATGGAAATTTAAAACATTACAGGCCTAGCTCAAGAAACAACATAACTGTTACAACAACTATGGAAGACAGTATGGCAGTTCCTTAAAAAATTAAGATAGAGCTATGATATGACACAGCAATCCCTCTACTAGTACCTACTCAAATAACTCGAAAACATTTGCATGCAATTACATATGCAGCCCCATTTTCATCACAGCATTATTCACAGTGGCCAAGACACGGAAACAACCAAAGTGTCCCTAAATAGAGAATTGGATAAAGAATATGTGATACATATATACAATGGAATTCTATTCAGACATAATAAATGATGATATGTTGCCATTACAACAATATGAATGGACCTTGAGTGAAATAAGTAAATCAAAAAAGTTAAGAACTACATAATTTCACACAGAAGTGGGAAATAAAACTGAGACTCACAGACATAAACAAAAGTGAAGTGTTTACCAGAAGGAGGAGTAGGAGGGAAGGGGAGTTAAAAGGGAAAACTATACAGTGACAGAAAATTACATGGATTTGGGTGATGGGCACACAATGCAACAAACAGTTCAAATGCTACAGTAATGTTTACTTGAAAACTATGTGTTCTTATGGGCTAATGTCACCTTTGAAATTTAAATAAGAATAAATAAATAAAAAATAAACAACATAACTCTCAATCTAAACTTATAATTATGGAGATCAGAAAAAGAAAAACAAAGCAACCCCAAAATTAGTAGAAGAAAAGAAATAATAAAGATCACAGGAGAAATCCATGAAACAAGATCAAAAATACAAAATTTAATAAAACTAAGTGCTGATTCTTTGAAAAGATAAAAAATTAATAAAATTTTAGTGATATTTATTAAAAAAAGAAGAGAAGACCCAATAAATAAAATCAGAAATTAGAAAGGAGAAGTAATGACTGACACCACAGACATACAAGGAATTATAAGAAAATACAAACAAACATATGCTGAGAAACTAGACATGAGTGAAATGGATAAAGTTTTAGAAACTGACAATCTTTCAAAACTAAATCAGGAAGAATAAAAAAATCTGAGTAGACCAATTATAACCTTGAAACTGAAACAAAAAAAGAAAATTTTCAGCACACACATGTCTTCATCTGGATGGCTTTACAGGTGAATTTCACCAAATATTACAAGAAAAATTCTCTGCTATTCTTCTCAAACTGTTTCAAAAAATTAAAAAGCAGGCAAGTATCCCAAGCTTATTTTACAAGGCCAGCATTACTTTTGGACAGAAACAGAGAGAAAAACAGATAGGGAGAGAGAGACCAGAAGAAAGAAAAATGAGGAGCATCAGTTCTTTATTGTGGCATCTTAGTTGCTCATTGATTGCTTTCTCATATGTACTATAGCAGAGCGAGTGACCCTTTGCTCAAGCCAGTGAACTTGGGGTCAAGCCAGCAATCATAGGATCACATCTATGATCCCATGCTCAAGCCAACAACCCCTGCTCAAGCTGGTAAGCCCAAACACAAGCTGGCAACCTTGGGGTTTTGAACCTGGGTCATCCATGTCCCAGTCCAATGCACTATCCACTGTGCAACCATCTGGTCAGGTGAAGCCAGCATTATCTTAATTCCAAAACCAAATAAAAATCCTATAAAGAAAGAAAATTATAGGCCAATATCCCTGATGAATATAGATGAAAAAATCTTCAACAAAATATTAACAAACTGGATCAAGTTATACATTAAAAAATCATACACCATGGTCAAGTGGGACTTATTATTAGAATGCGAGGTTGGCACAATATCCACAAATCCACTAATGTACTACATTGTATAAATTAAATAAAGTATTAAAAATCATATGATATCAATAGATGCCAAAAACGCTTTTGACGAAAACCAACACACCTTTACTTTAAAAGCTCTCAAGGAACTAGCAGATGGCAATGGAGTAGGTAGATGTTTACAACTCCCACCTCCCAGAATCAAAGTGGATTACAACTTAACTTTGGAACAATCATCTTGAAAAACCAACTTTGGACTAAACTAAGAGGAATCTATAACCAAAGATGACCAAAGAAACCACACTGAGACTGTTAGGAAGGGCAGAGATGTGGAAAGGGCTGCCCCACTCCCAGGAGGGACTCTAATGGTGGGGTGGATTGCCTGAAGAGTTGTGGGTCTTCAGCCCCAGGACCAAAACCCCAGCCTAGAGCCCAGAGACTAGAAGAGGCATACAGACAGTATATAGCTGAGAGAAGAGCTGGGTTACTGTTTGCAAGAGGGAGACAAATCTTAGACCCAGGCTCCATCTTAAAGAGATCACACAAAAAACCTCATTCATAGCCATTTAGCGAGGGTTCTGGGAACAGGGAGCACTGAGAGGACTGGAGTTGCATGAAGAGAGTGTAATCTCAGAGACACAGGGAGAGACTGTGGGAGACAGCCACCCTAACCCCTGTGCTGCTGAGTCACTCCACAAATCTAAAGTGGCCATTTTTCCTGGGAGAAGCAACACCAGCAAAGGGAAGCAATTACCTCACCCACCAGAGGCTCTCCTACTCCAGTCAGAGCAAAGAATGCTTAGAAGCAGAGGGTGCATCAGGGACACAGGTTTTGAGTGCTGAGGTCTGGTCTACACCCCCCCTTGCTGCTGAATTCCCCCTGAAGGGAAGGCAGGTGGGTCTAGCTGTGGCGATGGTGGTCACATGCTCACAGAGGTGGGGGCAACACCCAGAAAGGCAGACAGTGCACCTGCAGAGGTGGTGGCTGGAGAAGTGGCCCACGTGCCCAAATGTCCAAGGAGGCAGCATGGGCCAATGGGCAGACCATATTTCAGGAACACAAAAGCCACATCCACTGGCCAAGAGAAGATAAAAGCCAGCCAAGGAGTGCAGCTGATATTTATAATGGCACCTGTGCCCAGCAGAAGCAACCACAAATTCTGGATAGCCTGTAGCCCCAAGAACGTTGCTAAGATCTAGTCATAAACAGTGATTCCCTCTCTGGTCTGTGCCAGTTTCCAGAAAGGGAGGTCCAGGGATGGCACATCCAGTAGCCAGATACAAAGAGCATCAGCTCAGGACATAACAACCTTAGGTAGAGTGGTATCTTAAGGAAGGGCTCCCCACACATGACCTAGCTAAGGTATATTAAACACCAACACAAATAGCAAAAAGAGCAGTAGCAGTAGACAAGTAGCTCAGAGTGGATTAAAAACAACAGCTGATGCCAACCCAAGAAGATCTAGAAACAACACAACTGGAAGATGGAGGCAGATAACACCAAACCTATTCTCACCTAGCTACACAAACAGCACACCCAAAGGAAAAGTTTATACACAGATAGAGAACTGATTGAAGAAATCATAGCTGAAAACTTCCCTAAAATGATGAAGAAAAAAATCACATAAGTACAAGAAGCACAGAGAGTCCCATTAAAGAGGACCCAAATAAACCTATACCAAAATACATAATAATTAAAATACCAAAGTTAAGAGATAAAGAAAGAACACTAAGAGCTACAAGAGAAAAGCAGTCAATCACCTACAAAGGAGCCCCCATAAAAATGACATCTGACTTTTCAACATAAATACTTGAGGTCAGAAGTGAATGGCAAGAAATATTCAAAGAAATACAAAACAAGAGACTACAACCTAGATTTCTCTATCCAGCAAGGATATCATTTAAAATTGAAGGAGAAATAAAAAGCTTCTAGACAAAAAAAAAAAAATTCAAGGAATTCATTACAACCAAACCAATGCTGCAAGAAATGTTAAGGGCATGTTGTAAACAGAACAAAGGGGGAAAAATCTAGAAAAAGACGAATGTAGATTTAAAGAAGAAAATGGCAATAAACAAATACATATCAATAATAACTTTAAATGTAAATGGATTAAATGCTCCAATTAAAAGACATAGAATAGCTGCATGGATAAGAAAACAGATCCCATACATATATTGTCTACAAGAGACCCACACAAAACAAAAGATACACATAGACTGAAAGTGAAGGAAAAAATATTTCATGCAAATGGAAATGAAAAAAAAAGCTGTGGTAGCAATACTTATATCTAACAAAATAGACTTTAAAACAAAGGCTATAGTAAGGGATAAAAAAGATCACTACAGGAGATGACATCAGAGTAATGGCGCTGTAAGGAGCGATACCGATAAATCTCCCCAAAAACTCAAAGAGATGTTCAAACAGAAACAGAAAAATCTATCCTTGGAGACTCCAGATGTTCTGCAACACATGCAAAGGTATGGTTGAGTGAAAAATTGGCTAAATATATAATCAAACCCGGAAGGAAATAAGGAGTAAGAAACACTCCGCCTTCCTCACTAACCTAAATAAGGGCTGCTTTCACTGGGAACTGAGAGTATAAGAACTAAGGCGGGCAAAGGGGGTGAATAGATTCAGGCTGCGGCACAAACGGCTGAACCAGGCTGTGGCACGGATATCCCAGCCGAGGTAAAACTGTGCTTGTGGCAACCCAGTAAATACAAGCTAATGCTCGCGACAAACCCAGACAAAGAAAGGCACTTGGGACCACCATCTGGCAATCTCCTGGTCAGCGTGTGCAAATAGTGGGCGAGAGATTCCTCCTAGAGCCCTGGGAGTGGGCGCCTGTGTTCCCAGACAGAGGGGCAGAGTCAGGGGCCTTTGTGTGGGCCAAAAGCAGAATGTCCAGGCTGCCCCAGCGCCCTGAAAAAGTCATGGACGGGGACAGAGTGGGAGCTAATTCCAATGCTGGAACTTTTCGGTGAGGATGGGGGTCTCACACGGAGTGAGAGGCGGCTGGCCTGATATCCTGGTCAGCGAGCATGGAGAGTTGGCAAGAGATTCCTCCAAGCGCCTCAGGAGTGGGCATCTGTGTTTCTGGACAGAGGGGCAGAGTCAGAGGCTTTTGTGTGGGCCGAAAGCAGAATCAAAGGCCACCCCAGTGCCCTAAAAAAGCTTCGCACGGAGAGGGAATGAGAACTCATTCCAATTTTTCCGTGCGGGCTGGGGTCTCATTCAAATTGAGAGGTGGCTTCCTCCATATCCTGGTCTGCACGTGCAGATAGTGAGCAAGAGATTACTCTGAGCACTCCGGAAGTGGGTGCCCGCCCGTGTTACCAGACAGAGGGGCAGAGTCAGAAGTCTTTGTGTGGGCGGAAGCCCCGCCTGATTAGGCTAGCAGCTCTGACTGATTGAGCCTTACCTAGAACCCTGCATGAAGTGGAAATAGAATGAAGATTTGCCAGCTCTTTGAGCCTCTTACTCTCCAGGCAGAGGCAGCAGCAACCCCATAGCTGGATCATCAGGCTACTAATTCAGGAAGGAAAGACTAGGAGAGAGGCTCCAGGAACACGGACTCTCTCACTGTTGGAGCCTAGAAATGCTAATGAGCCTCAACTGCCAACAAGACTGAAGCCCAATATATGACATCGCCATAGAGACTTATCAACTGCAAACCTCTACCTAAGCGTGCCACAGGGGCAGAACCTGGGGTACAGAGTCACCAATCAGGAAGAGGGAGAGAAAAGAAAGAGCAAGAAGATAAACCCTCAAAATCAAGAATAATTCATAGACTTTATAACCTATCCCATTTTATTATATTTGTTTGTTTGTTTCTCTTATTTTCATGTCTTGATTATTTTTTCCTCTTCCAATTTGGTCATTTAATTCTCTGCCATTCTTACTGTCTCCTCTCCGTGAACTACACTACCCATAAGTGTTACATCTCCCATTATCTTTTCTTTCTTATTCCTTTCTCTCTCTGAGGGTTGCACTCCAAAACCCTTAACTCTCTCTCTCTCCTTTTTTTTCCTTCTTTTAGTGGTTCCCTCTTTTTTTTTCTCTTTCTTTTCTCCCTCTATATAAGTTTCTTCCTTTCTCTTTTACAACTCCTCTCATTGAATCCTCAATAATGAACAGATTATTCTATCTGGGACACAAACTTATGTTTGTGCCATTTTGGTTTTTTTTTTACTTAGCCTTTTTAACTCACTAGCAGTGCTCCCAACCATGGCTATCCATTTTATCTAGTTCTTGTTCCACTAAATACAATAGTAATTTTTTAATTTTTCCCTCTTTTTCCTGTTTCCCTCTTATTCTTCTCATCATATTTCTTAGTCAACCAAAACCTAAAAGCAAATCATTTTATTCTTGACCCAAATTTTTTTCTTATTTGCATTTTGTGGGTCCATACCCCATTTTTTCCCTTTATTACTTCTCCCCAACTGCGGCCCTCCATTATAGGTATTGTTTGTTCTATTTAGCACAATATAATTCACAGTTCGCCACGAGATTTTTTTAAAAAGGAGAGGAATAAAAGAAGGGGGTGAATAATTTTTTTTAATTTTTAATTTTTTAAATTCTTTTTAATTTTATTTATTTTATTTTTTTAACTTTTTATTCTATATTAATTCTCATTAAAACTATCAACTAATCCACCCTCAGATGCCATTAAGGAAGAAGATATCGAATATCATGGATACAAAAGAAAGAGGGTAACACAGACAGATGAGGAAAAATCTATGGAGAAAAAATTTAATAGATTGGAAACCTTGGAGTTAAATGACAGAGAATTTAAAATAAAAATCCTAAAAATACTCAGAGATATACAAGAAAGCACAGAAAGACAATTTAGGGAGCTCAGAAAACAACTCAATGAACACAAAGAATATATTACCAAGCAAACTGAACTATAAAAACAAATCAAACAGAGATGGAAAACTCAATTCACAAGCTGAAAAATGAGGTAACAAGTTTAGATAATAGAACAGCTCAGATAGAAGGTAGAATTAGTGAAATAGAAGATAAGCAACTTGAAGCACAACAGAGAGAAGAAGAAAGAGACTCAAAAATTAAAAAAAAATGAGATAGCCCTACAGGAATTGTCTGACTCCATCAAAAAGAATAACATAAGAATAATAGGTATATCAGAGGGAGAAGAGAGAGAAAATGGAATGGAAAATATATTCAAACAAATAATAGATGAGAACTTCCCAAGCCTGTGGAAAGAACTAAGACCTCAAATTCAGGAAGCAAACAAAACTCCGAGTTTTCTTAACCACAACAAACCTAATCCAAGGCATATAATAATGAAATTGGCACAAATCAATGACAAAGAAAAAATTCTCAAGGCAGCCAGGGAAAAGAAGAATACAACATATAAAGGAAGGCCCATTAGATTATCATCGGATTTCTAAACAGAAACTCTACAAGCTAAAAGAGAGTGGACTCCAATATTTAAAGTCCTGAAAGAGAGGAACTTTCAGTCACGAATACTATAACCATCAAAGATATCCTTCAAATATGAAGGAGAAATAAAAACATTCACAGATACAGAAAAGATTAGAGAATTTTTCATCAGAAAACACCCACTCCAGGAATTACTAAAGGGGGTTCTCCAACAAGATACAAAGAACAACAACAAAAAAACACACAAGTAAAAGCTCCAACAAGAACACGATAAAACCAAATTTAAACTGTGACAACAACAAAGAAAAGGCGAGGGAGAGGATGGAGATTAACAGTAGCAAAGGACGATGGAGGGCAAAAGTACTCACAAGATAGTGCACTACAATGAACAGGGTAGGAACTCTTTTCATTACTTAATGGTAACCACCATTGAAAAAAACCACCACAGAAGCACATGATATAAAAAAGAAAGCAACAGAGGAAAGATGTATGGAACACAACCAAATAAAAACAAAAGATAGAAAGACGAAGAGAAGGATCAAACAAGACACAAAACTAATGGAAAGAATGTATAAAATGGCAGTAGGGAACTCACAAGTGTCAATAATTACACTAAATGTAAACAAATTAAACTAACCAATAAAAAGGCACAGAGTAGCAGAATGGATTAAAAAAGAAAATCCAACTGTATGCTGCATACAAGAAACTTATCTAAGCAACAAGGATAAAAGCAAATTCAAAGTGAAAAGCTGGAAAACAATACTCCAAGCAAATAACATCCAAAAAAAGCAGGCATACCAATACTCATATCTGATAATGCTGACTACAAGACAGCAAAAGTACTCAGGCAAAAAATGGTCATTTCATAATGATTAAGGGGACACTGAATCAAGAAGAAATAACAATCCTTAATATATATGCACCAAATAAAGGAGCACCAAAATATATAAGACAGCTATTTATTGACCTTAAAACAAAACCTGACAAAAATACAATCATACTTGGAGACCTCAATACATGGCTGACGGCTCTAGATCAGTCATCCAAACAGAGAATCAATAAAGATATATTGGCCTTAAACAAAACCCTAGAGCACCTGGATATGATAGACACCTACAGGATATTTCATCCCAAAGTGACAGAGTATATATTTTTCTCTAGTTTACATGGATCATTCTCAAGAATTGACAATATGTTGGGCCACAAAAACAACATCAGCAAATTCAGAAAAATTGAGGTTGTACCAAGCATACTTTCCGATTATAAAGCCTTGAAACTAGAATTAAACTGCAAAGAAGAGGGGAAAAAACCACAAAAAGGTGGAAAATAAACAATATACTTTTAAAAATGAATGGTCAAAGAAGAAATAAATGCAGAGATCAAAAGATATATACAGACAAATGAAAATGACAATACCACATATCAGAATCTCTGCATTGCAAAAAGAAGAACAAAGACTACCCAAACAAGCCAAAGAAAGGAGATAATAAAAATCAGAGCAGAAATAAATGAAATAGAGAACAAAAAAAAAACTATAAAAAAATTAATAGAACAAGGAGCTAGTTCTTTGAAAAGATCAACAAAATTGAAAAACCTCTGGCAAGACTTACCAAGAAAGAAAGAGAAAGAACTCATATAAACAAAATCCAAAATGAAAGATGAGAAATCACCATGGACATTGTAGTATACAAAGAATTATTGTAGAATACTATGAAAAACTTTATGCCACTAAATTCAACAACCTAGAAGAAATGGATAAATTCCTAAAACAATACAACGTTCCTAGAATGAGTCATGAAGAAGCCGAAAGCCTAAACAGACCTAGTAGTAGAGAAGAAATAAAAAAAAATATATTAAAAACCTGCCCAAAAATAAAAGTCCAGGCCCAGTCAGCTATACTAGCCAATTCTATCAAACATTCAAAGAAGACTTGGTTTCTATTCTACTCCATGTCTTCCAAAAAATTGAAGAAGAAGCAATACTTCCCAACACATTTTATGAGGCCAACATAACGCTCTTACCAAAACCAGGCAAGGATGGCACAAAAAAAGAAACTACAGACCAATATCTCTAATGAATACAGATGCTAAAATACTAAACAAAATACTAGCAAATCGAATACAACAACATATTAAAAAAAATACATCGTGATCAAGTGGGATTCATCCCAGAGTCTCCAGGATGTTTCAACATACGTAAAACGGTTAACGTAATAAACCATATCAACAAAACAAAGAACAAAAACCACATGATCTTATCAATAGATGCAGAAAAGGCATTCAATAAAATACAACACAACTTTATGTTTAAGACTCTCAACAAAATGGGTATAGAAGGAAAATATCTCAACATGATAAAAGCCATATATGATAAACCATGAGCTACAATCATATTAAATGGAACAAAAGGGAAGGCTTTCCTCCTTAAATCAGGAACAAGACAGGGTTGTCCACTCTCTCCACTCTTATTTAATGTGTAACTAGAGGTTCTAGCCAGAGCACTCAGACAAGAAAAAGAAATAAAAGGCATCCATATTGGAAAAGAAGAATTAAAGGTATTACTCTTTGCAGATGATATGTATGATCCTATATATATCAAAAACCCCAAAGAATCCACAAAAAGACTACTAGAGACAATAAACTAATACAGTAAGGTCACAGGATACAAAATTAATATACAAAAGTCCATAGCTTTTCTTTATGCCAACAATGAAACATTTGAGAACGAACTCAAAAAAATAATTCCCTTCACGATTGCAACAAAAATAAATAAAATATCTAGGAATAAACATAACAAAGACTGTAAAGGACTTATAAAATGAAAACTATTGTTAAGGGAAATCAAAAAAGATACAATGAGATGGAAGAATATTCCTTGTTCTTGGTTAGGAAGAATAAATATAATCAAGATGGCCATATTACCCAAAGCAATATACATATTTAATGCAATTCCCATCAAAATTCCAATGACATTTTTTAAATAAATGGAACAAAAAACCATCAGATTTATATGGAAGTATAAAAACCCCCGAAGAGCCAAAGCAATCCTAAGGAAAAAGAATGAAGCTGGGGGCATTACAATACCTGACTTCAAACTATATTATAGGGCCACGACAATCAAACAGCATGGTCTTGGCAGAAAAATAGACAGACCAATGGAAAAGAATATAAAGTCTAGAAATAAAACCACAAATATATGGTCAAATAATTTTCAGTAAAGGGGCCAAGAACACACAATGGAGAAAAGAAAGCCTCTTCAACAAATGGTGCTGGGAAAACTGGAAAGCCACATGCAAAAGAATGAAACTCGACTACAGCTTGTCCCCCTGTACTAAAATTAACTCAAAATGGATCAAACATCTAAACAAAAGACCTGAAACAATAAAGTACATAGAAGAAGACATAGGTACTAAACTCATGGACCTGGGCTTTAAAGAGCATTTTATGAATTTGATTCCAAAGGCAAGAGAGGTGAAGGCAAAAGTTAAAGAATGGGACTACATCAGATTAAGAAGTTTTTGCTCAGCAAGAGAAACTGAAAACAAAATAAACAGACAGCCAACTAAATGGGAAATGATATTTTCAAAGAACTGCTCAGATAAGGGCTTAATATCCAAAATATACAAAGAACTCATAAAACTCAACAACAAACAAACAAACAATCCAATAAAAAATGGGAAGATGACATGAACAGACACTTCTCCCAGGAAGAAATAGAAATGGCCAACAGATATATGAAAAGATGCTCATCTTCTTTAGCTATTAGAGAAATGCAACTCAAAACTGCAATGAGACACCACCTCACACCTGTTAGATTAGCTATTATTAACAAGACAGGTAATAGCAAATGTTGGAGAGGCTGTGGAGAAAAAGGAACCCTCATTCACTGTTCATGGGAATGTAAAGTAGTACAACCATTATGGAAGAGAGTATGGTGGTTCCTCAGAAAACTGAAAATAGAACTACCTTATGACCCAGCAATCCCTCTACTGGGTATATACCCCCAAAACTCAGAAACATTGATACGTAAAGACACATGTAGCCCCATGTTCATTGCAGCATTGTTCACAGTGGCCAGGACATGGAAACAGCCAAAAAGCCCTTCAATAGACGACTGTATAAAGAAGATGTGGCACATATACACTATGGAATACTACTCAGCCATAAGAAATGATGACATCAGTTCATTTCCGGCAAAATGGTGACATCTTTTTTTTTTTTTCAAAAATTTTTTAATTAATTTATTTTTACAGGAACAGAGAGAAAGTCAGAGAGAGGAATAGATAGGGACAGACAGACAGGAACGGAGAGAGATGAGAAGCATCAATCATCATTTTCTCGTTGCGACACCTTAGTTGTTCATTGATTGCTTTCTCATATGTGCCTTGCCTGGGGAGCTTCAGCAGACCGAGTAACCTCTTGCTCGAGCCAGCGACCCTGAACACAAGCTGGCGAGCTTTTTGCTCAAGCCAGATGAGCCCGTGCTCATGTTGGAGACCTCAAGGTCTCGAACCTGGGTCCTTCCACATCCCAGTCCGACGCTCTATTTACTGCGCCACTGCCTTGTCAGGCAAAATGTTGGGATCTTGATAACATTATACGAAGTGAAATAAGTAAATCAGAAAAAACTAAGAACTGCATTATTCCATACGTAGTTGGGATATAAAAGAGAGACTAAGGGACATTGATAAGAGTGTGGTGGTTACGGTGGGTGGGTGAGAGGGAGAGGGAAAGGGGGAGGGGGAGGGGCACAAAGAAAACTAGATAGAATGTGACAGAGGACAATCTGACTTTGGGTGATGAGTAAGCAACATAATTGATTGACAAGATAACCTGGACATGTTTTCTTTGAACATATGTACCCTGATTTATTGATGTCACCCTAGTAAAATTAATTTAAAAAATCACTACATAATGAGAAAGGGAACAATCCAATAGGAAGATTATAACCATTATAAATATCTATGCACCCAATATAAGAGCATAGATATTTATATATAAATATATAAAACAGAGGTTGATGAACATAAAGGGCAAGATCAATAGCAATACTATAATAGTAGGAAATTTTAATATTCCACTAACATCAATGGATAGATCCTCAAGAAAGAAAATCAACAAAGAGAAAGCACCCTTAAAGGACAGACTAGATCATCTGGATTTAATAGATATCTTCAGAAATTTTTACCCTAAAGCTGCAGAATGTACATTCTTTTCAAGTGCTCATGGTATATTATCTACGTTAGACCACGTGTTAGGACACAAAACTAATCTCAATAAATTTAAGAAGATTAAAATCATATGAAGCATCTTCTCTGATCACAATGAAATGAAACTAAAAATAAACTACAATAGAAAAACTGAAAAACATTTAAACACTTGGAGACTAAATAGCATGTTTTTAATTAACAATTGGGTTAACAATGAGATCAAGGAAGAAATAAAAATTTCCTTGAAACAAATAATAATGAACATACAGCAACTCAAAAGCAGCACTGAGAGGGACACATGGGACACAGCAAAAGCAGCACTGAGAGGGAAGTTCATAGCATTACAGGCATACCTTAAGAAGCAAGATAAAGCTCAAGTAACCAACTTAACCCTGCATCTAAAAGAATTAGAAAAAGAACAGCAAGTAAAGCCAAGAGGAAGTAGGAGGAAGGAAATAATAAAAATCAGATCAGAAATAAATGACATAGAGACTAAAAAAACAATACAGAATATCAATGAAACCAATAGCTGGTTTTTTGAGCAGGTAAACAAGATTGATGAACCTATCACCAGACTCAACAAAAACAGGAGAGAGAACTCAAATAAATAAAATTAGAAATGAGTGGAGAAGTAACAACTGACACAGCAGAAACACAAAGAATTGAAAGAAAATACTTTGAAGAACGGTATGCCAAAATATTGGTCAACCTAGGTGAAATGAATAAATTTCTAGAAACATAGAATCTTCCAAATCTCAATCTGGAGAAATCAGAGAATCTAAACAGATTGATTACAATAAATGAAATAGAAAGAGTTATCAAAAACCTCCCAAAAATCAAAAGTACTGGACCCAATGGCTTCACAGGCAAATTTTACCAAATATTCAGAGAACTAACACCTATCCTTCTCAAGCTATTTCACAAATTTAAGAGGAGATGATTTCCAAGCTCATTTTGTAAGGCAAGAATTATCATTATTTCAAAACTATGTAAAGACACTACAATAAAAGAAAATGATAGATCAATAGCCATGAACATAGATGCTAAAACTCTCAACAAAATATTACCAAACTAGATCCAGCAATACATTTAAAAAGTCATACATCATGATCCAGTGGGATTTATTCTGGGGAGGCAAGGCAGGTAAAATATTCAAAAATCAATCAATGTAACTCATCACATAAACTAAAGGAAGGATAAAAATCCCATGATTATACCAATAGATGCAGAAAAAGCATTTGATAAAATTCAGCACCCATTTATGATCAAAATTCTCAGCAAAGTAGGTATACAGGGAACATACCTCAGCATGATAGAGGCCATCTCAGACAAAACCACAGTCAACATCACACTCAATGCGCAAAAGTTAAAAGTAATACCCTTAAGATCAGGAACAAAGAAGGAGTGCCCCCTTTTACCATTCTTATTCAACATAGTTTTAGAAGTCTTAGATACAGCAATCAGACAAGAGGAAATAAAGGCATCCAAATTAGAAAAGAAGTAAAACTATCATTATTTGCTGATGACATGATACTGTACATAGAAAACCCTAAATCTCAGTAAAAAAACTAGTAGACCTGATAAATAAATTTGGCAAGATGGCAGCATATAAAATTAATATTCGGAAATCAGTGGCATTGTTATACACCAACAATAAACTGTCTAAAAGAGAAATTGATGAAACAATTCCTTTAATTATTGCAACAAAAATATAAATAAAGTACCTAGGAGTAAATTTAACCAAGAAGATAAAAGACATACTCACGACAGTATAAAACATTGGGAAAAAAAAAGGAAGATACAAACAAGTGGAAGCATATACCATGTTCATGGATAGGAAGAATAAAAACATCATTTTATATTACCCAAAACAATCTACAAATTCAATGTATTTTCTATAAAAATACCTATGACATACTTCAGAAATATGGAAAAAATATTCCAAAAATTTATATGAAACCAAAAAAGAACAGAAACAGCCTCAGCAAACTTGAAAGTGAAGAATAAAGTGGGAGGTATCACACTTTCTGATATCAAGTTATACTTCAAGGCCATAGGAATAAAAACAACTTGGTCCTGGCATAAGAACAGGCATACAGTTGAATGGAAAAGAACAGAGAACCCAGAAATAAACCCATGACTTTTTGATCAATTGATATTTGACAAAGGAGGTAAGAGCATACAGTGGAGTAAAAATAGTCTCTTTAATAAATTGTGTTGGGAAAAATGGACAGGCACATGCAATAAAATGAAACTAGACCACCAACTTACACCATTCACAAAAATAAACTCAAAATGGATAAAAGACTTAAATGCAAGTCGTGAAACTAAAAACATCTTGGAAGAAAACATAGGCAGTAAACTCTCCAATATCTCTTATAGCAATACTTTTGCTGATTTATCTCCATAAGCAAGTGAAATAAAGGACAAAATTAAAAAATAAGACTATATCAAACTAAAAAGCTTTTGCACAGCAAAAGACACAGCATTAAGAAAATATAAAGACAACCCACACAATGGGCAAACATATTCACCAATACTTGTGATAAGGAGTTAGTAACTAAAATTTATAAAGAACTTTTAAAACTCAACACCAGGAAGGTATATAATCCAATTAAAAATGGGCAAAAGAGCCTGACCTGTGGTGGCACAGTGGGTAAAGCATCAACCTGGAAATGCTGAGGTCGCCAGTTCAAAACCCTGGGCTTGCCTGGTCAAGGCACATATGGGAGTTGATGCTTCCTGCTCCTCACCCCTTCTCTCTCTCCTCTCTGTCTCCCCTCTCCTTTCTAAAAAATGAATAAATAAATAAATAATTTTAAAAAATGGGCAAAAGAACTGTGTAAAGCCAGTAGCCACAGCCACCATCACAGCCACCTGGCCCATGCAGGTTTGCATTTGATTCAGACAGAAGGTAATGAAACAATGGAGCCAAGAACTGGTGGGCCATCATCTTTATCCTAGCTTGCACCCAGGAGGCAAGAAATATGCACAGTGGAAAAACACCTCCCTTTCCATTCAGGGCTCCCAAAGCCACTGACTTATCCGAGTTTCCTAGAATCAAAGTTTACTACCTCACCGGCCTTATTCACCTCTGTTTCTCATCTCCTTCTCCCTGCACAAACTCTACACAAACAGGCTTATCCTTCAGTACTCTGCCATCTTGGCTGCTTTTCCTCCTCCACATGGCCTTTCTCTGCTCTCTTGCAGCATGGGCTCCTATGCCCCATTTTATAGTGTAGAAATCAAAACCTTTAATACAATATACAAACAAGGAAGTCTCTGATACACTCACTTATCTGAGGTATAAATGGGATTCCTCATAAGAGTGCACAACCTCCTATCATGCAACAGTCAAGTGTGTGGGGAAAAGCTTAGACTTAAAACTTAGCCTTAGGCTATAACAACCCTGCCTGCTTATAGCCTGTCCCCACACCCAATGCAAACTATAAGCAAGCAAACATATATATCATATTTACAAACTTATTTGACCAACATTCCACCCCTTTTGCTTGCTTGCAATCTAAAGCACAGATATTCTGGTACAAGGAAATTAAGCACATTTCACAAATTACAACAACAGCTTAAATCATACAGTTTTAACAATTACAAAGGTACATTTCACCAGTCTCTGTGAGCACTTTGCCAAAAGTGCAAAATGTCCTTGGCCTTCTTTCTAGCCATGGGAGAAGTTTCCCTGGGAAGGGGGAGGGCCTCCAGAAAGCCACCCCCTACCACCATTAGGATATTTCACATTGTCCAAAATCCATAATTCCATCCAACAAAGGAGCCAGTGCTTATTCCGGTCGTAATGCAGGAATTAGTCTATGCACATGTGGCCTCAGCCACCCCTTTCATCCTTGCCATCCTGGCAGGTCTTACACTGTCCCAAAGAGGAGCATGTGACAATGGCACTCAGCATTTCCATCTCTGCTCCAGAGAGCATGATGGCATTCACCCCTATGTCCCAAAATCACCGACCTACCAGGGGCGTAGTAGGTATTCCTTGCTGCTGGTCTCTCACCTTCTAGAGACTATGAATCGCAACTCCAGCCCGCTTCTCCTCATTCTCCAAAGAGGAACTGAAAACATCAGCTCCTGCTCTTGGACATGAGCCCTCGGCCATTACCACCTTCTGCTCCATGGGCCTTACAGCCCCAGCCTCAGCCTCAGCCCCAGCCTCCTGCCTCTGCTGGATCTCCACAACATCCAGGGCAATCTGCAACTCACAAACCTGTGATTCCTTCCCCAGCAGCTGCTCCATTTCCAAGTGACTCTCACAAAAATTGTCGGCCTCATTTTCTGGTGCATGAGCTCCAGGGTTGGCATCTCTTTCTCCCATGTTTGCTCCAGCTCCTTTCACTGCTTGGTTTTCAGGTCCCAGGCAGCCTCTTCCACAGAGCTCTTGGTTTCCTCATGCATGGCTGTAAAAGTCAGCCAGCCTACTGCCCCCAAAAGTACAGCCATGAGGAACCATAACAGCAGCCAGTCCTCTACTCCACCACTCAAAGGTGGTGGTGGCTCCATACTGATCTGTATCAAATCCTGCCACAGACTACACCAAATGTAAATCCAGTAACCACAGCGACCTTCACAGCTGCCTGGCCCATGCAGGTTTGTATTTGATTCGGAGAGATGGTAATGAAACAATGAAGCCAAGAACTGGTGGGCCATCATCTTTATCCTAGTTTGCACCTGGTGGGCAAGAAATACATACAGTGTGAAAACAATTCCCTTTCCATTCAGGGCTCCCAAAGCCACTGACTTATTCAGGTTTCCTAGAATCAAAGTTTACTACCTCACCAGCCTTATTCACTTCTGTTCCCCATCTCCTTCTTCCTGCACAAACTCTGCACAAACTGGCTTCTCCTTCAGCATTCTGCCATCTTGGCTCCTTCTCCTCTCCTCCATGTGGCCTTTCTCTGCTCTCCTCCAGCATGGGCTCCTCTGCCCCATTTTATAGTGTAGAAATCAAAACCTTTAATACAATATACAAATAAGGAAGTCTCTGATACAGTCACTTATCTGAGGCATAAATGGGATTTCTCATAAGAGTGCACCACCCCCTATTATGTAATAGTCAAGGGTGTGGGGAAAAGCTTAGTCTTAAAACTAAGCCCAAGGCTACAATAACCCTGCCTGCTTACAGCCTATCCCCCACTCCCAATGCAAACTATAAGTGAGCAAACATATATATCATATTTACAAACTTATTTGACCAACAAACTGAATAGACACTTCTCAAAAGAGAACATACAAATGGCCAATAGGCATATGAAAAAATGTTCAACATCATTAATCATCAGAGAAATGCAAATTAAAACCACAATGAGATACCACCTCACACCTGTCAGAATGGCGCTCTTAACAAATCAACACCCAGCAAGTACTGGCAAGGGTGTGGAGAAAAGGGAACCCTCTTTCACTTCTAGTGGGAATGCAGACTTGTGCAGCCACTGTGGAAAACAGTATGGTCTTTCCCTAACAAATTAAAAATGGGACTGCCTTTTGACCCAGCTATCCCACTTTTAGGAATATATCCTATGAATGCCAAATCACTGATTCAAATGAAGTTATGCATTGCCATATTTATTGGAGCATTGTTTACAGTAGACAAAATCTGGAAACAGCCCAAGTGTCTGTTAGTGGATGAGTGGATTAAAGAGCTGTAGTACATATTCATGGCTGTAAAAAAAAATCCTACCTTTTGCAATGGCATGGATGTACCTGGAGATTATTATGCTAAGTGTAAGAAGCCAGGCAGAGAAACACAAATATCATATGATCTCACTTGTATGTGGAATCTAATGAACAAAGTGGACTGAGTAATGGAATAGAGGTAGAGGCAGAGTCACAAGGAGCAGAGAGACAGCTGTCAGAGGGAAGATGGATGAGGGGATGGGATTAAAGAAAGATTAGTGAAATTACCTATACATAACACATAGGTACAGATAACTGGACAACAAATCCAGAGGGAAGGGGGGTTGGGGGCAGAAATGGTTTAATGGGGGACAAGGGGGTGGGGAGGAGTTATATTGAGTGGGACACGTGGATTCATGTTAACACAATAAATTAAAGTTAAAAATCCTTAAAAAATGAAAACCTAAGGAAAACTTAGTACTAGAAAAAAAAAGAAACAGAAAAATTTATCTCCCTTCATGGAAGTTAAATTACAATGACAGATGAGCCTTCCTAAGAAAAAATCTGCACGTATTAGGACACATACTTTAATAAATGCTTGGACCAAAAGGTGATAAATCCCACCCAACAAAGACCATCCCATAACCACTGTAGTCAGACAATGTTAATTTTATTAATTTGTTACAGCAAGGGAGACTACACACCAGAGCAACCATGGGTCAACTCACTAAACAAAGGAAGTGACAGAATTTTTTTTTGGATCAGGTGAGTGGGTAAGTGCAATATAAAAGGGCCATGATTTGATGGCGTCAAAGTAAAGCAAGTCTATGTATAAAGGGATAAGTGTCAGCCCTGGGCTGATAAGTAGATCCTGTGTCCTGATTCCTTGGGAAGTGCAGAAATAAGATAAATTTGGAATGTTTTGCTCTAAATATGAACTTCTGCAACTGGATTGGAAATCAAAACTGCTTCCAGAAAGGAAGTACAAAATATTCTATTATTACTAATATGATTTCAAACAGCAATGTTCTGACAGTCCAAGATTTTTGAAAGCAAGGTTTTTCAGCATTTGGTACTTTTTATTAACTAACAAAATGAACGTAAATTTTCAGAGGTTCACAAAAGTGATCCCCCATCCCCTAACTGGCAACAATGCCACAGAAGGGTGAGGAATTTGTTCTGTCAGTATAGAGGGAAAATAGTGTTTTCAGAATATTATGGGGGAGAGATATTGGGAGCTGAGATGGGATGGTCACAGGGAGACTGAGTCAGAATCAGCCTGTGTGGGTGGAGTAATGTAAACTGCCCATATCTATACTGGGGAAATTCTACTAAGCTCGTTAATGGTTTGAGAGAAGAAGAGAGGGAAAGAGAAAGAGAGAGAAAGAGATTAGAGAGACAGAAAGAAAAAAGAGGAAGGGAAGGGAAGGGAAGGCAAAGGAAGGCAAGGCAAGACAAGATGAAGGGAAGAGAAGATGAAGGGAAGGGAAGGGAAGGGAAGGGAAGGGAAGGGAAGGGAAGGCAAAGGAAGGCAAGGCAAGGCAAGATGAAGAGAAGATGAAGGGAAGGGAAGGGAAGAGAAGGGAATGAAGGGAAGGGAAAGGAAGGGAAGGGAAGGGAAGGGAAGGGAAGGGAAAGTAAGGCAAGGCAAAGGAAGGCAAGGCAAGGCAAGATGAAGGGAAGATAAGATGAAAGGAAGGGAAGGGAAGGCAAAGGAAGGCAAGGCAAGACAAGATGAAGAGAAGATGAAGGGAAGGGAAGGGAAGAGAAGGGAATGAAGGGAAGGGAAAGGAAGGGAAGGGAAGGGAAGGGAAGGGAAGGGAAAGAAAGGCAAGGCAAAGGAAGGCAAGGCAAGGTAAGATGAAGGGAAGAGAAGATGAAGGAAAGGAAAGGGAAGGGAAAGGAAGGGAGGGGAAGGGAAAGGAAGGGAAAGGAAGAAAAGGCTTTTTTCCCAGGGACAACATGAGTGTCCAGGAAGTAATGAAGCTTCCATGAAAGTTCACCAAAATCTTTAGTATGTGTTTGAACTTCCACAATATATGAATTAATTTCACATCTTAGATCACAAGAGTAGAAAAACTCCAAGCTGATGTAAAATATATAGGGCACAGGATAAACTGAAGAAGTGTTATTTAAACATGGAAGCAATAAACTTAGATAAGAACACATTCTCTCAAGAAGTAGACACATGGATTAGAGGACTAAATCTGCAACTCTATTAGTCAACAACTGCCAAATTCAGTAATAGACAAGGAGAAAGGAAAAGGGTAAAAATTAGCAGTTGAGTTAAGCAAGATATTAAGAAGTTAAGAAATCCAAGCTGGGTAATACAGCATTATTTACATGTACTTCATCCTCAGGAAGCAGATACTGTAGTTCTATAGAGTTCTTGTGACTTTGCTCTAAAGGTAAAGGCAAAACAATAAGTTGTATCTGGCTAACAGAAACCAACCATGTATCTATAGTTATGTCATGCAGGGAATGTCAAGAAGGATCAAAGGTTGCAAGCAGGCTGGGCCATCTATGTGCAAAAAGACAAAGATAATTGTAAACATGACTAAAATAAAATCTTAATATCTTAGCATCTGATGAATATACAACTGAAACATGACTGGCTGAGCCATTAAAAGTCACCAAGTGAATGGTCAAAAATATGCTGGAATTAAAACCAAGATTTAGTGAGACAAATTTGTGCT
Organism: Saccopteryx leptura; assembly: GCF_036850995.1. Classification (NCBI taxonomy): domain Eukaryota; kingdom Metazoa; phylum Chordata; class Mammalia; order Chiroptera; family Emballonuridae; genus Saccopteryx; species Saccopteryx leptura. The sequence goes on from NC_089516.1 coordinate 123,583,059, forward strand.
TCAGAGATATTTTATGTGTCCCCACAGTGACTTTTAAAATTTCTTTAACTTTCTAATACTAAAAACAAAGGGAACTATCATGATAGAAAAAAGTAAAATTATCTCCTCTTGAAGAATCAGATGATCTAACAAGATTTGTTTCCTGTTTCCATATGTAAAAGAAGGCTGGAGTAACTGGGAAATGTATTGTTTCTCTGACATCTCCACCACTCTTGAATGTCTCATACTCTCAGCCAGTTTCACTTATTTACAGAGTGGGGCAAAAGTAGGTTTACAATTGTTTGTATAGAAAATAATACAATAATTAATAATAATACAAGTATAAAATCTGGTTTCAGCATACTTACAACTGTAAACTTTCTTTTGCATATTACTTGGCACACTCTTTGGGGTTTTTTTTGAGATTTTATTTATTCATTTTATAGAGGGGAAGAGAGAAAACGAAGGGGGGGAGCAGGAAGTATCAACACCCATATGTGCCTTGACCAGGTAAGCCCGGTGTTTGAACCCACACTTCAGCGTTTCAGCTTGATGCTTTATCCAGTGCGCCACCACAGGTCAGGCCTTACCTGGTAGACTCTTAGATGAGTTTGTGATTCCTAACTAACATGTCAAAGTTCACGGTACTTTGCTGAAAAAAAAAAAAGAGTGAATACATCCCATCTGTTCACCCATATACTCAACAGTTGTTTCAGAGGCTTTTTTCCAGAATAGAATATTGTGCTTTGTAAGTCTATTTTTTCTGGGATGTTTAAAGAGTAATTGATTCTTCTCATTCTAGATTCTCTTTTTTATTCCCTGTATGGGTTAACTTGGTGTCTTCTGTTTGGTTAGAAGCATTTGTGAAGAAGGATATTGTGACCTCTGGGGCAGGAGGACCTTTACAGTAAAGAAAGCCATTAGTAAATCAATCCTAAAGTGATTTATTTCCAAACAGTAGATAGCAAGAAGACTGTGTATATTTATCATTTGTACAAGGCCTTAATAAAAATAAATTTGGAGTTTGAGTAGTTTCTCTAAGGAAGTGGCTTTAATTTTCAATCTATGCTAAAATGCATGTTACAGCTAATTAGATGGGATTCACATATAACTTATAAGTGGGCATAGATAGTCAGTAGAGAGTAATGATGTGTTTGTCTGCATTTAGATGTGCCACCGATGGTTTGAAAATTCAGAGGGCTTTGAGACCGAGGAGTAATATCAAGAGTTAAATCAAAGGAGATCCCCAAAGCCATTAATAAATGTGTGCTCATTATAAAAATCTAGTCAAGACTTTGTTTAGCTGCAACACAGAGAGCAAACGAACAGAATGCCAGTCTTGCATCCCTGTGATGAATAAAGTCATTATGGCTGAATTTTATTTTTACTGTCACCTGTCAAAATTTTGTACAATCTCTACATTTACCAAAAAGAAACTTGGTGAGTGTGTTTAAAGGACTGGCTCAGTTATCCAAATTACCTCAGAAACTGGTACTTAGGGCTCTTTGCCCTAGAATCAGGTCCACGACTGGGATAAGGCAAGCCAGGCTCCTGGGCACAAAATTAAAGGGGGGTCTCACTATTAGGGTTTTGCTGTATGTAACTCAAGCTAGATTACAAAGTAGCCTCTGTTTTAAACCCTAGCCCAATTCATCTCCTCTCTCTTCATTCACTCTGACCCTTAAGGCCTAGAACATGATAAGACTGAGGAAAAAAGGGTTAAAAGGATGTCAGAAAGAGAAGAGTCAGTCTCATATACCTTTAAATTGAAGCCAACTTGAGATTTTTCAAGTGGAAGATCACTGAGTGCTTCCAGGTTAGAAAAAAACAAACAAACAAACAGCCACCTCTTCAAGAAAAAAATTATCAAACTGGCTCATAATGCTCTGTGGACACAAAATTGCTCTTGTTAAACAGACAGCCTCTCTGGAAATTAGTTCCAGTTATAGGGACTGGCATTTCCTTTGACACAGTCACAGCACATGGAGGGAAAATAATACTTGATGAAATGTGGTTTTTATTTGTTGAATTCCACAACTCAGCTTGCGTCTCTGGCAGGTTCACCCTTAGTTTGACTGGTAAAAGGAGTGTAATTTTGAACAAACCATTTTAAAACAAGTGATTGTATTAAGCATAGTCTAAAACCTGGCTTAAGTAGTATATTACTTTTCAAAAGTTTATACCAGCCTGACCTGTGGTGGCGCAGTGGATAAAGCATCGACCTGGAAATGCTGATGTCGCCGGTTCAAAACCTTGGGCTTGCCTGGTCAAGGCACATATGGGAGTTGATGCTTCCAGCTCCTCCCCCCTTCTCTCTCTCTCTGTCTCTCCTCTCTCTCTCTCTCTCTCTCTCTCTCTCTCTCTCTCTGTCTCTCCCTCTCCTCTCTAAAATAAATAAATAATAAAAAAATTAGAAAGCCACGTATAACAAAACCTCCACTGCAATGAAATAAAGACTATGTTTAAAAAAAAAAAAGTTTATACTAAACATTCTGAATTAGTTGACACTGCTCATCAATTATTCAAATATTTATTTTATTTTTTTTAATTTTTCTGAAGTGAGAAGCGGGGAGACAGAGATACAGACTCCCACATGTGCCTGACCAGGATTCACCTGGCATGCCCACTAGGGGTCTATGCTTTGCCCATCTGGTGTGTTGCTCCATGGCAACTGGAGCCATTCTAGCACCTGAGGCATAGACCATGGAGTCATCCTCAGTGCCTAGGCCAACTGTGGTCCAATGGAGCCTTGGCTGCAGGAGGGGAAGAGAGAGATAGAGAGAAAGGAGAAGGGTGCAGAAGCAAATAGGTGCTTCTCCCGTGTGTCTTGGCCAGAAGTCAAACCTAGAACTTCCACATGCCAGGCTGACACTACCGCTGAGCCAACCGGCCAGGGCCAATTATTTAAATATTTATTAAGTACCTTTAAGTATACAAGAACACTCTTGGTGCTAGAGAGAAGAAGGGTGAGAAAGGCAGATACTAAAGAGATCAAGAGTTCACTGTGAGAGTTAACTGTCTAGTTAGGAAGTTAAGATATACACTTGAAGAGCTAGTGTGAAGTAGGAAAAGTTACATTCTACAAAAGAGGAACAATAAATGAACTCAAACCTCCATACTAAAAGGGTGTTCTGAAGACCAGTGTATGTGTATTGCTAAGGAAATAAGGAGCTTGTGAGAAGCGGAGACTCACAGGCCCTGCCCTGACTGACTGACACAAACTCTGTAGTTTAGCAAAAGCCACAGATGATTCTTAAACACATGATAGTTGGAGGACCCGGGACTAGAGTAGTTGAGGGGAAGTTGAAATTACTTTTAGAAGATAGGCTTAGGAAAGACCTGAAAAAGGAATAAGATTACATATTAGTCAGATTTTGAAAATGTGGTATCAACTTTTAGTTGGCCTCCAAAATTTGCCCCTATTTTATCCATACATGTGGCTAGACTATCTTGCCTAACACCCTTCACTGTTATGTGTGTGTGATTAATTTATTTCCAGTGGAATGTGAGAAATGGCATGTGCCAGTTTCAGGTCTAGAACTTAAGAGAAAGTAGACCTCTCTTATTCACTGTTTTTTCTTCCTCCAACTAGAACTGGATGAGGTGGGCTAGCCTTAATCACTGATATGAGAAACACACCTTATGGGATGGTAAAGCAATAACTTGTTCCATTGACAATTTATAAGGAGCCTAAATTCTTTAATCACCATGCAAAGCAGAGCCACTGCCATTCTCAAATACTCATGACAGAACTGTCACATGAGAAATTAAATGAACTTTGAAATTTAAAACAATTTTATTATATTCTCTCTCTCTCTCTCTCTCTCTCTCTTTCTCTCACACACTCTCTCTCTCTCTCCCCCCTCACTCCTCCCACACATAAAATGCAGGTACAGAGAAATGGTGAAAGCGGTATTATTGCTGGTTGAAGGAGCAACATAAATAGACACAGGGGTTATATGAATGTGCATGAAGTGTTCAAAGAATCAAAATGGTTTGGCTAGCAGGAACACATGATATATGAACTTGTAATAGCAAATAGAATTAGAAAGGTAAGTTCAAAATTCAGACTATGGGATTTGGCATTCCAGATCATTCATAACAGGAAACCACTGAAGATCTAACAAGGAAATGTACAAAATTTGGGGGAAATTTTTCTGGCAATATGATGGGTTGAAATGGGGAGAGAAGAGAGATAGAATACCCAGTTAGACTTTGCAACAGTCTACCTGAAGAATTGCAATAAGAGCCTCCATGAGGTTAATTCTGGTACAAATATAGAAAGGAAAGGGTCTATCTACAATTTAGGTATTCCTCCAAATAAATCTGGTAGGAATTTTTACGTTCTCAGAGGCAGAGTTAATGGTAGAATATCTATTGTAGGGTAAATTATTCACACCAAGCTCCTTGGGAAGATAGTAAATTACCATAGGTCTTTGAACATGGACTTGACCCACAAAAAATTTTTAAAAAATTATGAAATGGAGAAACTTTATAACTAGAAAGTTAATTATTATGTGAAAAAATATCTAAATATTTGTCTGTTTATTATCTGCATTTCTAAACTGATTTTTAAATTAATTTTAATGCAGTGACATTGATAAATCAGGGTATATATGTTCGGAGAAAACATCTCCAAATTATTTTGACATTTGATTATGTTGCATACCTCTCACTCACAGTCAAATTGTCTTCTGTCACCTTCTATCTGGTTTTCTTTGTGCCCCTCCCCTTCCCCCACCCTCTCTCTCTCCTTCCTCACTCCCTCCCCACCCCACCCCCTCCCCATTACCATCACATTTTTGATGATGACATCGGATCATTTACAATAACATGGATGGACCTTGATAACATTATACGGAGTGAAATAAGTAAATCAGAAAAAACTAAGAACTATATGAATCCATACATAAATGGGACATAAAAATGAGACAGAGACATGGACAAAAATGTGATGGTAAACTGAATTTCTATAAATCAAATATCTTCTCAATAAGCTGCTCTCATTTCTGAGTTATTTTCTCTTTAACTAATTGTCCACAGTAAACACCTAACTTTTAGTTTCTTCACCCCAGACACTACTATACAGCTAAAGGCATGGAAAACATTCCAATACACTCTTCATTACAGCCAAGATGTTTGTTTATATTTTTAATTTAAAAATGATTTTGTAATTTGGCTTTTTAGAAATTTAGATTTTGTATATGGGTTAGGCTTTAGAGCATGTCTCAACCATACCTAAAAATTTATTTTAATGATAAATATATTCCAGGTTGGTCATTCATTGGAATTCCATGATGATGGGAACCAAATGAAGCACTCCTTAGGGTATAAACACAAATATTGAACTTAAAAATTACGGGCTTCAAGAGTATAAAGATAGCAGTAAAGAAGTTGATTAAAATCAATTATCCTCCTAAAAATTAGGAGGTGTTCAGAGAACAATTAGGAAGAGTCCAATCCATATTTATTAATACAGAATGAGTCACCAAATGACAAAAATATCTGCTGTGATTAACTGTATGTCCAGTAGTCACTGCTGTCATGGCCATGCACATGCAGGTTTTCATTGGATTCGAGCAGATGGTAAAAAAAAGAGTAGAGCCAAAAAATGGTGGGCCATTCCTTTATTCAAGTCTCACACTGGCCAATGAAGAGCACACACCGGGAAAATACTTCCCTCTTCATTTAGAGCCCAGAAAGATACTGACACATTATCTGGTTTCACAACTAGGAGAACCTTCTCCAGTTTCTCCTAGAATCAAAGGCCCCATCAGTCTCAATAGAGCTTGCAAAAGGCCCTCACTTCTAGTTCCCCATCTGCACACCTTTTTCAGCACTCTGCATTTGCTTTACTCTCTCTACAAAACATGGCTTCCCCCTTTGCCTCTTCTACTTCTCCTCTGCTCTTTTCAAAACTTTCTGGTGCAAAAACCTCTCCTCCAGCAAACATTAGCAAAACAATGGCCCTTCCCAAGCAGGAAGGAAATTTGCAATTTCACAGACCACATATACCTGGTGCTGCCCAGTGCCATTTTGTAACAATAAAAGTGAGCAAACTTAAAAATCATATTTTACAAACTCATTTGCCCAACAGTAACAATGAAGATTTAAAAAAAAAAAAAAGACAGCCTTATGATAAAGAGGTGTGGGAAAAGCTTACAGAGCACAATAAATAGTAACATTCTTAAACTATATTAGAAAGAAGTTGCAAAAATAAGTTGCAATCTAATTTATAATAGAATATATAGCTTTTGGTCATAGGAACAGAGGTGAGGGGATTCAATTCAGGTGTGTTACTAAATATAGAGAGAGGAAGTGACAAAGCTTTGTTCATCCTGCCATGGCTTTTTTGATAACATAGTAGTCCATATGGTAGGTAGGTCAGAGCCCAAACATAGGCAGAAGCAGAAGACTTCTGCTTGTGAGGAGGTCCCATGCTGGGATGCCATCATCTGGACAGTTTCAGGATTCACTTCAAGCCTTAAGAAGTAAGGACTCTAGAGCTATGGGTTCTAATTAAAGGCTTACTTGCAGAGGGCCCTTAAGGGAATCATCAACTTCTCTATAAAATGGTGATGATAATACTTGTCTTGCCAACCTCACAAAATTAATAATAACCAAATGTGTCAGCATGTGTAAATGTTGATCATTGCTGCCCAGGGAAAGAAATTTTTACTCCCATATCATCCCACCCCTGCCTCTACCCCAGCTTCTAACTGCTAGATGCCAAAGATTTCATATAGAGATTTAGCCCTTTAATTGAGTAATGTCCTCTTTTTATAGTTGCTCTTGAAGCTGCTATTCCTTTATTCAAAACAGCAGCTCATGCCAATTTATGCCAGGTAATGTGCCAACCACTTAATAATCATTAATGATTTACTTTTTTAACTATTCTGTGGAAGTAGTTCTATTATTATCCCACTTTACAAGTGAGAAAATAGCCTCAGAGAGTTTAACATACCCAAGATCACACCACAAGTAAATGGTAGAACCAAAGTGTGAGGCTAGTAGTTTGATTTCAGAGCCTATACTCTAAACCACTGCATCCATTATCTCCTGATATTTGCATAGTATTTCACCTTCTTTAGGGCTGCTATTCCTCTGATGAGCTCATTCTGCACTTCAAAGATTACAGTGTACTTTCATAAACCTTCTCCCATATTATCCATAAACACTTCTCATCTAATAAACACTATCATCCTGTAAGGTAAGGAAATTATTCCCTGTATCATGGAAAGGAAACCAGACTCAGGGGAATTGATTTGACCAAGGCCACTTGACCAAGCTAGTGTTAGGTGTTCTTGCCAAAACATTGAACCTACCTTACCAATTTAGTTTTTTAGTACATGAACATAAGAAATGTTCTATCTAACATGAATATTCTATTCCTTGGAAATATATTTTAAAAATATGTATCTGATTAAGTTCCATAGAATTTAGGAATAGCAAGCTCCTCAGGTGTAAGAGCACAAGACAGCCACAGCTAAAAGTTAAGACTCATCCCATATACCTTCATTTGGCAAACAGGATTATTGTGGCTTCCTTTTTGCTCCTTGGTTTTTGAGAGCTGTTCTTGCAGTTCAGTGTTGGTTTTTCATGCTGATTTTTCCTATATTGATTTGTATTCCAGTTTGGTGTTGAGAACTGGGCGTCTATGATCCGCCTACTCTGCTGCCATCTTCAAAATCCTTAAAAATTTTTTTTTAATTGACCTTAAAATGTTTGCTGAGTACACTTTAATAATACCTTAACTTTAAAGATTGTAAGCATGACAAAATACAGTGAATGCTTTTGCTCCATATGCAGGAGCATTTTCAGTTTAGCCAGTTTAGGAAATCCAATAATAGAACAATGCATACAGACAATGAGCTATAACATGCTTAGCAGCCTCTCCTGTTCTGACTGAGGTTACTATAGATCCGGAGTATGTATCCACTGTAATGTGGACATATGACTGGTAAGGAGTGCCTGAATCTCCTCTGCTTACAGGAACGGAGGGGGGAGGAGGTGAGGGTGAGAGCCCAGAGAGGATTTCACAGAGGAAAAAGAGCAGAAACTACTGCTCACAGCCACTTACCTGGTGACAAGGGAGAAAGGTGGGTTGAAAAGACCAGCTTATCTCCCAAGTGGAAAGGACAAGGAGAGGGACAGACTGTGAGGGGCTAAGGTATGCAAGAAACTAAATAAAAAAGCTGACTCATTCGTGCTGGAGGCAGCCATAGCTGGGGTAGGGACTGAACCTTTCACAAAACAGAGCTGAAGTGCTTCCGGATCAGAGATTTCTGGACATCTCTCCAGCTCCAATCAGCGCAACAAGACACAGCTGAAAACAAGAAGTGGGGAGGAGGGGCAGTAACTCAGGTCTCCATGGAGATCTGAGATACACCTCCCCCTACTGAAGCCGAGAAAAAACCCTGACCCCAGTGAGATTAGTTGGTGGAAGAGACCTTCAGCATCTCAGGTTACACCCACAGCATTCCTGGTTACAGTTTCAAGGAAGCCCCCTGCTGAGATCAGTTAACAAGACTATCACCTGTTAAGAAAACAAACAAATCAAGACTTCAAAGCTGCCCAAATCCGAAAGTGGATTACAAATAATAGCTGATAGCAACCCAAGAAGACCTAGAAATAACACAACTGAAAACTGGAGGCAGACAACACCAAGCCTAGTCTCAACCAACTCTACAAATAAAACACCATTATGAGAAGACAAAGGAGTGCAACCCAAATGAAACGACAAGAGACACCTTTGAGAGATGAGATGAGTGATATGGAAATAATCAAACTTCCAGATGCGGAGTTCAAAATAATGATTGTAAGGATGCTTAGGGATCTTAGAACAACAATGGAGGGGCAGTTTGAAAACCTAAATAAAGAAATAGCAAGTATAAAAAAGGATATTGAAATATTAAAAAAGAATCAGTCAGAGATGACAAATACAATATCAGAAATGAAGACCACAATGGAAGGAATTAAAAGCAGGATGGATACAGCTGAGGATCGAATCAGCAAGTTGGAGAACGACTGGAATGAAGGCATGAAAGCAGAGAAGAAAAGAGAAAAGAGACTCAAAAAGTCAGAGGAAACACTTAGAGAGCTATGTGACAACATGAAGAGAAATACCATCCGCATCATAGGGGTTCCTGAAGAAGAAGAAAAAAAACAAGGGATAGAGACTTTGTTCAATCATATCATAACTGAAAACTTCCCTAAATTAATGCAAGAGAAACTCTCACAAGTCCAAGAAGCACAGAGAACTCCATTAAAGAGAAACCCAAAGAAACCTACACCAAGACACATCATAATTAAAATACCAAAGTTAAGCGATAAAGAGAAAATATTAAAAGCTGCAAGAGAAAAAAAAGTTATCACCTACAAAGGAGCCCCCATAAGGATGACATCTGACTTCTCAACAGAAACACTTGAGGCCGAAGGGAATGGCAAGAAATATTCAAAGTAATGCAGAACAAGAACCTACAACCAAGACTACTTTATCCAGCAAGGCTATCGTTTAAAATCGAAGGAGAAATAAAAAGCTTCCCAGACAAAAAACAACTCAAGGAATTCATTACAACCAAACCAAAGCTGCAAAAAAATGTTAAGGGGCCTGTTGTAAACAGATTAAAGTTGGAAAAGAATATAGCAAAAAAAAGGAATACACCTTTAAAGAAGAAAATGGCAATAAACAACTACATATCAATAATAACCTTAAATGTAAATGGATTAAATGATCCAATCAAAAGACATAGGGTAGCTGCGTGGATAAGAAAACAGGACCCATACATATGTTGTCTACAAGAGACACACCTTAGAACAAAAGACACACATAGATTGAAGGTAAAAGAATGGAAAAAAATATTTCATGCAAACGGAAATGAAAAAAAAGCTGGGGTAGCAATACTTATATCAGACAAATTGGACTTTAAAACAAAGGATATAGTAAGAGATAAAGAAGGCCACTACATAATGATAAAGGGAGTAATCCAACAGGAAGATATAACTATTATAAATATCTATGCACCTAATATAGGAGCACCCAAATATATAAAACAGACTTTGATGGATTTAAAGGGCGAGATCAACAGCAATACTATAATAGTAGGGGATTTCAATACCCCACTAACATCACTAGATAGATCCTCAAGAAAGAAAATTAACAAAGAAACAGCAGACTTATTGGAAACACTAGATCAACTCGATTTAATAGATATCTTCAGATCCTTTCACCCTAAAGCAGCAGAATATACATTCTTTTCAAGTGCTCATGGTACATTCTCTAGGATAGACCACATGTTAGGGCACAAAAGTGCTCTAAACAAATTTAAGAAAACTGAAATCATATCAAGCACTTTCTCCGATCACAATGGCATAAAACTAGAAATGAATCACAGCAGAAAAGCTCAAAAATTCTCAAACACATGGAAACTAAATAGTAGGGTGTTAAATAATGAATGGATTAAGAATGAGATCAAAGAAGAAATAAAAAAATTCCTAGAAACGAATGACAATGAGCATACAACAACTCAAAATTTATGGGACACAGCGAAAGCAGTGCTGAGAGGGAAGTTCATAGCACTACAGGCACACTTTCAGAAGCTAGAAAAAGCTCAAATAAACAACTTAACACTGCATCTAAAAGAATTAGAAAAAGAACAGCAAGTAAAGCCCAAATGTAGTAGAAGGAAAAAAATAATAAAGATCAGAGCAGAAATAAATGACATAGAGGCTAAAGAAACAATACAGAGGATCAATGAAACTAGGAGCTGGTTCTTTGAAAAGGTAAAAAAGATTGATGAACCTTTAAGTAAACTCACCAAGAAAAAGAGAGAGAGGACTCAAATAAATAAAATTAGAAATGAGAGAGGAGAAATAACAACTGACAAAACAGAAATACAAAATATTGTAAGAAAATACTATGAAGAACTGTATGCCAAAAAACTAGACAACCTAGATGAAATGGACAAATTCCTTGAAACATACAATCTTCCAAAAATCAATCTGGAAGAATCAGAAAACCTAAACAGACCGATTACACCAAATGAGATCGAAACAGTTAACAAAAAACTCCCAACAAAGAAAAGTCCAGGGCCCGATGGCTTCACAATGGAATTCTACCAAATATTCAAAGAAGAACTAACTCCTATCCTTCTCAAACTCTTTCAAAAAATTCAAGAGGAAAGAAGACTTCCAAGCTCCTTTTATGAGGAGAGCATAATTCTGATTCCAAAACCAGGCAAAGACAACACAAAGAAAGAAAATTATAGGCCAATATCTCTGATGAATATAGATGCTAAAATCCTCAACAAAATATTAGCAAACCGGATCCAACAATATATGAAAAAAATCATACACCATGATCAAGTGGGATTTATTCTGGGGAGGCAAGGCTGGTACAATATTCGTAAATCAATCAATGTGATTCATCACATAAACAAAAAGAAGGAGAAAAACCATATGATAATTTCAATAGTTGCAGAAAAAGCATTTGATAAAATCCAGCACCCATTCATGATCAAAACTCTCAGCAAAGTGGGAATACAGGGAACATATCTCAACATGATAAAAGCCATCTATGAGAAACCCACAGCCAACATCATACTCAATGGGAAAAAATTAAAAGCAATACCCTTAAGATCAGGAACAAGGCAGGGGTGCCCCCTTTCACCACTCTTATTTAACATAGTCCTGGAAGTCCTAGCCACAGCAATCAGACAAGAAGAAGAAATAAAAGGCATTCAAGTTGGAAAAGAAGAAGTAAAACTATCATTATTTGCAGATGATATGATATTGTATATAGAAAACCCTAAAGTCTCAGTCAAAAAACTATTGGACCTGATAAATAAATTCAGCAAAGTGGCAGGATACAAAAGCAATACTCAGAAATCAGAAGCATTTTTATACACCAACAATGAACAGTCAGAAAGAGAAATTAAGGAAACAATCCCCTTCACAATTACAACCAAAAAAATAAAGTAGCTAGGAGTAAACTTAACCCAGGAGACTAAAGACTTGTACTCAGAAATTTACAAAGCATTGATAAAAGGAATCAAGGAAGATACAAACAAGTGGAAGTATACACCATGCTCATGGTTAGGAAGAATAAACATCATTAAAATGTCTATATTACCCAAAGCAATCTATAAATTCAATGCAATACCAATTAAAATACCAATGACATACTTCAAAGATATAGAACACATATTCCATAAATTTATATGGAACCAAAAAAGGACACGAATAGCCTCAGCAATCTTAAAAAAGAAGAATAAAGTGGGAGGTATCACACTTCCTGATATCAAGTTATACTTCAAGGCCATTGTACTCAAAACAGCCGGGTACTGGCATAAGAACAGGCATATAGATCAATGGAACAGAACAGAGAACCCAGAAATAAACCCACAGTTCTATGGACAACTGATATTTGACAAAGGAGGTAAGGAAATACAATGGAGTAAAGACTGCCTCTTTAACAAATGGTGTTGGGAAAATTGGACAGCTACCTGCAAAAAAATGAAACTAGATCACCAGCTTACACCACTCACAAAAATAAACTCAAAATGGATAAAAGACTTAAATGTAGGCCGTGAAACCATAAGCATCTTAGAAGAAAACATAGGCAGTAAGCTCTCGGATATCTCTCGGAGCAATATATTTGCCGATTTATCTCCACGGGGAAGTGAAATAAAAGACAGGATAAACAAATGGGACTATATCAAATTAAAAAGCTTTTGCACAGCTAAAGACAACAAGAACAGAATAAAAAGACGAACTACACAATGGGAGAACATATTTGACAATACGTCTGATAAGGGGTTAATAATCAAAATTTATAAAGAACTTGTAAATCTCAACATCAGGAAGACAAACAACCCAATCCAAAAATGGGCAAAAGAGATGAATAGACACTTCTCCAAAGAGGACATACAGATGGCCAACAGGCATATGAAAAAATGCTCAACATCACTAATGATTAGAGAAATGCAAATTAAAACCACAATGAGATATCACCTCACACCAGTCAGAATGGCGCTTATCAACAAAACAACACAGAATAAGTGCTGGCGAGGATGTGGAGAAAAGGGAACCGTCCTGCACTGCTGGTCGGAATGCAGACTGGTGCAGCCACTGTGGAAAACAGTATGGAGATTCCTCAAAAATCTGAAAATCGAACTGCCTTTTGACCCAGCTATCCCACTTTTAGGAATATACCCCAAAGACACCATAGAACGGCTCGAAAAGGAGAAATGCACACGCATGTTTTTGGCAGCATTGTTCACAATAGCGAAGATCTGGAAACAGCCCAAGTGTCCATCAGAGGACGAGTGGATTAAAAAGCTTTGGTACATATATACTATGGAATACTACTCAGCCATATGAAATGATGACATCGGATCATTTACAATAACATGGATGGACCTTGACAACATTATACGGAGTGAAATAAGTAAATCAGAAAAAACAAACAAAAAAAACAAAAAAACTAAGATAAATCCATACATAGAAGGGACATAAAAATGAGACTCAGAGACATGAACAAGAATGTGATGGCAACAGAGGCGGGAGGTTGAGGGAGCGGGGAGGGGGTGAAGAAGGAGAGAGGGGTTAGGGGAGGGGAGGGGCACAAAGAAAACCAGATAGAAGGTGACAGAAGACAATTTAACTTTGGGGGAGGTGTATACAGCACAATCAAATGTCAAAATAATCTAGAGATATTTTCTCTCAACATATGTACCCTGATTTATCAATGTCATTGCATTAAATTTAATAAAAATAAAAAAATAAATAAATAAAATTTTTTAAGGGGGTAGCCATATCCTGGAACTCCTACGTGTCTACCATATCATACTTTTTACTTCAAAAAAATTTACATTTTCTTTTGAATGCTGATGAACAGGAGACACCAAATCTTTTTCGCCTGCAAACTACTACCTGCTTTATTACATCCAGCTAATAACACTGTTTTGTCTTTTTCTTTTTTTTTTCCTTTTTTTTTATAAATATTTATTAATGTTAATGGGATGACATTAATATTTCAGGGTACATATATTCAAAGAAAACATGTCTAGGTTATCTTGTCATTAAATTATGTTGCATACCCATCGCCCAGAGTCAGATTGTCCTCTGACACCCTCTATCTAGTTTTCTCTGTGCCCCTCCCCCTCCCCCTAACTCTCTCCCTCCCTCCCTCCTGCGTCCTCCCTCACCCCACCCCTGGTAACCACCACACTCTTGTCCATGTCTCTTAGTCTCGTTTTTATGTTCCACCAATGTATGGAATCCTGTAGTTCTTGTTTTTTTCTGATTTACTTATATCACACCGTATAATGTTATCAAGATCCCACCATTTTGCTGTAAATGATCTAATGTCATCATTTCTTATGGCTGAGTAGTATTCTATAGTGTATATGTGCCACACCTTCTTTATCCAATCTTCTATTGAAGGGCTTTTTGGTTGTTTCCATGTCTTGACCACTGTGAACAGTGCTGCTATGAACATGGGGCTACATGTGTCTTTACGTATCAATGATTCTGAGGTTTTGGGGTATATGCCCAGTAGAGGGATTGCTGGGTCATAAGGTAGTTCTATTTGCAGTTTTTTTGAGGAACCACCATACTTTTCTCCATAGTGGTTGTACTACTTTACATTCCCACCAACAGTGTATGAGGGTTCCTATTTCTCCACAGCCTCTCCAACATTTGTTATTGCCCATCTTGTTGATAATAGCTAATCTAACAGGGGTGAGGTGGTATCTCATTGTAGTTTTGATTTGCATTTCTCTAATAACTAATGAAGCTGAGCATCTTTTCATATATCTGTTGGGCATTTGTATTTCTTCCTGGGAGAAGTTTCTGTTCATGTCCTCTTCCCATTTTTTTATTGGATTCTTTGTTTGCTTGTTGTTGAGTTTTATGAGTTCTTCATAAATTTTGGATATTAGGCCCTTATCTGAGCTGTTGTTTGAAAATATCATTTCCCATTTAGTTGGCTGTCTGTTTATTTTGATATCTGTTTCTCTTGCTGAGAAAAACTTTTTATTCTGATTTACTCCCATTTATTTATCTTTGCCTTCACTTCTCTTGCCATTGGAGTCAAGTTCGTAAATTGTTCTTTAAAACCCAGATCCATGAGTTTAGTACTTATGTCTTCTTCTATGTACTTTATTGTTTCAGATCTTATATTTAGGTCTTTGATCCATTTTGAATTAATTTTAGTACACGGGGATAGGCTGTAGTCGAGTTTCATTCTTTTGCATGTGGCTTTCCAGTTTGCCCAACTCCATTTGTTGAAGAGGCATTCTTTTCTCCATTGTGTGTTGTTGGCCCCTTTATCAAAGATTATTTGCCCATATATATGTGGTTTTATTTCTTGGCTTTCTATTCTGTTCCATTGGTCTGAGTGTCTATTTTTCTGCCAATACCATGCAGTTTTGATTATTGTGGCCCTATAATATAGTTTAAAGTCAGGTATTGTAATGCCCCCAGCTTCATTCTTTTTCCTTAGGATTGCTTTGGCTATTCGGGGTTTTTTATAGTTCCATATAAACCTTATGATTTTTTGTTCCATTTCTTTAAAAAATGTCATAGGAATTTTGATGGCAATTGCTTTAAATTTATATATTACATTGGGTAATATGGCCATTTTAATTATTTTTATTCCTCCTATCCAAGAACAAGGAATATTTTTCCATCTCATTGTGTCTTTTTCTATTTCTCTTAGGAATGCCTTGTAGTTTTCTTTATATAGGTCCTTTACATTTTTTATTATGTTTATTCCTAGTTATTTTATTTTTTTTTGTTGCAATCGTGAAGGGGATTATTTTTTTGAGTTCGTTTTCTAATATTTCATTGTTGGCATATAGAAAGGCGATGGACTTTTGTATGTTAATTTTGTATCCTGCGACCTTACTGCATTGGTTTATTGTTTCTAGTAATCTTTTTGTGGAGTCCTTTGGGTTTTCGATGTATAAGATCGTATCATCAGCAAAAAGTGATACCTTTACTTCTTCTTTTCCTATATGGATGCATTTTATTTCTTTGTCTTGTCTGATTGCTCTGGACAGAAATTCTAGCACCACGTTAAATAAGAGTGGAGAGAGTGGACCCCCCTGTCGTGTTTCTGATTTAAGGTGGAAAGTCCTCAGTTTTACACCATTTAATATGATGTTGGCTGATGGTTTATCATATATGGCCTTTATCATGTTGAGATATTTTCCTTCTATACCCATTTTGTTGAGAGTCTTAATCATAAAATTGTGTTGTATTTTATCGAAAGCCTTTTCTGCATCTATTGATAAGATCATGTGGTTTTTGTTCTTTGTTTTGTTGATATGGTGTATTACGTTAACTGTTTTATGTATGTTGAACCATCCTTGAGATTCTGGGATGAATCCCACTTGATCATGATGTATTATTTTTTTAATATGTTGTTGTATTCGGTTTGCCAGTATTTTGTTTAGTATTTTAGCATCTGTATTCATTAGAGATATTGGTCTGTAGTTTTCTTTCTTTGTGCCATCCTTGCCAGGTTTTGGTATGAGGGTTATGTTGGCCTCATAAAATGTGTTTGGAAGTATTGCTTCTTCTTCAGTTTTTTGGAAGACTTTCAGTAGAATAGGAACCAAGTCTTCTTTCAATGTTTGATAGAATTCACTAGTATAACCATCTGGGCCTGGAGTTTTATTTTTGGGGAGGTTTTTAATAGTTTTTTCTATTTCCTCCTTGCTGATTGGTCTGTTTAGGCTTTCTGCTTCTTCATGACTCAGTTTAGGAAGGTTGTATTGTTCTAGGAATTTATCCATTTCTTCTAGATTGTTGTATTTGGAGGCATATAGTTTTTCATAGTATTCTACAATAATTCTTTGTATATCTATGATGTCTGTGGTGATCTCTCCTCTTTCATTTTGGATTTTATTTATTTGAGTCCTGTGTCTTTTTTCCTTGGTGAGTCTTGCCAAGGGTTTGTCGATTTTGTTGATCTTTTCAAAGAACCAGCTCCTTGTTCTATTATTTTTTTCTATAGTTTTTCTGTTCTCTATTTCGTTTATTTCTGCTCTGATTTTTATTATCTCCTTTCTTCGGCTGGTTTTGGGTTGTCTTTGTTCTTCTTTTTCTAGTTCCTTAAGGTGTGAAGTTAAGTGGTTTACTTCGGCTCTCTCTTGTTTGTTCATATATGCCTGAAGTGATATGAACTTTCCTCTTATTACTGCTTTTGCTGCATCGCAGAGATTCTGATATGTCGTATTTTCATTTTCATTTATCTGTATATATCTTTTGATCTCTGCGCTTATTTCTTCTTTGACCCATTCATTTTTTAGAAGTATGTTGTTTAGTTTCCACAATTTTGTGGGTTTTTCCCCCTCTTTTTTACAGTTGAATTCTAGTTTCAAGGCTTTATGATCAGAGAATATGCTTGGCAGAATTTCAATTTTTCTAAATTTGCTGATATTGTCTTTGTGGCCCAACATATGGTCAATTCTTGAGAATGTTCCATGTACACTAGAGAAAAATGTATACTCTGTCACTTTGGGATGAAGTGTCCTGTAGATGTCTATCATATCCAGGTGTTCTAGTATTTCATTTAAGGCCACTATATCTTTATTCATTCTCTGTTTGGATGACCAATCTAGAGCCCTCAGCGGTGTATTGAGGTCTGCAAGTATGATTGTATTTTTGTCAGTTTTTGTTTTAAGGTCAATAAGTAGCTGTCTTATATATTTTGGTGCTCCTTGGTTTGGTGCATATATATTAAGAATTTTTATGTCTTCTTGATTCAGTGTCCCCTTAATCATTATGAAATGACCATTTTTGTCTCTGAGTACTTTTTCTGTCTTGTAGTCAGCATTATTAGATATGAGTATTGTTACACCTGCTTTTTTTGGGGTGTTGTTTGCTTGGAGTATTTTTTTCCAGCCTTTCACTTTGAATTTGTTTTTATCCTTGTTGCTGAGATGAGTTTCTTGTAGGCAGCATATAGTTGAATTTTCTTTTTTAATCCATTCTGCTACTCTGTGTCTTTTTATTGGTAAGTTTCATCCATTTATATTTAGTGTAATTATTGACACTTGTGGGTTCCCTATTGACATTTTATAAATTGCTTTCTGTTAGTTTTGTATCTTGTTTGATTCTTCTCTTTTGTTTTTCTATCGTTTGTTTTTGTTTGTTTGTATTCCATACTTCTTTCCTCTGTTGCTACCTTTTTTAAGTCAAGTGTTTTTGTGGTGGTTTTTTCAAGGGTGGTTACCATTAAGTAATGAAAAGGGTACCTACCATATTCATTGTAGTACCCTTTCTTATGAGTGTTTCTGCGCTTCATCTTCCATTGCTACTGTTAATCTTCATCCTTTCTCCCCTTTTTTTTCTTTTGTTGTCACAGTTTAAGTTTGGTTTTATTGTTTTCTTGGTGGAGCTCTTACCTGTGGTTATGTTTTCTTTTGTTCTTTGAATCTGGTTGGAAAACCCCCTTTAGTATTTCCTGGAGTGGGGGTTTTCTGAAGATAAATTCTCTCATCTTTTCTGTATTTGTGAATATTTTTATATCTCCTTCGTACTTGAAGGATAGCTTTGATGGGTATAGTATTCTTGGCTGAAAGTTCCTCTCTTTCAGGGCTTTGAATATTGGGGTCCACTCTCTTCCAGCTTGTAGAGTTTCTGCTGAGAAATCTGATGAAAATCTAATAGGCCTTCCTTTATATGTTGTATTCTTCTTTTCCCTGGCTGCCTTGAGAATTTTTTCTTTGTCATTGGTTTGTGTCATCTTCATTATGATGTGCCTTGGAGTGGGTTTGTTGGGGTTAAGAAAACTCGGTGTTCTGTTTGCTTCTTGAATTTGAGGCTTTAGTTCTTTCCACAGGCTTGGGAAGTTCTCATCTATTATTTGTTTGAGTATATTCTCCATTCCATTTTCTTTCTCTTCTCCCTCTGATATACCTATTATTCTTATGTTATTCTTTCTGATGGAGTCAGACAATTCCTGTAGCGCTTTCTCATTTTTTATTATTTTTGAGTCTCTTTCTTCTTCTCTCTCTTGTGCCTCAAGTTGCTTGTCTTGTATTTCACTGATCCTATCTTCTATCTGGGCTGTTCTATTATCTAAGCTTGTTACCTCGTTTTTCAGCTCTTGAATTGAGTTTTTCATTTCTGTTTGATTTGTTTTTATACTTTCAATTTCCTTGGTAATATATTCTTTGTTATTGTTGAGTTGTTTTCTGATTTCCCTAAATTGCCTTTCTGTGTTTTCTTGTATATCTCTGAGTATTTTTAAGATTTTTATTTTAAATTCTCTGTCATTTGGCTCCAAGGCTTCCAATATGTTAAATCTTTTCTCCATAGATTTTTCCACATCTATTTGTGTTACCTCTCTGTCTTTTGTATCCATAATGTTCGATTTCCTTTTTCTTATTGGCATCTGAAGGTGGTCTTGATGATAGTGTTAATTAGAATTAATAAAAAATAAAAAGGAAAAAAAAAAGAAAAAAGGAAAACACTCTACAAAAATTGTAATAATTTATTATTTCCCCCTTTTTTCTTTCTTCTCTTCCCCTCCTGTCACCTCCTTAGGGAAATATCGTGATGACCTGTGAGTTATATTATGCTAAATGGAACAAAAACTGCCTATAATGGAGGGCCTGATTTGGGGTGAAGAGTTCAAGGGGCAAAAAATGGAGTAGGGACCTACTAAATACAAAAAAAAAGGAGAAAATCTTAGACAAGCATAAAATGATTTGCTTGTAAGTGATGGTTGACTAAGATATATAATGAGAAGGATAAGAGGGAAACAGAAAAAAGGAGAGAAAAAACAATAATTAAAGAAGAAAAAAATAAAAATAAAAATAATAAGTAAAAATCTGTTGTATTAAGTGGAGCGAAGACTAAATACTATGGAGACTTTCGGTTGGGAGGAATGCTAGTAAGTTAAAAAGCAATGTAAAAAGTGCCCAAAATGCCACAAAAACAAACAAATAAAGGAAAACCAAGAACAAAACCAGAAGAAGAAAAAAAAGAACAAAAAAAAAACCCAAAAAAACTTGAGTTCCAAATTAAATAATTTGTTCGTGACTGAGGCTTAAATGGGAGGAAAAGTAAAAGGAGAAAAGAAGAAATGAATAGAAAGGAAAAAATAAGAATAAGAGAGAAACAAAGGAAGAAAAAAAGGAAAGAAAAAAAAAACAAAAGGGGAGATAGTGAGAGTTAAGGGTTTTGGAGTGTAACCCTAAAGGAGAGTTAGGATGAAGAAAAGAAATAAAATGTAACAGTCATGGGTAATGTAGTTCAAGAAAGGGTAGCATAAGATGGGCAGAGAGTAAAAGGACCGAGGTGGAAGAAATAGAAATAATAATAAAGGCAATAAGATAGAAGAAAGAAACAACAACAACAAAATATTAGTGGAACAAGTTATAAAGTCTGTGGATTTTCCTTGATTCTGAGAGGTTAACTTCTTCCTTTTTTCTTTTCTCTCCCTCTTCCTGGTCGGTGACTCTGTACCCCAGGTTCTGCCCCTGTGTCACTCTTAGGTAGGAATTTGCAGTTGATGGGATTCTATGGCAATGTCATATAATTGGCTTTAGTCTCGCTGGTAGTCAAGGCTTGTTGGCATTTGCAGAGTCCAACAATGAGAGAGTTTGCTTTCCTGGAGTCTCTTTCCTAGTCTCCCCTTCCTGAATTAGCAGTCTGGTGGTCCAGCTATGAGGCTGCCACCGCTTCTGTCTGGGGAGTAAGAGGCTCAAAGAGCTGGGAAATCCCCACTCTATCCTCACTCAGCGCAAGGCTCTGGGTAAGGCTCTGGCAGTCAGAGCGCCAGCGTAATCAGATGGGGCTGGGAGTCAATTGTTGTCAAGGTGACTGTTCAGCGCCTATCATTCAGTTGGACCACTCAACCCAGGCTTTCCACACTTGGTAGCCTGTTTTGGCTGGGAAGAAGAGGCACTATTCGCTGCTTGCTTTATGGATCTTAATATCTGCCAAGTCCCTCTTGTTAGGTATATCCCTGAATATGGAGGCTCTGTCAATCAGAAGTTGCCTCCGCCCCTTTAGCGAAAGGCACTGAAAAATATCACGCCTCTTGTCTTGGATAGCTGTACTGGGAGAGATCTTATCAATTAGAGCCCCGTGGGTGCGTAGATTTCGTGGATTATGCTAATTTCAGTGATTGGATCCGCAGCTGTGCTCCAGAAAGTATTTCAGGCTGCCTGCGCGCCCTTCCCCCCAACACTTGATTGTTAGCTTGAATGGCTGGGTGAGGTGCCCCGCCCACGGAGAGAATCTCCCAACTAGGAAAGACAGACTGTGGCTCCGGGTGTGCGCGTGGTTTCTCGGCACGTCAGTGCCCGGGGACTCTCTGGACCGCGGCACGGGGCGCGCGCGTGGTTTCTCGGCATGCCAGTGGCCGGGGACTCTCTGGACCGCGGCATGGTGCGCGCGCGCGGTTTCTCGGCACGCCAGTGGACGGGGACTCTATGGACCATGGCACGGGGCGCGCGCGCGGTTTCTCGGCACGCCAGTGGACGGTGACTCTCTGGACCGCGGCACGGGGCGCGCGTGCCGTTTCTCAGGGCATGCAGCAGCAGCTGCCAGTGCCCAGGCTGCCGTTCCCCGAGTGTGGGCGGGCAGCTGCACGTGTGGGTTGACTCACCACAGGTATACTCCCTCCTCGGCAACAGTCCTTTTGCTTTCAATGTGTGTGTGTAACTCCGGAATGCTCTGAGGATAATTTTTTCTGTTTCTAGTTGATAAATTTGTTGAGATTTTGGGGAGATCTGTCGGACGCGCTGCTCACGGCGCTATTTCCGTGACCTGTTTTGTCTTTTTCCAAATAGCTCCAGATATATGGAAAAGATTGATATAGGCGGATGGGGATCCTCAAACCCCTCAGCGAGATCTTCTGAGCATGGCTTTTAAGATACCTAGAGGCAGAAAGAGCCCAATAGAGTTCAGGGGAACTACCAGCTTTTAGGATACACCCTTAAAGGCTCCAATGCCCCAAAGGGGTCTCATAGGATGCCATCTGGATCCTGCTTCAATAGTGGAAAGGAAGGTCACTGAGCTAAAGCCTGCCAGGCTTACAAGCCTCTGCTGTGAGGAAACAGGGACACTGGAAGGTAGGCTTCCCCCTTGCTCCTCTAAGGGAGGGTTCAGTCTCTTCCAGCCCTGCTCCAGCCACCTATGACCTAACCTTGCCCAGAAAGCTGGGGTGTGCCACTGAAGGCTGAAGATGCCCAGGGCTGTCAGACCCATCTATGACACTGTGGACGAATCTAGGGTATTTCTTCCAAGAAGCAGGTAAACTGATCTCATTTGCACAAGGGCCACTTAACTATGGTTTGCCTGAATAGTCAGGTTTTTTATTCTTCCCTCAAAGATCTCTGTTGTGGGTGTTGATAGTCCTATTTTCTGCTGCTTTGATTAATATATAGTGTTTCCTTTATCCCTCCTACCTCAATGCCCCACTCATGTTTCAGGCTGGGACCTCCTCCTAATTTAGATCTCTCTTTCGCCCTTTGGCCAACTTCTATTATGAATCTACCTTTGCTACCCAGCTTAGTGTATCCCAAGTTTCTCTTTACCATGCCACAGTCACAGAGCTCCAGGGAAAAGCAACCTGGTCTCATCTCTCCAGGCAGAGTAGAACAGAAACTCTATATTCATGCATGCTGCAAATGGCTTTTCCAGTCTACCTGAATCATTACCAGCTAGAAGCAACGGTCATTGGGACTTGGACATGAGCTGCAAAGTTTAGAATGTTGACAACTCCAGTGCCATGCAGACTTTTCCTGGATGTGGACTTTTCCTGGACTCCAGCTCCCTGTGACAGCTCCTAACAGACTGAACTCTGGTTGGGTTGCATTTTTCAGGGATTTGCAATGGTGATGGGGCCAACCTGGACGTGGTGAGCATGTTAAGGCCACTACTCTTTTATGGATTCTTGCTGTATTGGCCAAGAGTTTGCTTAAAGGCTTTTATTCACTGTAAAAAAAAATAGAAGACTGGATAAAGAAGATGGGGCACGTATACACCATGGTATACTATTCAGCTAGAAGAAATGATGACAGCAGATCACTTACAGCAGAATGGTGGAATCTTGATAACATTATGCGGAGTGAAATAAGTGAATCAGAAAAAAACAAGAACTGCAGGATTCCATACATTGGTGGGACATAAAAATGAGACTAAGAGACATGGACAGGAGTGTGGTGGTTACAGGGGGTGGGGGGAGGGAAGGAAGGAGAGGGGGAGGGGGAGGGGTACAAAGAGAACTGGATAGAGGGTGACGGAGGACGATCTCTCCTTGGGTGATGGGTATGCAACAGAACTAAATGACAAGATAACCTGGAAATGTTTTCTTTGAATATATGTACCCTGATTTATTGATGTCACCCCATTAAAATCAAAATTTATTTATTAAAAAAAAAGACCCATCCCAACCTCTAGTGAGGTGCCATAAGGGAGGCTATGAGCATCCAAATACATTTACCAATGAAAATCAGGTTGAATATCTAAGCCATTTTTCATAGATTGTACCTCATAAACTTTTCACTTGTAAATCCATAGACAAGCATGATTCATTAGTGTACTAAACACAGTTTACAGAAGAACTCGTTTGTGGAGATTTTAACTGCAAAGAGCAATTCGTTTGAATGCAGAATTCAGCATCAGTCAATGAATAAAGATCAGAATTAGATTACATTTTTCCAGCAGATTTCAAGTCAACCTTGAATCTCAGCAACCAATATGTTCCTTATCCTCACTGTCTCCACCCCCAAATGCAAATGAAATGCGTCTGAAATGCAGATAACTCTTCCTTGGGGTATGCCTTCATTCTCCTTCTGCTCTCTAGATGCCAAGTGCCCTCATGCTACCTCCCATTGTTATACCATCTGGTGTCACCGGCCCTACAATATCTCCTGTCTCACCTACACTTACTTGTTTAAGTGACACCTTTCCTTAAAATATCACATGGGGTTGAATGCAGCATTGAGAAATTAATTACAAATGACTTGTTAATGGCTAAAAATTAGTTTTGTTATTCAACTCGATATTTATTCCACCCTTAAAAAAAAAAAAAAGAAAAACAGGAAGCAGTATGGCGTATACAGTAAATGCAACCTAGCCTGACTATCCACAAATTAAAAATCAGGACAAGCCCTTGCCGGTTGGCTTAGCGGTGGAGTGTCAGCCTGGTGTGTGGGGGACCAGGGTTTGATTCCCAGCCAGGGCACATAGGAGAAGTGCCCATTTGCTTCTCCACCCCCTCCTCCTTCCTCTCTGTCTCTCTCTTCCCCTCCCGCAGCCAAGGCTCCATTGGAGCAGAGATGGCCCAGGCACTGGGGATGGCTCCTTGGCCTCTGCCACAGGTGCTAGAGTGGCTCTGGTCATGGCAGAGCGACACCCCGGAGGGGCAGAGCATCGCCCCTGGTGGGCGTGCAGGGTGGATCCTGGTCGGGCGCATGTGGGAGTCTGTCTGACTGTCTCTCCCCGTTTCCAGCTTCAGAAAAATGCAAAAGAAAAAAAAAAGTTAAAAAAAAATCAGGACAACAGGTGCTGCTTCAAGGTCTCTATGGTTGTTCTTTTATTTATCCTCATTGGACATCAGTTTCTTAATTGTGACTAGAACTTGTTACCCATTCATGGAGTACCAGAATTCCACTGTATGCCTCTGTAACCTTTCTCTACCTAGCTCAAAATGAAGGAGTCTTATTTTGAATTTGTGTGTTTTTTTTTCTACAAAATAGGAGTGGTTTTACTTACATTTACATACAGTCCACTGTTCACCAGGAGAGGTCCTCTCCCTCCATTAATTGAGTCCGATTCTATAGCTCAAATAATTGTTTGAAAGAGAATGTCCAAAGCAGACTTAGATAATTTTAACTTATGGTCCAACCTTACAGAGGTGTGAATGCCAAGATAAGAGTTTAGTATTTGATTCTCTAGGACAATAGAAAATCATGGAAGTTTTCTAAGGAGAGAATTGACATAAATAAGGTTGTATTTGTAATACCAAATACATAAATTATCACTCTATATGCTAATACCCATGCTGAGAGTCTTATCTATGTTACTTAATTCTTAAAACAACACCAGGAGCTAGGTACTTTCAGATGAAGAAGTTGAGGTACAGATAAGTTACAAAATCGTTTAAGGTTAAACAACTGTTAAGTGAGAAAACTGGCATATAATTCATGCCAGTCTAATTTCAAAGTCTATGCTCTTTACTCTCCTGTACTGAACAGAGAAATACCACTTGCCTCTTAAGATTCAAAATCAGGGTGCATCAGAAAGAAAAAAAAGTGCTTCTATGTCATCCCATCCTTGACTCTATATCCCAGCCTCCAACTGTAAGTTGCTAAAAACATCATATAGAGATTTATCCCTTTAATTCAGTCAAGTCCCCTTCTGTATAATTGCTCTTGAAGCTGCCATCAATCATTTTCCCTTTATGAAGAAGCAGTTTTCCATGCTATCCTAGAGCAGGATGTAATAATAGTGGGACAGAAGAAAGGTTTTGAACTCTGGGAATCTAAGAGAGAATGAAAAAGGAAAAGGCAGACTATCAAAGGGATAAAAGTGAGGAGGACAGGAAGCCAGTGAAGATGAAGGAATACCCAAGATGAAATTTTTTACTTCTTAATTTTGCCAATGATTGGTTTATGTATTACAGAAAGTAAAATTTAAAAATAAATTTGAAATATAAATAAAGCAAGCTGAGCACTGTTCTTTGATTGACAGAGTGAAAAGAAAATAAATGTTTCTCAATATTTCAACCAATGCAAAAATAGTTCACTCAAAAATTTAATTTTAAAAACCTGGATAAACTAGTAGAGAAAATAAATTTCTCAAAACTGTTCCCTCAGCTAATGACATCTCAAGCTTTTTGGTTGTCATTTCTTCCCCCATACCTCATTCCCTACTCACGCATGCAGTGGGTCATTGCATAATGTTTCATTAAAAGTCATTTCTTTATAACATTAACAAGATGCTATAGAAACTTAACTCTTGATTATATCAATTAATCTATAGTAAAATTTATTTTTTTTTGAGAAATTAAATTTAATGGGGTGATATTGATCAATAAGAGTGTATAGGTTTCAGGTAAACATTTATATAGCATTTGAAATATTGATTGTGTTGTATGCCCATTACCCAAAGACAGATCATTTTCTGTCACTATATATTTGTCACTCTTTACTTATATATAGTTTCACTTAAAGTCACAGAACCTATTAATGACCTTAAGTGATTACTCCCTGTACTACTGTTAGGAAAATAGCACCGTTAGGCTTGCTTGCTTGCACTTTGCATAATTAGTGCTTGAGCATGTGGCAGAGCCATGTATGTATAGGTCATGTAAGGCTACGGGTGCTTTTCCTCAGAGTAGATTGCTTACCCACCACTGTGAGGGGCCATTTTCCTGTTCACTTGCCTGCCATGGCGAGGGTGATTTTGTTCTTTGCTCACCTGCTACCATGAAAAGCAGTTTTCTCCTGTCTGCTTGCTTGCCCACTATTGTGAGACTCTAATTAATAGGAATCACCTACACTTTCTGATTCTGTATTTCCATTACCATCTTCCCAAATCCAATTTGAACCTGCCTGGCCATGACCACCAGCATTACAACTACTTTCAACTTTTGAACAGGTTACACAATACTTTATTTTTTATACTTCTCAATGGATGCTCTATGACAGGCATCCCCAAACTACGGCCCGCGGGCTGCATGAGGCCCCCTGAGGCCATTTATCCGGCCCCCCCGCTGCACTTCCAGAAGGGGCACCTCTTTCATTGGTGGTCAGTGAGAGGAGCACTGTATGTGGCGGCCCTCCAATGGTCTGAGGGACAGTGAAATGGCCCTCTGTGTAAAAAGTAAAGCACAAAAAGCAGAAAAGAAACACATTCAATTATAAGAAACCACTTTATACTCTAAAAAATAACCACCTGTGGTGATTACCTGGGGGGAGAAAGGAAGGGGTAGGAGGAGGGAAGGGGCACAAAGAAAATCAGATAGAAGGTGACAGAAGACTATATGACTTTGGGTGATGGGTATGCAACATAATCAAATGTCAAAATAACCTGGAGATGCTTTCTCTAAACCTATGTACCCTGATTGATCAATGTCATCCCATTAAAATTAATAAATAATCAAATATTAAAAAATATAACCACCTCAATAATATAGTTGATCTTTAGGTTAAGTTTAACAAACCTGGTATTCTAAAGCAGAGCTATCTATAGCTGCAATTTCTTCCAGCTCCTCTTCCACGAAGCAACCTCCCTGATTTAAATATACCCCCACAGGAAAAGAAATGTTCCCTCCCAGTAATTGAGTGAATTCATAGCTCTTTCCCATGTTAGGTACCAACACAAACCAATCGGGTATTCTTCGTATCAGCTGAAAAACAAGGAAACCACACATCCATGTAGTACTGCCTTACAGCTGTGCTCAAAAAGGTGGCAGCAGTACTGAGCATCTTGTTACTAAATCTGGAAAATTGTCTACTTCAAGCAAAGTGATATTCAGTGCTTCAGGTAAGCTTCAAAACTCTCTGCTGGTTACATAAGTTTTGGAATACACATATTTGTTTCTTCTTACTGGTAATCTTTCAAGTCTAAACTGTTCCTGGTATAGTACTTCCAGATCAATGCTATGCAGAGATCCCAGGCACATATCTACAGCAATCAACCTGCAAATTACCATACAGGACATACCTAAATGCAGAGACCTCAAGAGAGAAACTGAAACTTAACCAATAAGCAGACTCTATTTCCAAAATGTAAGGTAAACAGCTGTTTTAGGCTTGCTTGCTTGCACTTTGAATGATTAGTGCATGAGCACGTGGAAGAGCCATGTGTGTATAGCCAATGTAAAGCTACAGATGCTTGCCCTCAGTGCAGATCACTTCCCTGTCACTGTGAGGGGCTGTTTCCCTGTTCATTCATCTGCTTTATTGAGAAGAGGTTTTCCCCTGTTGATTTGTTTGCCCTTCCATTGCAAGAATCTATTAAATGGAAATGGCCCAATACTTTCTGGCTCCGCAGCTCCTCTATCATCTGCCTGAATCCAATGTGAACCTGCCTGGCCTCAGCCATCAGCATTACATCTGGTATTGTGAGCAGGAGTCAGATAAGATAAGTATGGAGCTGCCAGCACCCTTGCTGTTCTTGAGCATGTGGCTACCCTGTTGGGGGCCATTGGCAGGGTGTTTTTACAGTTCTGTGAGAAGAAACCAAAAGCTCTGTGCGAGAGGCTGTGTGAGGCCAAAAGTTCCAGAAGGAGCTGCAGACAGAGCACCAACAATGGCATGAGCTGGAACAATCACTGGAGAGAGAGTTCCAAATATGAAAACTCCAGTTCAGGGTACAGGCTGAAAACCAATGACAGCTTGAAATGGAATTATTGCTAGAAAAGGAGGGCAACTTCTTTTGAGAGCTTTGATGTAACATGCAGGCTGAACACCAATGGCATGTTTGATTGAGAAGGAATTACTGGTTCAAGGCCTGCAGATTGCTCTAGAATCAGAATGTTGGCAGTGACATTTGTTAGAGAAACAACTGTGAGTTCAAGAGCTCAAGTTTTAGCTTCAGGCTGGGAACCTGCAGCTGCAAGAGCCAAAGTGTTCACGGAAGAAGGAGCTGCATTTGTGCTAGTGGAGTGGCTGTGAGTCAGTGGTAGCAGGCATTTCCAACCCCTCCTGAAGAAGAAGAGGTTCAAGCTGAAACTACCATTAGTGTACTCAGAGCCCAGACAGTAATCACCCAGAAGGTAAAAACCCAGCAGTAAAAAGTGCCTCAGGGGAGGCACAACACCCTTCACAAGTACTTGGACACTCTGTGGTCCAGCCCTATACCCAGACAGAGTTGATGGAGTTAGGGGAAAAATTCAGGCAGAAATCCACTGAGTCCCTGGAAGTTTGGTTGCTGTGGTTGTGGGACATAGAGAGGGATGGCATCATGCTCTCCAGAACAGAGATGGAAAAATTAGCTACCATTACCACATACTCTTCCTTGAGACAACATCTTCAGAATTGCCATGACAACCCAGGGAACCATACCTATTAGAATGTATGATGGCTAGTATTTTTATGGCCTATCAGAATATTGGAGACTTTTTGGGGGCAGTGAGTGGCAATCATACACTGAGCTTTAGCAGGTCCTTCAGGAACTGGGTGTGAAGACTGTTGCTTTCAGCCTAAGGTCCCATGGGCCAGATGAGGAAATATTTATGGCAGGGATAAGGAACCTTATTCTCTGTAGTACCCTACCATGCCCTTTTGGGTCACTAGTGGCTATCTTGAACCCCTATGTGAGGCAGCCCATCAATGCTGTCTCAAGAACAGTGGCATATTTGGGGGAGGTGGAAGCAGTGTGACACTAAGAATGTGCGAACTACTGACCATGCTGCTCCTCAACAAACAAGAGAAATAGGCCTGTAAGGGTTACTCAAACACAGATGTGAGTAGATATGATTGCCACTGGGGCAGATAGACAGAAATAAGGTGCAGGTCTTAGAAAGTACTGTTAGAGCTTTGGTGGCAGCTTAAACTTTGAAAGAGTTTTCCAGCCATTGAAGAAGTGAGGGAATGAAATGGCCCAGCAGCTGCCATAAATAAATAAATAAATAAATAAATAAATAAATAAATAAATAAGGGCTGTGTTTGAGTTGCGTGGTTGCAAGATTACTAATCTTTTCATATGGACTAAGTTAGTTATGTAATTCATTGTAGTCAACTAAAATGACTTTTATTTTAATACTTTGGCCTTCCTGCTTTCTTGTTTATATATTTTTATTTATTTTATTTTATTTTTTTGTATTCTTCTTAAGTGAGAAGTGGGGAGGCAGAGAGACAGACACCTGCATACCCACCAGGGGGCAATGCTCTGCCTATCTGGTACAGTGCTCCATTGCAACCAGAGCCATTCTAGCACCTGAGGTAGAGGCCATGGAGCCATCCTGAGCACCTGGGACAACTTTTCTCCAATGGAGCCTTGGCTGCAGGAGGGAAAAAAAGGGAGAGGAAGGAGAGGGGGGAGGGTGAAGAAGCAAATGGGTGCTTCTCCTGTGTGCCCTGGCTGGGAATTAACCCAAGACATGCACATGCCGGGCCAACACTCTACTGCTAAGCACACAAGACAGGGCCTCCTGCTTTCTTGTTTTTAAACTGCCTTTTCTTTTACAGAATAATAATAGTAGTAGAAGGTGTGTGTGTGTGTGTGTGTGTGTGTGTGTGTGCGTGTGTTCATGCACACACGCACACATACACATATGTATTTACATGGCAAAATATAATTCTGGCAATTTATTATTAGTTCTCCATATATATCTATATTTGTCTATATGCAGTATATATCTATATTTATCTATCTACACAGATTTTTCCTTTTTTTTTAACTGACCTGGAAACCTCTGTTCAGAAAGATATTGATAACCTTAATAAGTGTATACAAAGATTAGAGCAAAACAATTCCAATTAACAACCAAACTCAGCAGCCTTATCCTGCTGGTGGTGTGTAGCCATTTTCTTCAAGTACAAAGAACAGTAAATTTTATTTATTTTAGTTACTCAATACTAATTTCTTGCAAGAATCTATCTTTTTTTTATTTATTCATTTTAGAGAGGAGAGGGAGAGAGAGAGAGAGAGAGAAGAGACAGAGAGAGAGAGAAGAGAAGGAGGAGCTAGAAGCATCAACTCCCATATGTGCCTTGACCAGGCAAGCCTAGGGTTCTGAACCGGCGACCTCAGCATTTCCAGGTCAACGCTTTATCCACTGCGCCACCACAGGTCAGGCTGCAAGAATCTATCTTAAGAAAGTTTATGAATTAATATTAAAAGGTAAGCCTATTAAATCACATTATTTATAATGACTGCATTTAATATCCAGGACATGTGAATATTGCTTTTGAATATTCAAAAGAGAGACAGACTCATTCACATATTTACCCTTGAATCAGACACTTCTCTTATTGCAGCATATTTGTATTTATAGATTTTTTAGCCTCACAGACACTTCAGTGCAGTCTCTACATACTTTTGCAGTTTCCTGGTGGAGATGACATTTGCTCAGCTAGAAAATAGATTATTTCTAGCTGAGTTGCTCATCCCACTGATACTCCAATGCCTGACAGATTGGCTGTCAGAGGACCCCAGCTGTTTAGCTGTGGTGATGTGTCTTTCATAAGAAAGGACATTCCATAGAACACCAACAGCTTGTTATAAACTGAGGGGTTCAAGAAGAAAACTTGAAACTTTTGAGGAATTGAGTGGTTTGAACTTGGAGGAAGCATGAAGATGAAACAGAGAAAAGGATAGTCATAGAATTTTGCTCCCATCAGAGTTTAAAAGACTTGTTTTCAAGCTAACCTTACACTGTATGTTTATGAAACTGACAGGCTGTCTCCTGCACTAAGAGGGCGGCTAACTTTATTTTTATGATGAGCTACTTTCCACAGCTTAGAAGGTCAACTGTTGGTAAGAGAAGCAGTCTGAGTATTACCCACTCTAGGGTTGCACAGGCCATGTGATGATGAGAAACTCATCAAGAAGAGGTAGAAAATTTCTCATGAAATTATAATCAATTTTACTTTAATTTGATTTTCTTTGTGCCTTAACTTGCTCTTCTGAAAATCAAAGGTGAAGAATACTCTTGAGCATGTATATAAGACCCAGACAGCAAAAAGCTGACCAAAGATACTTAGATTCTAGAGACCCCATTGTGAAACCAAGTTGGTAGCTAGAGCATGAAAAAGGGAGGAGCAAGCACAAAGCTAGCAAGGCCATGCTTGCCAATTTGAAGCCCGTGTGGACCACCAGTTAGCTCTGCTTTCTTCCACAGCCATCAGTTGACCCCTGAACTTTGTCCAGTCATCTCACAGTTAGGAACCATTGGTCATTGGGGTCACCAAGAGAGTGTATGAGATTAGTTCATTGAAAACTAACTAGCAGAGATATGGTTCCAAGTGTCATCTCTATGTATGAGGGGCAGCACAACAACTCTTTGGGGCATGATGTACTATATAATGGCCTGCTGGAATCCTTCTGCCACCTAGTTGTACTTTGCAGTATCACATGACTTATCATTCTATATTGCCATCGTTGGCTTCCCTATTTACTTCTCTCACCAATTCCAAGCTCTTTGGGAAGAGAAATTGTGTTTTATTCAACCCTATAGCCCTGTCATCTCACACAGGATTAGCACATAATAAGTGCTCAATAAGTCTCTGGAGAATGAATGATAGATTGTGAAGGGCCTCGATTTAGGGTTCCCAGCCATGGTCTGACAACAAGTCACCAATTTCACCATAAAATTCTGAAAAAGTATCCTAAAAGAAAATGAATGTACTTTACTCTAAAATTTTTAATGAATGAAGGCCTTTGCAAAAATATTAACTATATGCCAAGGGACAGATGTGGATGGTTACAAATTAAATAGCCTACAAGAGTAACATGATCCTCTAATAGTTGCTGATCAGTGGCCTAACCCTGGTTCACTCAATTTGCATATGTAACAAAACAAAACTTGGTTAAATATTTTTAAAAATCATAATCTGAGTTCACAATGAAGGTATTTTGGTCCCAAATATCAATTGGAGAAAGGCTAAGGAGGAGGAACAACCAGTGTGGTAGCTCCTAGCTGCATACCCATTTTACAAAAAAAGAAACTAAATGTCAGTCT
The DNA here is from genome assembly GCF_036850995.1 of Saccopteryx leptura. Taxonomy (NCBI): domain Eukaryota; kingdom Metazoa; phylum Chordata; class Mammalia; order Chiroptera; family Emballonuridae; genus Saccopteryx; species Saccopteryx leptura. Next base: position 123,615,700 of record NC_089516.1, read on the forward strand.
TTATGTGATTTTCTTAGTCACTTACTGTTAAATGCCAGAGCAAGGATTCAAATACAGGTCTTGTTTTATTCAAAAATTTTATTTGGAAAAGATTTTTATGCTGAAAAGTTAAGAGAATGTAAATCATATACTTACCACTTAAATTTTACTTTCGATATTTTTCTTTTTTTTTTAATTTTATCCACCTATACATCCTGCTATCATCAATAAAATCCTTGACAAGATAACCTGGAGATGTTTTCTTTGAATATATGTACCCTGATTTATTGATGTCACCCCATTAAAATTAATAAAAATTTATAAAAAGAAAAAAGATAAATAGGAAAAAAAATAAATTTGTCTTAATATTGGTGCATTTCAAAGTCATTATAGATACCAATGTTTCAACCTATATTCAATATGATTATAGTATGAATATTATCAAACAGCATTTAATAATTGTTTGCAGAGGTTTAAATATAAAATTTACTTAAGATTAAATGCACAAATCTAACATGTATATTTACTAAGTTTTGACAAATGCATACAATTCAGCTATCAAAACGCCTATAAAGATTTAGAATATTACCATTTCCGTTAAAAGGTTCTTCATACCCCTTCCCAATCAATCCCACACCAATCCTCAGAAGCAACCACTATTCTGAAATTCTTCTACTATATTTATATTTTCATGTTCCAGAGTATATATAAATGTAATCACAGGTATGTATACTCTTTTTTATAAGAACATGCCCATGTGGTTTTATAAATCACTATTTTGTCCCATTTTATTATTCAGTGGTTATACCCCCAGTTTATATATCTCTTCTGCTGTTAATAGATACTGTTTCCACTTTCTGGCTATTATAAATACTATTGCTATGAACATTCATGTACAAGTCTTTATATGGACATATATTTTCATGCCTCCTGCATACATACTTAAGAATGGAATTGACAGGTCATAGGTAGGTATATTTTCAGTTTTATAAGAAATTGCCAGGCCCTTTCCAAAAGTGGTTGTACCATTTTTACACTCCCATCAGTAATGTTTGACATTTCCAATTCCTCTACATCCTCACCAAATTTTGGTTTGTTGATATTTAAAATTTTAGTTATAGTGATAATATTTCATTGTCCAATTCAGGTATTTTTAATTTTAAATCAAATGCTTTCCAGCCTCACTATATTATAGATGTATGTAAGTATATAAAGAATACAAAGATACAGTACAAGGCACAATATGAGACAGGGAAGACAAGCAAACTGCCTTCCAAATCTCTATGATTCTCTATTTCGCTTGTTAGTTCATTTTGCTCATTAGATTGAGCAAAAAAAGAGAGAGAGAAAATTCATGGACATGGACTGCCATGTTGGTGATTGCCATGGGGAAGGGAGGTAGAGGGAGGTGGAGGAGGATATAGGGAGGATAAATAGTGATAAACGAAGACTTGACTTGGGATGGTGAACACACAATACAGTGTACAGATGATGTGTTGTGGAGTTGTGCACCTGAAACCTGTATAATTTTGTTTACCAGTGTCACCCCAATAAATCCAATAAAAAATACAGCTCTATAAATCAATCAAACAAACAAATATCATTTATTCATTCAAAAATATTAAGAACCAGCTCTGGCCTGTTGGCTCAGCAATAGAGTGTTGGCCTAGCATGTGGATGTCCTGGCTTTGATTCTCGGAGAGAACACACAGAAAAAGTGACCATCTGCTTCTCCACCCCTTCCCCTTTTTTTATCTCTCTCTCTTCTCCTCCCACAGCCATGGTCCAAATGGTTCAAGCAAAATGGTCACAGGCACTAAGGATGGCTCCATGGCCTTGTCTCAGGTGCTAAAATAGCTAGGTTACTTAGTAATGGAACAGCAGCCCCAGATGGGCAGAACATCACCCTATAGGGGGCTTGCTGGGTGGATCGCGGTCAAGGCATCTCTGCCTCCCTGCCTCCCCATCTCTCACTTAATAAAATAAATAAATAAATAAATAGAATAAGAAAAAATGTTAAAAATATATTATGTAACAAAGATATAACAGCAATGAAATATATATTCCATATATATTGGAATATAAATTCCAATGGATGCCATAATGGAATATAAATTCTACTGCAGTGAGGGGACACACTAAACAAACAAGTACTCTATGGACAACTGATATTTGACAAAGGACATAAGACAATACAATGGAGTAAAGACAGCCTCTTCAACAAATGGTGTTGGGAAAACTGGACAGCTACCTGCAAAAAAATGAAACTAGACCACCAACTTACACCACTCACAAAAAAAAACAAACCTCAAAATGGATAAAAGACTTGAATGTAAGCTGTGAAACCATAAGCATCTTAGAAAAAAACATAGGCAGTAAGCTCTCTGACATCTCTCGCAGCAATATATTTGCTGATTTGTCTCCACAGGCAAGTGAAATAAAAGACAGGATAAACAAATGGGACTTTATCAAACTAAAAAGCTTCTGCACAGCTAAAGACAATAAGAACAGAATAAAAAGACAAACTACACAATGGGAGAACATATTTGACATAGCGTCTGATAAGGGGTTAATAACCAAAATTTATAAAGAACTTGTAAAACTTAATACCAGGAAGACAAACAATTCAATCCAAAAATGGGCAAAAGAAATGAATAGACACTTCTCCAAAGAGGACACACAGATGGCCAACAGGCATATGAAAAAATGTTCAACATCACTAATGATTAGAGAAATGCAAATTAAAACCACAATGAGATATCACCTCACACCAGTCAGAATGGCGCTCTTCAATAAAACAACACAGAATAATTGCTGGCGAGGATGTGGAGGAAAGGGAACCCTCCTGCACTGCTGGTGGGAATGCAGACTGGTGCAGCCACTGTGGAAAACAGTATGGAGAATCCTTAAGAAATTAAAAATCGAACTGCCTTTTGACCCAGCTATACCACTGTTAGGAATATACCCCAAGAACACCATAGCACTGATTGAAAAAAAGAAATGCACCCCCATGTTTATGGCAGCATTGTTCACAATAGCAAAGATCTGGAAACAGCCCAAATGTCCATCAGAGGACGAGTGGATTAAAAAGCTTTGAGATATATATATATATATATATATATATATATATATATATATATATATATATATATATATATATACATACTATGGAATACTATTCAGCCATAAGAAATGATGACATAGGATCTTTTACAACAACATGGATGGGCCTTGATAACATTATACTGAGTGAAAGAAGTAAATCAGAAAAAGCTAAGAACTATATGATTCCATATATAGGTGGGACATAAAGATGAGACTCAGAGACATGAACAACAGTGTTGGGGTTACAGGGTGGGGGGAGGAGAGGGAGGGGTTTGGGGGAGGGGAGGGGCACAAAAATCATGGCTTTTCAGCATTTGCCATATTCCCCCCTTAATCTATAGACAGACAGCAAATATTTACGTACGGTGTTCCCACTATAAAGACTGCTGTCTTAGGGACAAATGCTGATAAACTATTTCAGCAGTTCCTCCTTCTTCAAAGACTTATATGTCAACATAGAGCTCCATGTTTCATAGGATATACTCAAGCTCACTCCATGCTCCCTGGAGCTTTAGCACAAGGGAATGCCCCCCCTTTTTTGTAGTATTTTTTCTTTTATTTATTTATTTTTTGTATTTTTCTGAGGATGGAGATGGGGAGGCAGTCAGACAGACTCCTGCATGCGCCTGACTGGGATCCACCTGGCATGCCTACCAGGGGGGAATGCTCTGCCCATCCGGGGTGTTGCTCTGTTACAACCGGAGCCATTCTAGCGACTGGGGCAGAGGCCATGGGGCCATCCTTAGTGCCCGGGGTGGCTTTGCTCCGGTGGAGCCTTGGCTGCGGGCAGGAGGAGAAAGACGAAGAGGAAGGAGAGGGGGAGGGGTGGAGAGGTAGATGGGTGCTTCTCCTGTATGCTCTGGCCAGGAATCGAACCCAGGAATCCTGCACACCAGGCCAATAACTCCGATGGGTCTACCATATCATGCTTTTTACTTAAAAAAATATTTTACATTTCTTTTGAATGCTGATGAACAGGAGACACCAAATCTTTTTCGCCTGCAAACTACTACCTGCTTTATTAGATCTAGCTAATAACACTGTTTTGTCTTTTTCCAAATAGCTCCAGATATATGGAAAAGATTTATATAGGCGGATGGGGATCCTCAAACCCCTCAGTGAGATCTTCTGAGCATGGCTTTTAAGATACCTAGAGGCAGAAAAAGCCCAATGGAGATCAGGGGAACTACCAGCTTTTAGGATACACCCTTAAAGGCTCCAATGCCCCAAAGGGGTCTCATAGGATGCCATCTGGGTCCTGCTTCAATAGTAGAAAGGAAGGTCATTGGGCTAAAGCCTGCCAGGCTTACACACCTTTGCTGTGAGGAAACAGGGACACTGGAAGGCGGGCTTCTCTCTCGCTCCTCTAAGGGTGGGTTCAGTCTCTTCCAGCCCTGCTCCAGCCACCTATGACCTAACCTTGCCCAGAAAGCTGGGGTGTGCCACTGACGGTTGAAGATGCCCAGGGCTGTCAGCCCCATCTACGACACTGTGGACGAGCCTAGGGTATTTCTTCCAAGAATCAGGTAAACTGATCTCATTTGCACAAGGGCCACTTAACTATGGTTTGCCTGAATAGTCAGGTTTTTTATTCTTCCCTCAAAGATCTCTGTTGTGGGTGTTGATAGTCCTATTTTCTGCTGCTTTGCTTAATATATAGTGTTTTCTTTATCTCTCCTACCTCAATGCCCCACTCATATTTCAGGCTGGGACCTACTCCTAATTTAGAGCTCTCTTTCCTCCTTTTGCCAACTTGTATTATGAACTTACCTTTGCCACCCAGCTTAGTGTATCCCAAGGTTCTCTTTACCATGCCACAGTCCCAGAGCTCCAGGGAAAAGCAACCTGGCCTCAACTCTCCAGGCAGAGGAGAACAGAAGCTCCATATCCACGCATGCTGCAAATGGCTTTTTCCAGTCTACCTGTATCATTACCAGCTAGAAGCAGCAGTCATTGGGACTTGGACATGAGCTGCAAAGTATAGAATGGTGACAACAATTCCAGTGCCATGCGGACTTTTCCTGTGGGGAACTTTCCTGGACACCTGCTCCCTGTGACAGCTTCTAACAGACTGAACTGTGGTTGGGTTGCATTTTTCAGGGATTTGGCATGGTGATGAGGCCAACTTGGACGTGGTGAACATGTTAAGGCCACTACTCTTTTATGGATTCTTGCTGTATTGGACAAGAGTTTGGTTAAAGGCTTTTAATCACTGTAAAAAAAATAGGGGACTGGATGAAGAAGATGGGGCACATATACACCATGGTATACTATTCAGCTGGAAGAAATGATGACATCGGATCACTTACAGCGGAAGAGTGGTGTCTTGGTAGCATTGTGCGGGGTGAAATAAGCGAATCAGAAAAAAACAGGAACTGCAGGATTCCATACATTGGTGGGACATAAAAGCGAGACTAAGAGGCATGGACAGTAGTGTGGTGGTTATGGTGGGGGGAAGAGGGAGAGGGGGAGGGAGAGGGGTACAGAGAGAACTGGGTGGAGGGTGGCGGTGGACGATCTCTCTTCGGGTGATGGGTATGCAACAGAACTAAATGACAAGATAACCTGGAAATGTTTTCTTTGAATGTATGTACCCTGATTTATTGATGCCACCCCATTAAAATAAAAATTTATTTATAAAAAAAACAAATAAAGCACATTTCAGATAATGATAAGTGACACAGGGTAAAATAATGTGGAGATGGCATAGGAAGTGCTAAAAGTAGGTGTTTATTTTATAGAAGATGGTCAAGCACTTGAGATAGATTGTGAAAAATGATTGGGGTTCAGCTTGAAGTAAGTAAGTCAATGAACTTCACTCAGAGTGGGCGGTATACACAGAAAACTTTGAGCAATGGCAAAGTACAAAGACTACATCGAGTGTACTAGAAACCTGAAGTCTATCTGGGAGCACAGTGGGAAACGAAGCTGGAAAAACTGGGGGAGGTGGTCATTTATGGACCTTGTACCTATTTCAGCAGGCAACAGAGACTTATAGAATGAGTTTGAGCAAGAACAGACCCAATTGTTATCTGAAACTTATGTCAATTGTAACTCAATAAAAAAGAATCAAATCAGTTGCAACCACGCTAAAGGAAAACTAAATGTGTAGTATTCCATTCACTTAAATAAATATTTTTCAGTGCTTATTATGTGCTACATAGAGAGGACTGTAGTAAACAGAAAGTAAAGGCTGTGGTAGGCAGTAGAGGAATTAATGAGTTGTCTGTTGTCATTGTCCAGGCGTAAGGCTATGACTATCTTAATTAAAATTGGAAATGGTAATTGAAAGGTTGAAAACTTATTAAAGAAAGTAAAATTGAGAGCCTTGGTTACTGAATGTGGTGGTGGGAAAGGTGCTAATCTCTCTTCTCCTTGGGATAGCATAAGTTACCCTCCAGAAGCAGCAAATTTAAATAGTGACAGCAACAGCAGTGCCTGACAGGGTGGTGGCGTAGTGGATAGAGCATTAGACTGGAAAGCCGAGGACCCAGGTTTGAAACCCTGAGTTTGCCAGCTTGAGTACGGACTCATCTGTTTTGAGCAAGGCTCACAAGCTTGAGCCCAAGGTCTCTGGCTTGAGCAAGGGGTTACTCAGTTTGCTGTAGCTCCCCAGTCAAGGCACATATGAGAAGGCAATCAATCAACAACTAAGGTGCTGCAACGAAGAATTGATGCTTCTTGTCTCTCTCCTTTCCTGTCTGTCTGTCCCTATCTGTCTCTCTCTCTCTCTCTGTCTGTCTCTCTCTCTCTCTCTCTCTCTCTCTCTGTCACAAAAAAAAAATAGTGACAGCAATTCCCAAACAGAATGGGGCCTTTCTCTTTTAGAATTCAGTTTTTTTCCATTGACTTTACTAGAACATGGCCCTCTACCCTTTACTCTAGAATGATTCCATTTGAATTTCAGTGTTTATATGCAGTGTCACAGGAATATCAACCCCTCAGGCCATACTATTCAAGTGTATGAAAATGCTCATTAGGATTTTGCACCTGGCTAAAAAGGTGGTTATTTCCAAGGACTAAGCAAAAGGAAATACCAAGGAATACTACCACCATCACTTTCACCAAATTTTTTTTCCATGACTTGTCAAATGCCTGAAAGTTTCACCATTCATTAAGAGAACTCAAAGACAAAGATTCAACATTTAGGCCTTTATGGAATCATAAAGAAATGAGAGATTAGCAGTTACCCTTTTTCATTGAGTAGAAGGGGCTCTCAGATAACAGGACTCATAAAGTAGTTAAGTGATGATGGGTGGTAGGTATATTAAGAAAGTCTACAATAGAAAATGGGATGCTTGCTGTTGATAGATCTCCAATTGATGGCTGCATGAGTAACTATGTCAATTTCTCAAGAATATGAATGAATGAGAATAGGTCATCAGAAGGCAATCTTAGTAGGATACCTTCAAAAGTTATCAGTGTTCGGGTATAAAAAGTTCAAAAGGGTAAAAATCACTGACATAACTAATATGCTTTATCTATATTCAACCAAAGTTATGAAACTTAAAAATTCCATTGTCATAACTTAGGTTCCCAACCTAGTACATCTAATTATCCTCTGATATGTCTCAAATACTTTCTCCTTCAGGATCCTCAACTCTCTCAAAATGTAGTAATAACTGAGTCACTAAGGAGTACCTCCAAATTCAGCTCTTTTTCAGCATCTGCTGCATACATGTCAGTATATTCAATGAATGTCTGCTACTTGGGTAAGACATTGCAGCCCTTTAGAGCAGTGAAAAGAAGATAGTTCTCAATTCACCAAATGTCAAGGTAATGAATAGGGGAAGTGAAGCAAAGGGAAGGCAATGATCATCAGCAGCAAGAGCTACAAAGAAGCCTTCAACCAACCTTCACACCTCTCACTTTAACTAAAGAGTGGCTAAAGAAAAGACACCTGTGAAGCACAGAACAAAAGGCAATGCCTGTGTCAGAGTAGGCACCAGATGGATATATGTTGAGTGAAAAAGTCAGAAAAGTAGCATTACGGCAGGTAGAGCTGTCCAGTGACCGGAGGTATATATTTGCTTTCTTGAGAAACAAATCTTGTGCCTCCCCTTCCATTTTGCAGCATTTTTTCTTTTCTCTTTTGTTTCTTTACAAATACATTAAAATGCATCCCTTTCCATCGGTTCTGACTGTGTGTGTGTGTATCTGCAAGTGACTGTAGTGTAATTTCTTTTAATACAAATAATAAGACTGATTCACATGAGAGACCCACCAATTTAGACCCTACACTTGTGGAACTGGTGATAGATTAACCAGTGGATGTTATAAACAAAATATTTAGAGCGATACTTGATATATTCAAAGAAATATTCAGGTAACCAGTTATGAAAAACACAAGAATAATTTTTATTAAGATTTTTAAGTGGCTCTTCTAAGTATCAGGCAATACAACATTCCAGGCAATGTTTTGAAATACTTCATTAATTCAGAATGGTCTCTGCTTAACATCTCCATAATTCATGCCAAATCACTGATGATTTATCTTAGTCTAAAAAATACAGGGAGTGGTTTGCATACACAGGTATAGATAATGCTAAATGCTCCCTGAAAGGCTTGGAGTTTGAGCTGAGAGACAGAAATCCATAAGACATACTCTCACAATGTGGAGAGTTGTCTGATTTCAACCAAGGATATTCTCATGAGCTGTAAAAATGAAAGACAAAGAATCTTCATCCACTTTAGTTAAACTCTATCACACTGCAGAGAGTTTCCCCTTTTTTAAAATACCACTAGGATCTGCCTTAACTTGGAAAAACAAAAACAAAATTTTCTTTTAAATCTCTAGAGATGTGACAGAATGAACCAAATGGCTTCCAGAATTGAGTGGAAACTTAGTTTTTCATCTTCCCATTTATGGGCAAAGAAACTTTTCCTAAGAACTTGAAGAGAAGCCTTTAAAACACATTTCTAGGAAGAAAAGGAGAGCAGGAGCTAAGAGTGAGAGCACAAGAGAGACATTGGTTGAGCTCAGTGAAGATCTAGGAGTCAAGACCAAAATGTGAAAGCTAAATATCCCAGTCCCTGCTAGCCAAAGTATACCTAGGTGGAGATGAACAGAACCAAGAGGTTTTCTATCTCAATAAAGTTAATACACCTCATTATATCCCAGATGAGATTGAAAATGATGAAATATTTGGGAAGGAAACAAAGAACAGTCCATCTCTAAATAACCAACAATAGCTTTAGTTCTGTAAATAAACTATCCAATGAGCTGTTCCAGCAATACAAGTATAATAAGAAAGTAAGGACAAAAGAATAAAACTTAATAGAATATTTTCTCCTTACACTGGAGTATGGAGAAAAAAACTGGTAACACAAGTCCAATCTGAACATTAAGAAAGACCAAGATAGGACAGTTTCTGCCTTTACATTTCCCTTCCAACCCAGCTTGCTTTTAGCGCCTTAGAGAAAAATGAAGACATACTAAGTAGGAAAATGACTATTTTTTAAATAATAAAACAGCAGTCAGAAAACCTATCCTTAAGTCCAGTTCTGTTTCTTCCAGATGTGTGACCTTGGACATTTTGCTAAATCTCCCACTACTCCAGTTATCTAGTGTGTAAAATGAGAGTCCTGGTTAAATTGTGTAATTGTGTATACAGTGCAATTCAGTAAAATATCTTGAAGCTCCCTAAATATTATAAAAGGTATTATAGTATTCTTTCCTTAATTACAGGGGTTACATTCCAAGAACCCAGCAAATGCCTGAAACCAGATAGTATTAAGCCTTATAGATATGGATTTTTCCTGTACATACATGCCTATGATAAAGTTTAATTTCTAAGTTAGATACACTAACAGATTAATAATAATTGCTCATAATAAAATATAACAATTTAATAATATACTTTAATAAAAATTATGTGAATGTTGTCTCTCAAAATATTTTATTTTACTGTACTCATCCTTCTTATAATGATATGAGAGGGTACAATGCCTATGTGTTAAGAGGTATTTGCAGCTTGGGTTGTGACAGTAGAACTAGACTTAATTTCCATTTCCTTCTTCACAATTCCATAGATAGAAGATTGGTTCTTACTACAAATCTTAGCAACTTCAGCATACAACTTTTTTTTTTATTAAGTCAAGAACTTTCACCTTTTCACTTAAAGGAAACACTTAGGGCTTGTGTCTGGCATATGCAAATTGCCAGCATCACTACTCTTGTGGTTTAGGGCTATTGTTAAATAAAATAAGTGTTACTCGAACATAAGCACTGCAGTAGATGGCTAACCAATATGGCTATTAAGTGCTTAATGGGTGGGGACTATATAGAGCATAAAGATGCTGACCAAAAAGATGAGTCACATCCTGTGCAGGATGGAGCTTGACCATGCAAAATTTCATCCCAATACTTAGAATGGTGTGTAATTTAAATCTCATTAATTATTTCAGAATTTTTTTCATTTAATATTTTGGATGGCAGTAAAACCATAAAAGCAAAACCTTAGATAAGGGGGAACTACTGCACATAATATTATAACTGCTTTTAATATTCATATAATATTAAATGATAACATGTAACCCAAGAGAAGATTTCCAGACTTTAGAGATTCAGCTAAGTAGAGAATGTACATGTGTGTTCATGCACAACGGAGGGAGTAGTAGAACAGCAAAGGAAAATAAAATGAAAAATTGTGAGTACACCAGAAAACCAACAAAAAGAAAATAGATGGCTTGAAAATGAATGGATGTCGAGTTACCTTGATTTACTTTTAAAATGCCTTCAAAAGGGATGGGTCTCAGCCTGCCAAGTCTGTGCTAAAAGCTCACTCAGATTTTCAACCAGGAATCCTGCCACAAAGTCATGCAAAGGAAGTGTTCTTATGTGCCTTTAGGTCTCTATCAGCTGATACATAAAAGCAACGATTAAATGAGCTACATGTTGGAGAAAAAAATCAACAAGATCTTATCTCTATACCACATGAATGGATTGTAATTGAATTTAAAGTAAAATAGGCATCTTGCTTTGTTATTGGTAAAATGAATATGATTTTTATATGACAAAGAACTAATTCATACTCAAAACAGGGGTTGACAAATAGTTTATGCAAAAAGCCAGATACCAAATATTTTAAAGTTTGCAGGTCACAATCTATCACATACTCTTCTTTGTTTTGTCTTTGTTTGTTTGTTTTACTTTGGGTTTTCACAGTCTTTTTAAAATCTGAGTACATAAATAGCCCATAGACTGGATTTGACTTGCTCACAGTAGTTTGCCAATCCCTGATCTGGAAAACATCAAAGCAATCAAGCAGTACTGGAAGTGAAAGCTCAAATCTACCAGGGATTTAAGTGGTCAAAGTTTGTAGTGTAGAGTGTGCTGTAACAATATTTATAGTACAGTGGTACCTTGAGATACAAATTTAATTTGTTCTGTAACCAAGCTCATAAATCAGTCAGCTCGTATATCAAACTGCCAATACTGGACCCGTTCACCAATGCGCCAACTAGCGGCAGCTTCCTGAATCACGACTCATATCTCAGAATTTCGCTCGAATCTCAAACAAAAATACGGACCTAGTCGCAGCTTGTATCTTAAAAAAAATTCGTATGTTGGTCTGTTCGTATCTCAAGGTACCACTGTATTTGTCTAAAAACTGGGAAAATATATGTATGTATGTGTATGTAAAAGTAAGAGCATGTTTTCTGAACTCAAAAAGCTTGGGTTTGATGATACGAAGCGAAATAAGTAAATCAGAAAAAACCAGGAACTGCATTATTCCATACGTAGGTGGGACATAAAAGTGAAACTAAGAGACATTGATAAGAGTGTGGTGGTTATGGGGGGGGAGGGGGGAATGGGAGAGGGAAAGGGGGAGGGGAGGGGCACAAAGAAAACAAGATAGAAGGTGACAGAGGACAATCTGACTTTGGGTGATGGGTATGCAACATAATTGAACGACAAGATAACCTGGACTTGTTATCTTTGAATATATGTATCCTGATTTATTGATGTCATCCCATTAAAAAAATAAAATTATTAAAAAAAAAAAAAAAGCTTGGGTTTGAATCTTGACTCTATCACTTCCTAACTATGTGATTTCTTTGTACCTCAATCTCTTCATCTGTAAAATATGGACAATAATACTATCAACCTTACTGTACTTTGCTGAGAATTATTTAATGTTTGTAAGAGTCTTAGAACAGTACCCAACATATAGTATTACCTGAGCATTTGTTAAATAAATAAATAGATAAATAAATAAATAAACAAACAAATAAATATGCAGAGACTGTACTTGGGAAATTACATAAGAAATTGCTTCTGACTAAAAAACAGGGGAGAGTCTTACTTTTATACCTTTGAATATTATATCAAATGCTTAAATGACACTGGGGAACAATTTTTTTTTTCATTTTCTGGTACATGACGTTTTAGAACTGTTTCTATATATATCTGCATCACTGATTCCAAATATGGAATCCGTTTTTTTTGATGCATGCTCTAGTTTTTATGCAATTTTAATTTTCTTTTGTTACAGTTAGTGGCATGCATTGGTTTTTAAATTGGAGTTAAAGGGCAATGACTCTTGAATTGAACATAACCACAAGGCAATTAATGTTTTACAAACATCACTTTTACATAATTGTAGTTGTTTATAAATGTAAAAAAATATTATCTAATAAAAGCACCCTCTTATTTTGTTTTAAGATTGAATCATGGCTTCTTCGAGTAGGCATAAATGTAAGAATAGTCCTGACACCTTCTGTTATATATGTGGCTGTTACACACTTCAACGTCAAAGGTGCAATATTTCATCATTTATGACACATGCATATATTACCTATTTTCAAGTTCCCCTTGGCAATCAAGACAAGAATTGGGCTCCTCATATTGTGTGTCATAATTGTGAGGAAATGCTTTGTAGCTGGGCAAAAGGAAAACACAAAGGAATGCCTTTTGGTATTCCCATGGATTGGCGTAAACCTAAGGACCACAGCAGTGATTGTTATTTCTGTCTGATCCATACAAAGGGCATCAGCAAGAAAAAATGGCATATAATAGCATATCTTAATATTTCTTCAGCAATATGACCTATCCCACACTCTGAGACACTCCCGGTTCCAGTTTTTAATGGTTTTATTTCTTCTAAGGATGAAGAAACTGAACATGATGATTAAGTGTATTTTGATAAGATGCATGAGAAAATGGTTGTAGAATCTGAAGGGTCTTCTTCTGATGCCAAGCAGTCATTAACCCCTCAGCAGTTTAGCCAACCCTAGTTGAATGACTTAGTAAAAGATTTGGGCCTATCAAAGAAAGCAGCTGAGTTATTAGCCTCCAGGCTTCAAAAAAAAATGTACTTCACTGGTCAGCTAAAGTATCCCATTTCAGGAAGTGTGAATAAATTTTTGTGAACTTTTTTTCTGAAGGCAAACACTTTGTTTATTTTCATGATATCAGTAATCTTCTCAGCCAGCTAGGTGTTACCACTTACAGTCCAACAGAATGGCGGCTATTTCTTGACAACTCTAAATGGAGTCTGAAATGTGCTCTCCTACACAACGGTAATGTTTATGCAGCAGTTACAATTGGTTATTCAACTCATCTGTGAGAAAATTATAATGACATAAAAATTGTCCTCGACTTTCTGAAGTATGAGGAACATAACTGGATCATTTATGTGGATCTTAAAATGGTAAATTTCCTGCTAAGACAACAGAGAGGTTTCACGAAGTATCCTTGCTTTCTGTGTTTGTGGGACAGCCGAGCTCGGGAGAAACACTGGACACAGAAGGAGTGGCCAAAACGTGAAGCTCTGGAAGTAGCAATGCAAAATATTGTGAATGAACTTGTAGTTAAGCAAGACAGGATCATTTTCCCCCACTTCACATCAAACTTGGCTTAATGAAGCAGTTTTTTCAGGCTTTGAATAGAGAAAGTGAATGCTTTCAACATATTATTTCTGCTTTTCCTGCCTTGTCTTTCAAGAAGATAAAAGCAGGTGTATTTGATGGACCTCAAATTCAAACCCTCATACATGACAAGGAATTTGCCAGGAAGATGAATAAGGAGGAGAAAGCAGCATGGCAGTCTTTTGCGGCAGTTACAAAGAACTTCCTTGGCAACAAAAAAGAAGAAAATGATGAACTTCTGGTTCAAAGGATGCTGTTGGCTTTCTGCGACATTGGATATAACATGAGTGTTAAGATTCACTTCCTGAACAGTCAGCTTGATAAGTTTCCCAAAAATCTTGGAGATGTTAGTGATGAGCAGACTACTGCTGGAGCAGCAAACAAGATTGTCCTCAATAAGTACACAAATGCAAGAGCTACAAACACAAATTTTTGCCTGAATAGAATTTAAATAAGTTTTGCACAAATTTTATGATTAAAATAAGTGTTTTAATATGTTCTATTTTGAAATTGTAGACAAATACTGATGCAATCATATCTTTTAGTGTATTAGTGTATTTACTGCACTATATACATTATTATATTTTCACAAAGCTGATGCCCAAGAAGACATTCTACTTCATTATGTTAAACTAAATGTTGAAAATTTTACAATAAGATAAAAACTTAAAATCTTGGATTGCAAAAAAACTGTAGCTTACAGAGAAAAACCAATGTCAGATTTGAGATCAGCATACTCGAGTTAGGTAAAAACAAGTGTTTTTGTAAATGCAACAAAAATATTGTTCCCCAGTGTTATATGTATGTTTTAAAATTAAGTATTTCAAAGTACAAATGATGTCTGTTCCCTAGCATCTTGGAGTACCTGGCCCCATCTTCTTCCCACTTGTCTTTTTCTTTGGTCCATGTTTCCACTTTCCATGTCTTTTACTATTGCTTTTTATTAATTTTAGTATCCTTTTCCTTTCCATCACCTCAATTGTTCTCAAACTTTCTACATTCATTTGTGGTTTCACTACCTTCCTTATGCTTCTGACTCCCCAGTTCATTTTTCACAAAGATGCCAGCATCACAAACTCAAAGTTCCAAATCTACATATCCCATCAACACAAACTCAGCATTTTAAAGTAAGCATGTCATAGCCCTCTCATCTCAGCCTCCCTGTGTTTTATCTCCTGAGTTAGAAACTAGAATATTTAATTCTTACCTCTACTTCATTCTTATATCCACTAAGTCCTCCAATTTATTCTTTCACATGTCACTTCCTCACCATTTATAATTGCAGGCATATTGTCCTAGACCAATGTGAATAACATGCATATAAATCACCTGGAGATCTTATTAAAATGCAACCATATAATCAGTACATCTGGTAGCCAGCTTACAAGATGGCCTCTAATGATCTCTGTTTCCCAATATTCACGTTCTATGTAGTTTCCTCCTATATTTTTATCAGGGTTGGTCTGTATAACCAAGAAAATTAGATAGAATTAATTATTTATCATATATCAGATTAGATTATATGAGGCAATGTGGCTTTTGTCTTGGTTGTTGTCTCTCTTCTCTCTTCTTTTCCTCTTTCTCTATCACTCACACTGGAAGAATCCAGCTACCATGTTGAGAAGTCACTCAAGCAACTAATGGAGAGGCCCACATAGTAAACTGAGATGTCCAGCCAATAGCTAGTGAAAAGGCAACCCCCCTTCCAAAAGCCTGATAAATGAACTTGGAAGCAGGTCCTTCAATCCTAGTGAAGCTTTCAGATGATTACAACTCCAGCCAAAATCTTGACTACAATCTCATCAGAGAACTTCAGAAAGAACCACCCAGCTAAGCCACTCCTAGATTCTTTTCTTTTCCTTTTGATATTTTTCTGAAGTTAGAAGCGGGAAGGCAGTCAGTTAGACTCCCACATGCGCCCAACCAGGATCCATCCAGCATGCCCACTGGGGGGCGATGCTCTGCCTATCTGGGGTGTTATTCCGTTGTGGCCAGAGCCATTCCAGTGCCTGAGGCAGAGGCCATGGAGCCATCCTCAGTGTCTGGGCCAACTTTCCTCCAATGGAGCCTTGGCTGTGGGAGGAGAAGAGAGAGATAGAGAGATAGAGAGAAAAGACAGGGGGAGGGGTGGAGAAGCAGTGGGCACTTCTTCTGTGTGCCCTGGTTGGATTCAAACCCGGGACTTCCACACACCAGGCCGATGCTCTACTGCTGAGCCAACCGGCCAGGGCCAATTCTTAGATTCTTGACCACAAAAATGAAAAATAAATGTTTGCTGGCCTTGGCCAGTTAGCTTAATGGGTTAAGAGTGTCATTTCTAAACAACAAGGTTGTGGGTTTTATTCCTGGTCAGGGCACACAGAGAAAGCTTCCAAAAACAAAATGAGAGGAAAAGCAAATGCTTTCCTCCCCTCTAGCTTCTCTCTCTCTGTTTCTCAAAATAAACAATAAAAATTAGCCCTGTCCCAATAGTTTGGTTGGTTGGAGCATCGTCCCAAAGTGTGGAGGTTGCCAGTTAGATTCTCCCATCAGGGCACACATCGAGCAGCTCTTTGTTTCTGCCTCTCTCAAATTAATTAATTAATTAATTAATTAATTAATTAAATGTTTGTTGTTTTCAAAAGCCAGATGTTGAGGTAATGTGTTATGCAGCAATAGATAATTTATATACTAAGTCTGAGATAAAGCTTGAAAAATTCTGCATTTCTATCAAGATCCCATAGGACATTACTGTTGATGCTCCTGACCTTATCTTAGCATCAGGCTGTATCCCATGGCATCAACCTCTTACCTAATCCCTACCTTGATTATCTCTCTTCTCTAATCCATTACATCCTTGTTTTTCAAATTATCATAGTTATCTATTACATACCATGTAAAAAGTCAAAGTCTTCAACTTGTTATTAAAAAGACAAAAGAGAGGTCCTGGCTAACTCAGCTGTTTAGAACATCATCCTAATGCACCAAGATTCTGGGTTGAATTCCTGGTCAGGGCATATACAAGAAACAACCAATGAATGAATGCATGAAAAAGTGAAACAACAAATTAACATTTCTCTTTCTTTTTCTTCCTTCCTCTCTCTCTCTCTCTCTTTCTCTCTCTCTCTCTCTTTCTCTCTCTCTCTCTCTTTCTCTCTCTCTCTCTCTCTCTGAAAAAAATCAATATTAAAAAGAAAAAAGAGAGAGATAGCAAGAAATATGTTTTGGTGAGCATCCTGAGGAAAGGGAATCCTTGAAGACTGTTGATGGGAATGTAAAATGGTACAGCTAGTATGGAGGTCTCAAAAATTCAAAAAATTACTGCCACATGATCCAGAAATCCCACCCTTGGTGTATATACCCAAAGAAATTGAAATCAATATTTTGAAGAGATATTTGCAACCCTGTGTTTACTACAGTATTATTCACATTAGTCAAGATATAGAAAAAAACTTAAATGTCTTTCATTAGAAGAATAAAGAAAATGTGATACCATGCCATTGGAAATAGGGTTCTTCCATGGAGTCAAAACAAAGCATTTCGGGAACCCATGCACAGGAAGATGAGATATAGTGGAAACAAAGTACTGCCCCCGGTGCTCAGTGTCTCGTCCATGACCAAATGGCTCAGTTTCACCTTACTATAGAATAAATCCAGTCTCTGGTACCTCTGGCCTGCACTTGTTCTCATCAAGCCTAGGATAAGAGCCAGGACCCAGAGATGCAGAACTTCTCTGTCTCATTTTCCCATCTGCAAATCCACTGCCAAGGCCCACAATGGGCACTGCACTTGGGGTTGCATTTGGGCCCTCACTTGGGTCTGTGTTTGAGTTTTCATGGCTAAAACAGAGAGGGAGCACACAATAAAACGAACAGTAGAAACAACAAACAAATCTGTGCTACCCAGATGGTCCTCTGTTAAACTTTGATTATATTCCCTTGGGCTTAACAGAAAGCAGACATTCTTTCAAACTAACCAATCTCTTTTCTAATCCTTTCTGGGCTTGTGCTGGGTCCTTATCTTATTCAATCTGGTCTTTTCCTCAAGTTTTCCAGGTTAGACTCCACCTCTTTATGTCACCATTTTTGTTTCTACTACAATGCCTCAAAGTTTTGTCTCATTATCTTGTTTGTACTTCACATGTGCCCAACAAAAAAAATTCTCCCTTTACTGGTTTTCCCTACCCTCCTCCCTAGTAATCTATGGGGAAGGGCCTACAGTTCCCTGAGGAGATTAGAAAGCTGATTATTCCAACCTATTTAGGAATTATAGAATTTAACCCCTTCAGTGGAGGATGCGGTGGTCCTCTGGGGAGCCTGTGAATACTACAACTTCTTAGTGAATCAAGCTTAATGTCTGATTCAGCTTCCTAGCTTGTTAGTCTTAATGTCTGATTTCATTTGCTCCCTTCCTTTACTAATAACTAACTGCCTACCTACACTAACAATATATATGCATAAACACACAGTCAGAAAGAGAGAGGAATATTTTTAACCTTAAAAAGAGAAAAACCCTGCTATTTATAACAACATGAATAAATCCAGAAGGCATCATGGTAAATGCAGTAAGCCAGACAAAGAAAGAAAAATACTGTATGGTATCACATATATGGAATAATTATTAAAAAGCTAATTTTATAGAAACAGATATAGAATTGTAGTTTCCAGGGGCTGAGAGGAAGGAAAAACTGGGTGATACAAGTCAATAGATACAAATTTTCAGTTATAAGAAAAATGAATCCTAAGGATTTAATGTAGAACATTCTGACATTAATTAAAAATATGGCATTGTTGCCTTACCAGTTGGTGGCACAGTGAATAGAGCATTGGACTGGGATGCAGAGGACCCAGGTTCGAGACCCTGAGGTCGCCAGCTTGAGTGTAGGCTCATCTGATTTGAGCAAAGCTCACCAGCTTGGACCCAAGGTTGCTGGCTTGAGCAAGGGGTTACTCTGTCTGCTGAAGGCCCGCGGTCAAAGCACATATGAGAAAGCAATCAATGAACAACTAAGGTGTCGCAATGAAAAACTGATGACTGATGCTTCTCATCTTTCTCTATTCCTGTCTGTCTATCCCTATTCTTCTCTCTGACTCTCTCTCTTTCTTGTAAAAAAAATGGTATTGTATACTTGAAATATGCTAAGAGTAGATCTTAAGCATTCTCACCACAAAAAGGAAAAGAGATAACTGTGTTAACTATGTAAGGTGAAAGGATGTATTAATTATCTTGATCTTGTTAATCATTCTACAGTGCATATATACATAAAATCATCACACTGTACACTTTAAATATATATAATTACTTTAGTTAGTTATTCCTCAATAAAGTTAAAAACACAAAAAAATATTCCACAGCTTATCTTTAAAGATCCCTTAGAAACTAGCCATATTATTTTTTATAATCTTATTTCCCACTGCTCTCTAACAGGTACGTTTTCCTCCTATCAATCTCATATCATCATTGTCTTTTGCACACATCACCTTTATTCTTGCTCCTAGGCTTTCTATTAGCACTATATCTCCTTATTCCCTACCACTACCAAAATACGTGTACTTGTAATGTCTTCCATCCTCTTCTGTTATCCAAACTCAATGTTCAAGGCCTAGCTCAGGTCCCATTTTTACCACAAAAATTTTCCCATTTTATTTTTATCTGATGGTTTATGAACTATTATATTATTTAACTATTATAAATAATATCAATTTACAAGGTAGATTTTAAGCAACTTGAGGTCAGGAATAGTATCTCATAAGTCTTAATAGTTTGGCAGCACCTGGCATTAAGGATAGACACACAAAAAGTAAGTAGTTTCAAATAACTGAATCTACCTGTGACATTCAATATAACTGCATGCTTAAAAACACTGCCAAATTTCACTCCTGGGTTTCATAACAACAGAAAGAATCCTCTCAAAATTCACCCCGTCTTTCCTACCTCCTTCTTCTATACAAAATTACTGTCTTATTTATTTGTTCCAAATCATTGGCAGGTAAGAAGGTAATATATTGAGAGAACATTTTATTATGGGCATCAATGAAAGGGGAAATACTGTCACAGTAAATCCAAAAGCCATTTCATTTTGGACTGGAAATCTTTCTATGTCCAGGAAGGCAGATGTGCTATGAACTCATTAGAGGTTTTCCTGAACACTATTAAAATCACCCACAATGAGAAGGGATCCAGGGGAGATAGATCTGAGAACACAGTAGCTAATCAAGGAAGATTATCTGAGAAAGAGAAATATTCCATAGATAACCCACAACAGAGATAATGAAAGAAACAAGTAATACAGATATGGTGACAGAGGGAGGGAGAAAGAGGGAGAGAGAGAACCCTGAGGGCTTGCATATTCCTTGCACCAGATAATAAAGATCATTTTACAAAAAAAGAAATAGTGTACACTATATTTTGAGTGTGTACTGTCAGCTATTGTGTTAATCTCTTTGCATAAATCATATTAATCCATACAATAATCTTATGAGATATCTGCTGTTACTTCCCTTTTTCCCTATGAGGATGCTGAGGCTCAAAAGGGTTAAGTGATTTATCCAAGATTGCACAGCTAGGAATTGTTTGAGGTGAGATATGAGCCCAGTGATATCTAGAGCCAAAACCCATATTCTTAATCTCTACACATTAGATCTATCCCTTCTCATTTTGGTAGACTTTGCATGGAAAGACCTATACCAGATTTAGAAAATTTGGAAAGCAGAAAAACATTACTATTCAGTGTTCATGAACACCCAGACACCTGGTAACTTCCTGCCTTATGACTTCCTCATGGCTACCTAGGGCACCTTATTAGTCTGGGAAGAAATCTCAGTTTTATTCTTTCAATAAAATATACTCCTATATTTCAGGCCCTTAATTCCACAACCTGTGGGTGTCAATGAATGTAGTAACATAATCAAATCCCGTTACCAAGTAACTAATGGATTACCTCTCCCAGGTAATATAAAGCATTAGTTCTATTAAAAAAGAAAGTCTCTAGATAGAAAATATAATGAGAGGAATTTGGGCAATTTGACAGGCCTAGGAGAAAGAAGGTTTGAAGGAAAAAAAAAACTTTTCAAGCTTCCCCACCCCCAACCATGTCTATTCTTCCTTCTGGGTTTGATGTATGCCTTAAACACATCATTGCTTGCACTTTTCTTATTTAACTACTAGCAGTAGAACAAAATATGGTTTATTTTGTAAAATTCTAATGATGTTTCCAACTCTCAATTAAAAGAAACATCTTCCCAGTTATCTGTTTATCCCTGCCAAGCAGTTGTGATTTGAAGCTGTAAGTTTCATTATCTGAAATTTGCAGGCAATTACTGGGTCTAGTAACTCCCAAGTTGTGAACATTTTTTTCAACAGTCTAAAGTAAAAAGTGTTTTTGAGTAAGAGTGTGTATATGCTTCGAGAGAGTCTGCTTAGGAAAAATGAGAGATGAAGATGAGTGGGGGAAGGGGAGGTGGAAACTATATCTGGCCATGCATTCATCTTATTTGACATTGGAAGCTCCAGAAGTATTAATAAGCAGCCTTCCATGTCCCAGGGGCAGATTTTGTAGTTACAGCTATAAACAACCACTCGTCCTCGTTTTGGCACAAAGTCAACCCAAAATTTGTCATAGTATATAATGCTTGTTAACAGAGATCATCAAAAATTAATGCTTATTAGAGTGCTCATTAATATGCATAGTGCTCACCAGTTTGACTTAATTAAGTGAAGCACCACTTCACAATAGTACTATGGCCCAGGAAAGGAGGTTCTTCAGGTCTAACAGGTGTTTCCCTGGGACAGTATTAGCAGCTTTGCAGGGTAGGGCACCTGCCAGATTCATCCTGAAGCTCTTCCCATTAGAAAAACAGGAAGCTCTTAGATAGCAAGTGTCAGAGGCCCTGCTGGAATGTCTAATTACACACTCCAGTTTTCCCGTTGTACAACATTATATGATGAAATGAATTCAGTTACGGTCAACGATACATTCAGAGCTTGGCCAAGAAAAAGACTTCTAAAGAGAGAAGAAGGCTCAGGACAAAAGATAGAGGAGGAAGTAACAAAAAAAGACAGCAAATTGATATCTGAAGTAAGGAGCAAAGGAGAAACAGGAGTGAGATAGATATCCAGAAACTGTCATAATCAAAAGCAAAGGACACTAAGGTAGGACATTACTATTTATATTAAGGTTTATTAAATTTTTTGTCAATTTGAGGTTTTTGAGGTTGTTCTTAAAATGTTTGGGAGTACTTCAAAGTCAATTTCATTGGGTCACTGTAGATAAAAAGTAATACTTGTGCCCCTGTAGCCAGTGTTTTTTTAGAGATTCTTAAACTTGAAAAAAAAAAGGTAAGGAGAAATGGATAAAATGAGAGTGAGACAGAGAAATTTGAATCCCAGCTCTACTACTTAGTGCATAAATGCATGACTTAGGAGAAGGCACTTAGTATTGCTAAGCCTCAATTTCCTAGTCTGTAAACTCTGAGTGTGAACTGTATAAAATTGCTATTTCATTTTGTCCAAATTTGGCGATTTCATATAGTTCAACCTAACAAAAGATTAAATAAAATATTTTAATATTATTTTTAAACTTTAATATGCCAAAGATCATTTATGATCAGTCATAACCATTGCTACTTCAAAAATATGTATGTGCATTATATTATGCTCCACTAATAAGAGCAGATAAGTGCGATTAAATTTCTTCCCCAAACTTTGCCAAAGGCCTTCCTAAGTCAAGATTTATGGCTAGGATAGCCATAGCCCAAGTATATCACTGTGAGCTAATATTATTGACACTATTTAAGGTAATTTTAAAATGTTCTGCTTATTTTATTAACTAATGACATCCCAAGAAAATAATAAAAAAGGAAAAAAATAATAAAATAAAAGTTATTCTCTTAAAAATTAAAATTAAAAAATAATAAAATGGTTTGTCTTACATATTTATTTAGACAGATATATAACAGAAAGTAGTCAAAGTCATTTCCACACATACACGCACCCCTCAGCCATCCTCTTATCTCTCTCCAAATTGACCTAAGCCCTTACTGGAAAAAACAGAGTACAGAGTAGCATCACTCCAAAATATCAATATCAGCAAATCAAAGTACTACCAAAGAGAGGAGGCAGGCTAACAAGTAAAGAATTTTAGTAGCGATTATGTAGGTTCTGAACATCAGAGCTGGCATTGAGTCTGAGCCAAGTAGAGTCAGAGCAAAAAGAAACAGGAAAGATGAGAGCAAGTATACTGCTCACAAAAATAAGGAGTATTTCAAAATGAATATGAAGCAATAAAAAAAGAAGCATTTGATTTTTTTATTAAACAAGAACATTAGAAAAGCAAACAAGTCAAAGAAAGTTGTTTGATTATGCAAATGAGATGCAAAACCAATTTTTATTTCATTGGTGAAAATGCACTACACAAAAGGCTGAAATTACTGCAGTTTCTGCACGTTCCCTGATCCCCTCATTTTTGTGAGCAGTGTAGTTGGTCAGAAGCCTGATAAACAACCAATAACCAAGAGACCATAGATGTTTAGAGACAGAATAAGACAGAAACTGGGAGCTCTGTAAATTGTAGGAATGTGAAGAAAGACAAGTGACCAAATGTCCAGAAACTCAGTGATGTTAATACACGATGAAATATAATTCAAACTTCTATAAATAGAAATACCAGTTTGGGGAAGGTTTTAATTTAATGGGGCAAAATGTAGTTTTGTCTCTTGTCTCAGGAGATTGTTATGCTTCCTGTAAATGCAGGGATCAATTCTGTAATGGCCAGACTGAGGCTTATAAGGAAAAATATCTAAAATACATGGCTGTTGAAGAAAAAGAGGGTTAAAGATAACATTTCTGATGAAGGGAGAGAGGATATTGGTGGGAAAGAATGCTTTGTATATAGCAAAAGGAAAGCAGCTAGCATTAGAGGAAGTGCACAGAAAACCTACTCATACATACATGCCTCTGCCAAACAAGCTATGAAGATTCAGAATCTCTCTCAGGAGCGGAATATAATATTGTGTTAAAGTTATTTACCATTCAACCTAGATAAGAGATGAATGGCATATTGTACCGGGCACACATTTCTAATAGAGATTCTGCTATCTCCTTTTATAAGAGCATTGTATTGGGTCTGTCCAGCAGGCAATCTGAGCATTGGTTTCTTTCTTAATTCTGAGATTCATTCTCAAGCAAACTGACAGTAGGGGATTTTGGTAATGACTTGACACCCTGCTTTAGCTCTTTCCTGCTCTGAATATATTCCCTTTCTGGGCTCTTTGTTCAGAGACATATTAGCCTGAGTTTACATTTATTGTATTTCATTGTTTCTATACTCGTTATTGCACTTCAAAATAAAGCACTCTCCAAACTTGAGATTTTCTTCACTGCATTGTCTTCCAGCTCATTAATGTAAATAATAAAAAGCCTGGTTTCTGATGCCATTCCCTTTCAGAGAGATATTAATAATTCATTTCCAGCTCGACAAAGTCCTTTCAGCAGCTGCTTTATTCAAGGCTTTGCTCCTCACAGTAGCGATAGGTCAGTTGTCTTATGGAGAAAGTGAACCGGAGGGCCTGAGAAGGACATTTGTATTCCCCACATGTGACCATGGGGGATTAACAGTGTGGGGGGAAAATGCACTGAAGTCCACTTCTAAGGCTCCCTCTGGAGATTAGCTCCTTGTTCCCTTGTTCTTTCGAAATCTGTTCTTTTTAGCATTAATTACGAAGACAACGAGCTCAGCACCAAAATGTCCAAGCTGAATCCCCAGTTACACACAGGGAAAGAAAGTCTGTCAGTCAAGATATCTTTTCTTTCTCTCCAAGCAGAGTATAATGGTCTAGTGAGGTCAATTCAGAGTGCCTGGGGCATGCAGTGGAATACTTAGAATCCTGTGCATAGTAGGCATTTGTATTTCTGCTGACTGACTAATTTAGCCATAGTATCTGGCTGGGAAAATTGTTTCAAGGAAATGGACTGGTGGGATAATACATACCAAAATCATTACCACTCCCTTTTCCATTAAATATTTCTGTGGATATTTAGTGAGACATGTAAGTTTAACAGACACAAAAAAAAATAATTGAAGATTAGAAGGGTATGTAAAAGAGCCAGGTATAGACCAAAAACCATGGGCTATGTACACAAGGTGAAAACATTCTGGAGAGATAGCACAGCAGGGGCTTTTTGCAACGTGATGCTAATAGAGTGTGAGGAAGAAGTAGGAGAGGGAAAAGCTAATGGGGGCTTTGAGTTATCAGAGAGCAGCATCCAGTACCAAATTATCCACAGGGAAGCTAACTAAGAGGAAGTAATCCTGTCCCGGGAAAGCAACGTGCACTGCCTGAACTGGAAACCAGTTTTTGAGGTGGTTACCAATGGCTTCCCATTCAGCTCAAACTATCCTTTGTTTCCTGTGTGAATGAGAGTTCACTTGTTTCATGTTCAGCCTATACCACATCTGAGTATATTAATAAAATAAAGTAATAAAATAAAAATAAGAGAAGAGACTGAAAATCCTAATTATTGGAATCAAATTCATACAAACTAGAATAATAAAGATGAAAGCACTGTCCCTTGAATGGTATATGTTTAAGGAACATAACTGCTGAGGGATCTAACCCTTTAACAAGGCCCTCATCCGATACCCTCTTTTCCCCGACAATCTTATCAGGACGTCTTATGGCTTTTCCCTTCAAAACATTCATAGTCTTGCTCTCTACTAAGTATAAGGGATAGTAATATGATTACATAAACAAATACCTTCTAGAATGGGTGACACATCCCCAAAATAAATGCAAGGTTCTGTGCTATGAGAGCTACCATAGTATAATGGTTAAGAGTACAGGCTCTAGAGCCAGACTGCTTGGGTCGGCCTGACTCTGCCATTAGCTAGCTGTGAATGTTTTAGCCACTTTGTTTCCTCATCTATAAAATAAGAATATAAAAATAGTACCGACCTCATATGATAGTTACACGGGATATTTGTATTAACATTTATGAGGCTCTCAGACAGTGATGATAGTAAGTACTACGTAAGTGTTTTTTTTCTTTTATTTTGTTTTGTTTTTGTTTTTTGGTGACAGAGACAGAGAGAGAAACAGACAGGAACAGACAAACAGGGGGGGGAGAGAGATGAGAAGCATCAGTTCTTCATTGTGGCTCCTTAGTTGTTCATCGATTGCTTTCTCATATGTCTCTTGACCAGGGGGCTACAGCAGAGTGAGTGACACCCTGTTCAAGCCAGCAACTTTGAACTCAAGCGAGTGATCTTGGGCTTCAAGCCAGAGACCATGGGGTCATGTCTATGATCCCATGCTCAAGCCAGAGACCCCACACTTGAGCTGGTGAGCCCATGCTCAAGCCGGCAACCTCGGCATCCCAGGCCAATGCTCTATCCACTGTGTCTCCGCCCAGTCAGACACTATGTCAGTGTTTATTAAATAGATGTAGCTTATTAAAATTGCTTTATAAGTTCTTAAAGGCATGAACTTTAAAGGTCGGTTTTTAAGCACTACATGAAAAGGATATCTTGGATCACTCTCCCATCACATTACTGGGATAACCATCTACCACTAACAATGCCCTATGGCCTTAGAAAATATTTATATATTTATCAAAACTGTTCATGGCTCTTCACCATTAATGATTGTTTTTATTGAAAATATCCAGGGCACAGGCTAAAAAGCAAAAGCTATAGTTATTAATGCCTGTAGATCTCCAGACCTTTATCTCCTGTCTGACTTTGCAAAGTGCTTTCAGCTTAACGCAAATCAGATTCAGCCCCATTAACAGCACTGTAGATCACAGCTGCAGCTCACTGCTTGGCAACCTCCAACCTCCCATTTACCTCCCTGTTTCCTGCTGAATAAACTCATGCTCCAGCCCAAGTGGTTAAGGATGTCAGTAAGTCACCAGTGTGGGTCAATATCTAACAGTTTGTAGGGCTGTGGAGGAAGGGAGGATGTAACTAAACTAGAGATCAGTCTAGTAAGAAACAGAATCCAATTTTGTTTCACATATAATAAGGGTCCCAGTGGACAGCCTGACACCAAATAAATAGCTGTAAGAAAGCTTTTGCTTCGTAGTGACCTAAGCAAAGACAAAAGAATGATGAAACTGATAGGATTTTGATTCTTCTGGTTTGGTACTAAGTTGAAAAATCTTATGAAAATCAAAACCCTTATGGAGTGCACTCAAGAACCAGGGACTTGGGAGTCTTTTGCCCTAATTTGCTGACAAAGACACATAACTGACAGAAATAGGCACAAAAATTGGATTACACTTTGAAGACCCTCACTTAGCAAACACTTTGAATATAGATACTAGGACAGGTCTAACCTGAAACAAAACTGATGCATTCTTTCCATTTTTATGTTATTTCCATCCCTCTTTCTCTCCTATTCCCAATACCCTCATATTGATCCCTAGCTTTCTAAGGGTCCTCTCCCCCAAAGTTTGTCACCTCAAAGAAACTTGATTTTTTTTTCTATCACTTACCCTTATATTGGCAAAACATTCCTCTAATCTCCCCTATTTTACTCCCTAACCTAACATATATCCTACTCTTTGTAATCTACTTCTTAAAGCAGGAGTTAGGAACCTTTTTGGCTGAGAGAGCCATGAATGCCACATATTTTAAAATGTAATTTTATGAGGGCCATACAATATGTTTAACACTAAATACAAATAAATGTGTGCATTTTATGTAAGACCAACACTTTTAAAGTACAATAAGTCTCTGAATTCTTTTTAATAATGTTGTTATACTGTTGCTAACCAATGATGAATAAAGTACTTCTTACCATTAATGCGACTTCTGGTGCTGCATGGTTTTGCTGATGGCTTTGTAGTCTAGTTGATAAGTGATGAGGTTAAGCTTCATGCAGGTGTTGAGACTTTCATCCATTAAACGTGATCATAAGTTGGTCTTAACGTTCTTTAGATGTGAGAAAGACAGCTCACATGCATACATAGAGCCAAGCATTGTAAGTACAGCAACACTCACATGCTGCCGATTGTGGTATGTGATGAAAAGCACGTTCCAAGTTTTGACAATCAGCTGGTCCGTGGGTTGAATTTTTTTCATTTCTCCCCACTTGTGTTTGCTCGCCAACTCTGCTTGCTGTCATGCAAGTCTTTCCAAATCTTCATTCAGTGACTTGAACTTATTCACCCACATGTCTGAGGCCTTCAAGTCAGCAGATTGTAGCTAAAAATCTCTGATGGAGACAACAGGGATGTAACTCAGGTGGGCACTGTCCACTGCACATTTGTGTGGATGGGTGATGAACTTAAAAAGATGAGTGTGCTCACGAAATTCTCTAAAGCATGCTTTGAATGACTGCAGGAGATTAGATGTCTGCTGGAGATCAAGATGTTGAGCAGGGTCACTTGCTGTGCATGGATCTTTAAACTCTCCCAGTTTTTTAAAGTGTGGTAAATGACCTGTTTCAATGTCAGCAATGAAGAGTTCCAGCTTGTTTTCAAATGCAAACACTGCTTGTTGAAGGGATAAGACTGTATTTCCAATGCCTTGCATTTTCACATTGAGCTGTTTCAGATGTTCAGTCATGTCCATGAGATAGTAGAACTTCAGGAGCCACTCAGTGTTAGCTAACTGAGGATGCTCAACGTTTTTCATTTCAAGAAAAGTCCAGATTTTGCTCAGACAAGACATGAAACAGCTGAGCATCTTCCCTCTTGACAACCAATGCACGTTGCTGTGCAGAAGCAGACCAGGATAATTATTCTCAACTTTATCCAGCAGTGTTTTAAACTGGCGACCATTTAAAGCTTGGGCTACCATAAAGTTGACCACACAAATGACCAGCGACATCACCTCACCAAGCTGCTCACCACACATCTGAGCACAAAGCGCCTCCTCATGTAGGATGCAGTGAAAACTTAGGATGGGTCTCTTTTCATGTTCATGAAGAAGTGCTATGAATCCTCTGTTTTTCCCCATCATGCACGGAGCACCATCAGTACACACCGAAATAAGTTTATCCATCAGTACATATTTTCTTTAGCAAACTCAATGAAAGACTTGAATAAATCCTCCCCTCTTGTTGTCTCTTTCATAGGCAAAATAGCAAGACTTTCCTCACGTAGTATGTCACCGACAGCATACCTTGCAATCATGCTGAACTAGGATAAATAGCTTATGTCTGTTGACTCATCCAAAGCGAGAGAAAAGAATGATGCTGCATTTATGTCCTTCACTTGTGCTACCTCAATTTGATTTGCCATCATGATGGTATGATTGTAAATAGTTCTTTCCGACAGAGGCATGTCTTTTATTTGTTTGATTATCTTGTCTTTATCCAAAAAGTCATCAAAAAGTTCATTGGCAACATCAAGCATGAATTTTTTGGCATAGTCCCCATCTGTGAATGGCTTTCCATTTCTCACAATTGCTAAAGCACCAGTGAAGCTAGCCAAGTTCCAGTCACCTTGTTGGGTCCAAACACGGAGTTGCTGCTGACTAGCTTGCACTGTGCACAGTAGCTCTTGACATGCTTTCTTCCTGCTGTCCCCCACTGGATATTTTGATGCAAATGTAGTATGGCATGTGTCAAAGTGCCACTTTATATTTGACTGTTTCATTGATGCAATTTTATCATTGCATATTAGACACACTGCAGAACCTGCTCTTTCCACAAAGGCGAATTCCGCTCTCCATTCCTGCTCAAAAGTACGATACTCCTCATCTTTTTTTTTCTTTTAGCCATCTTCTTCGTCAAAAGGGTTCCTGCAATTAGCTAGCTGACTACTTGATTAAAAGGAGGGAAGTTTACTTCCTGACTCACAATGACCTGTGTACGTTAGGCGTTATCCAATAAAAATTTGGTGTTGTCCCGGAGGACAGCTGTGATTGGCTCCAGCCACCCGCAACCATGAACATGAGCAGTAGGAAATGCATGGATTGTGATATATGAGAATATTTTGTATTTTTAAAGTTATTTTTTTAAAAGATTTGTCTGCAAGCCAGATGCAGCCATCAAAAGAGCCACATCTGGCTCGCGAGCCATAGGTTCCCGACCCCTGTCCTCAAGTATTAGCAGTTTAATGAACAAAACTATGTTATGGTAGCAAAGACTGAAAATGAATCAGTGTGGCATTGTTATTTTGTATGGCAGAGGCTGTTTGTTACCTGTCCTCCAAAATCTATTCTTCTTTCTTTTTTTCTGGTAACATGATTAGACTACATTCCCCAGCTTTCCTTAAATTAGATGAGTTTACATTATTACATTCTGACTAATGATATGTGAGAATAAGTTCTAGGCACCACCTCCAGAAAAAAAAAAAATGAAAGATTTGACTTTTAAAGAAAGGTGTTGATGCAGAAGTCCCGGGTTCGATTCCCAGCCAGGGCACACAGGAGAAGCGCCCATCTGCTTCTCCACTCCTCCCCCTCTCCTTCCTCTCTGTCTCTCACCTCCCACAGCTGAGGCTCCATTGGAGCAAAGATGGCCCGGGCGCTGGGGATGGCTCCTTGGCCTCTGTCCCAGGCGTTAGAGTGGCTCTGGTCGCAACAGAGCGATGCCCTGGAGGGGCAGAGCATCACCCCCTGGTGGGCAGAGTGTCGCCCCCTGGTGGGCGTGCCGGGTGGATCCCAGTCGGGCACATGCGGGAGTCTGTCTGACTGTCTCTCCCCATTTCCAGCTTCAGAAAAATACAAAAAAAAAAAAAAAGGAAAAAAAAAGTAAAGAAAGGGGTTGACTCTCCAGGGTCCACAAGATGGGGAAAACCCAAATCTCTAAATGACTGTGGAAAAGAAAACCATCTTTCTGGCTTGAAAAATACATAGAGTGTTATGTGAAAAAGAAATAAATTATTGCATTGATACATTACATATTTAGGTTGACCCATTACCAGAACCATAGCCTAACCTACTCTTTGAAGACCTGTGCCATGCATACATTTTTACAGATGTCTTCTATAGACATAATTCCCTATCTCAAAGAGTTGAATTTCTGATAGAAATAAATTTCAGGTATCACTGATGGAGATTTTTACAGTACTTATAACACCATATGCAAAGACAAATAATAGATGGATTCAACCACAAAGTATGATGGGAAATGAAAGTGGACTAAGCAAAAAGCCCACTAACTAGAATAGGTACTGAACGGACCTGACCAGAAAGCAGAGACTAGCATCAGCCAAGACAGTTTGGATTTCCAGAGTAGCATCCACAACTTCAACCAGTGATTACAGGGAGGAGATCCAACCAAGCAACAAAAAATTCTAGAAAAAGAAAAAAGAAGTTCTAGAAATATTCCAACTCAGAAGCCAATTACAGTGTCTGTCATTATTGTGACTGGTCCATATATTGTCAGATGATAGAACATCAGAGAGTAGACTGAGGCAGCGTCTAGGAAAAGAAAATTGGCAGAAGGTAGACGAGGTTTAGTGTGGGGACACAGCCCTTAGAGGTATACAAGGCAGAATTACTGAGTAAAGTGTATACTGGAAGATTAAAGCAAAAGTCACCTAGAAAAGGAGGTGAGGAACACTTGAAAAAAGAGGCAGGGAGCATTGCAATTCAGGGGTAGAATTAATGCACAAAACTCACCTTTGGTTCTGTGTTTCAAGCTCCATTAAAGAGACCTGAGATTACTATTACATTTTCTGTCATTTTAAAAACAGATTTGGAAATAAGGTAAAAAAGTGGTTTTGGATTCAAGTAGGGCCTTTCAATAGAATACCAAAGCACTAAGGAAGGCAAAGGCAAGGAAAGTGTGGTAGGAACTACCGATGTAAAGATCTGTGCTGGCCAACAAATCTTCACATTCATCAGAAAGGCATGGATAATGTCAAATCATAGGAGAACAATCAAAAAGGTGTAATATTATCATTAAATTAGTACCATTAAAACCAGAACTATTAGCAAATGCAAACATGTATGACCAGTACCTTTTTAACCAGTAGTGAAAAAATCTTCTTTGTCCGTATAATATTCTACAATAGCTAGATTCAAAGAATTGTCCAGCTAGTATTGTGGCCAGAACTGGGATTTCCTCTGTTGAAATTGCTGCTAAAAAAATAAATAAATAAGCTTTCAGTCTCATTTTGCAACAGTGATCGTTTCTAACATTGGATTCTTTGCTGTACATTTATTATCTCTCTCCCTCTGAGCTCTTTCACAGCAGCTAAAGTACTCCCTCTGATGGTCTCTAGGTTTCACTTACAACTAACAACAGGGCATTGTTCTGTTGGCTTTTTCCTCACAATGCTTTAACAACCTCCAAAGCTGGAACCCAGACAGCACTTAGTTTAAGCTCTGATTTAGTTCCTTTGGTCCTTTTCTTCAAAAGGAAAAAAATGGGTACGATTTGTATTGAAAGTTAGAATACACATTAACATACAAATATACAATGTAGATATAATATATGCATAGTTTAAGAACTATCCTCTCCATGATTCTAAAAGACTTTGATTACAGAGCACTTTGCAAAATTCAAATAAATTTTAAATGTTGTCTTGCCAACCTGGAATGGGGAAATATCAGTGATGCCTTACAGAAGAAAGGAAATTACAGTATTCAATCATTGCAACAAGGAAGCTGGCTACAAAGTGTGATGTGAACAGTGAAAAGCCAGCCCCAATATACAAAGCCCTATAATTCCAACCATTAATGTCAATGAGTTTGTAAGAGCCAGGAGAAGAACCCACAGGCATTTCCCCTTAAACAGGCAGGTTTGTAAAGCCCCTGTGACCCCATGTGCCTCCCTTCATCACTGAGCAGAAGTTCCTTGTCTTTCCTGTACTCTAAGCATTTTTTTCTACTTTACCCCAGGGCCTGCAGTTACTGTCCGATCCCTGAAATGAGCCCCATAGCCTCTTCTAACTTTGTTCCAACACTATACTTCACTCTACCATAGAAAATCGCTAACAAGAACCACTGCCCTCTGTTCTGAACATCACAGAAATGTGATCAGTTTTAAATAACATTTTTCAAACACCAGTTCACAAAATAGGGCTGGACTTTGATGAAGTCTCACTGATATGTTACAAAATTAGAAATATAAATGATCCAATGTCATCATTTCTTATGGCTTAGTAGTATTCCATGGATGGACTTTGATAACATTACACGGAATGAAATAAGTAAATCAGAAAAAAGTAAGAACTATATGAATCCATACATAAATGGGACATAAAAATGAGACTCAGGAAATGGACAAGAATGTCATGGTAATGGGGGTGGGGAGGGGGCGAGAAAGGAGAGAGAGGGGGTGGGGGGGAGGGGAGGGTCACAAAAAAAACGAGATAGAAGGTGATGAAAGACAATTTGACTTTGAGTGAAGGGTATGCAACATAATCAAAGGTCAAAATAATCTGGAGATGTTTTCTATGAACATATGATTTATCAATGTCACTGCATTAAAATTAATATTTTTTTATATCTTTTGTTTTAAAAAAATTAGAAAAATAAGATTGGTGTAATGAGAGTTTTTCATAAAGCTAAATGTGTTCAATTAAATGGACTGTCTTTTATTTTTCAGTTATATCTTTCCTGATTTATTGAGGGGGAGGAGGCCATTAGGGCACTAAAGTACCCTTTGTTTTATGAAACTATGATGATAGTATAGCTGGTTATTAAGATTCAGCTTGTTTTTGTTTTGTTTTTACTTTGAAAAAATAAAACACCTGGAAGAGGTAAGCTATAAAGACATTAACTAGTTTATTAATTTTTTTCCTTTAAACATACAAGGAATGAGACCTGTTTCAGTGAAAAGAGGACACAGAGGGCCCAGAATGAAAGACTCCGCTTAAACACCACAGGTGAGGTGGTTTTGTTTGTTTGTTTGTTTGTTTTAGAATTATGCCCTGGAAGGCAGTGAACAGAAAAAAGGGACAGTTACAGAAGAGGACCCAGGATATACTGATGATGAACTCTTTTTATTTTATATTGAACTTCCAACTCTACTGCCATCCCTCCCTTTTGCCTGATTCCAGTCACTCTCAAAACTGCAAATTTGGATACACTGCACTAACATTATTTGGAAATAAGACTCAAATTTTATTCTGATAGAAATTACATTTCCAATTACCTAGAAGGCAAACATAGTTATGCAAATTATAGATGCAGGCTGACTAATATTGAAACTCAAATGATTATCACTTCACAACTAGGCATTTTGCAGTTCTTTTCCTTTTTTACAAGCTGCAGTAAAATTTAGTTTAACTGGACTTTGTGAGTTACAAGACTAAACTCCATTAATTTTCTGAATATAAAATCTTAGTTTAACATATCTGAAAATTGATCTTATTCCAAGACTACATCCCTTAATCTTTTATTTATCTATGTCTTCATAAATGTATTATCTAATTCAGTCAATATATTATTACCTATTATTATTTATTAATTCACTAACACTATAATTCAGCAATGGAATTTTTGTCATAATGCTTTTCAGTACATTTGCATATTGAATAAAATGATATTGATTCTTAAGGATTTTTATGCTCTAGAAATGCTTGCTGCAGACAAATTTGCAAACAAATTTTTACTTGGTTTCTGAAGGCATGATTTTGACATGACTTCAACTGATGCCAACAAATCAAACCAAGTTCTGCAACAAATGCTTTCTTAATGGGGTTTGCACTATTTGTTTTAGTTGACACCATTTATTAAAATTTAACAGCATTTCCTTCCCAGAAAAGTCCAAAATCAATAAAAATGGTGACATATGTTTGTATTTATTTGGAAATACAAATGCAACAAAAGGGCTCTGTCAGTATACGATTAATAGAGTACAAGATGTTGTGGTTTGGGGACATCTGATTGTCTGCCTTGTAATATGAATTTTGAAATAGATTGGGATTCCTGCTCCTCAACTTTCAGGTTAAGATAGAATTTTACATTAATGATAAATCATCCTAGATATGTGGTTTTCTATTTCAATTTGCTGCAGTGTAGCTTCATAAATTCACAGGGGGTGGGAGGAATTGGGACCACATATGGAATAAGGAGAACAATCTAGTAATAAAATATTAAGACAAAGAAATGAACACATTTGAAATGTTATTACTGAGAGAGATGGTGAAACACATAGCTGTCTTTTCTTCCAACTGTCACAGTGCACATACTGGCAATGGAAATCCCTAGGCCCCAAATTGTGCAGAGGTTCAATATCAGTTTCTCCTCACAACAACCCTTCTGGCCTTTTTAGATAAATTCTTCTTTATATTGACAGTAGGGAAATATGATTAAGAATTCCAGGGAGAAAAAAATACCCTGCTCTGGGCCTGACTGCCAAACCTTTCACAAACACATTTTCAGGATCTGTCTGTTCCTTGACCTAGGTTCAGTCCCTCAGTTCTCTTCTCCTGACCAGGTACAAGTGAAATTCTATCATAGAATTATAATATCTCATGGTTAGAAGGATCTTAAAAGTCATCTAGTTCAGCGGCTCCCAAAGGCTATTCCAGGGATTAATACCAGCCAAATCCTAATGAAATTTTACAGGTCTATGAAAAATAAGGGCAATGTGGTAGACAGGATAATTTTATTAAAGGATTTTCCTTCATTCTACTTTGTGGTATGAAATGACGGTCTGCAAAATGATTGTTTTGTTTTGTTTTTTTGTTAGTGTCCTCACTAGTGAGTAAATCTTCATTTCTTGTCTCAGATCTTCATGAGAAGAGCTCCGCTAGAATAATACTCCTGTATCTTTTACCTCTCATTTACTCCCTTCCATAGAAGTACATTATTTGATTTAATAAGTTTCTTTGGCTTGCCTCCTTCTAAATTTCTCACTTTCTGGAACTGTCTTGTTCACTGATGTTCGCATTCTTGCCAAACAGGAAATGACCAATTCCTATATGAAAGATCTACAGTTGTCCAGCTGGGACAATGACTAGCTGGGTAAGCTAAGCAGGAGTGAAGTATTAGCACAGCCACTCTCTGCAGATCTAAAGTCACAATCTCCATTTCTGCTTTATTGGTGCTACCCAGTGGTGGTATTTTATCTTCTAGCTAAATGCTGTATCTATATCTCAATTAAGAGCTAATAGCTTAGAGAACATTTATTATGAACAAGGCATTGTTCACATGCTTTACACTTTGAGGTAGGAATTGTTGTTCCATTTTAAAGATAAGAAAACTAAGGCACAAAGGGTTTAAGAAATTTTCTTAAAGTAAGAGGTGCTGTCTCCATTTTAACCCAGACAGCCTGGCTCCAAATTCCAATGAGTTTCAGACTCAGGAAGAGAAGAAAAATGTTATTCATTGCCAAAAGTGTCATCCTCAAAATATTATCAGGCCTTACTTAGTTAGAAAAAATTAAAAGCTGGAAAACTATATCAATATTTTTAATTATTTGAATATTTCTTAATGGTTCATGCAGATCCAGTAATCTACTAAGAACTGACTTGGCCCAAGCCTTCATGCATTTCAGGAATGTCCTCTTCCTGTTCTTGCTTATTCTTCACCCTACATCTATGTGCCTAGACCTGTAATAATAGGAAACACTATCAAGCCTGCTCTTTCTTATTAGGACAGTGTCAACTGATATAAAATTCTTAGTTATATTGAGCTGAAATCTCCTAGATTTGTCATAAGTAGCAATACAGAACAAATTTAATCTCTGATGGATAATGCAGCTTCCCTAAAATGTTTATTTTCCACTCTTAATTAAGTATCTCGAGTTCTTTATGCCATGACTAGGAGGGTCTTCATCACACTAGTAATCTTCTGGGAGGACTTCAGTCTGCTTATATCTCTTCAAAGGGTGATTTCCAAAAAGAAATTAATACTCCAGGTGAAATCTTGCCAGAGATGATTAGAGCAGAACCATTTTCTTGCTAGTTTGGGATTCCACACTTTTATAAATATATCCCCTCCCTCCCCTTCCTCCAGTTTAAATTAGTGATGTTATTAGTTGCTGAGTCATCAGGAAGCACATGGCCTAGGCCACAGGAGTTTCCTCTTAACCTTTGTCTTGAAAGCAAATGGTATTCCAGTTCACATACGATAAGAAAATCAGAGAAATCAATTGCTCACACACATATGACTGATACCACCTAGTACTTAGCTCCTCACTGAGGTCTTCCACCAGTGCCTTCATTTTTCAATGGCTACTAATGTTTGATGCTGGCCTGATCTGACAATTGGTCTTGTCATGCCCTTTGGTTTCCCTAGAAAAAGATCTTGTTGAATGCCAGGGGAGTTTGACAGTGGCCTCAGGCCTAACTGTCACAAGCATTTTTTTCTACTGTTTTCTTATTTGCTGCATGCTTTTGACTGCATCTATAAAGTACCAAAATATTCAGCTTATTCTGTCAATAAATCAGGCAATTTAAAGAGTAAAGATTAGTCAAATCAACATGTAGAAAAACAGCAGTCCAAGTACAAAATACTTAATAATAATGTTAAGGTAACTTTATATATGACAGATTAATGAATTTGGGAGTAATTAAGATTACTAAGGTTTGTTTTTAAACTTTTAAAGTTGATATCATAAAAAGTAAACATATCCATTTTCCCACAAAATTATTCTTACTGCCACAATTAAAGATAAACTCTTGGGCTACAGGGAGTACTGACATGAACCAATCTGGCAGGTCTTATATTCTTATGAAAACATGAGGCAGGAGAAGATAATTTAGAGGAAGTATATAAAAATTCATAATTTATAAACTTGTTATATCACTGAGTGCCTGTAAGACTTTATTTTTTTAATTAAGTTTTCCATTAATATCAAAGCATTTTCTGGTCATTAATCCATAAATTCACATAATACTATGAGGAAATAGGGTAACAATAAATTATTATTTCAAATATAACAATCTACAGAATATGTAGCTTGTCTAGAGATACAAATATGACATTTAGAAACTGAAACACATGAAATTCTTTCTTAGTCCTGCTTTTTATCAATTTATAATGAACATATGATCTCAGTTACCTCAAAAATAAATCAGTAGCTTTTTAGGTTTAAGTATTTGTCATTTTTATAACCAGTTTGTAAATAAAATTATAAGCCATATAAAATCATTTTAATAATGTTGCTAAGAAGGAGGTGACATAAACCTGAGCTTTAACTGAAATGATCACCTGCTTTAAATAAATTTACTTTACCTGAGTTTTAATTTAGATATTTGTTAAAGAAGGTCATTGAATTTACTTTTTGAAGTACTAAGAATGTAACACAAGGTACCTGGACAAGCATTTGTGCAGTGGATAGAGCATTGGCTTGGGCCGCTGAGGACCCAGGTTCAAAACCCTGAGGTCGCTGGCTTGAGTGTGGACTCATCAGCTTGAGCGTGGGTCACTGGCTTGAGTGTGGGATAATAGACATGACTCCATGGTCGCTGGTTTGAGCCCAAAGGTTGCTGGCTTGAGCAAGGAGTCACTGGTTTGGCTGGAGCTCCCTGATCAAGGCATATGTGAGAAAGCAATTAATGAACAACTAAGGTGCACAGCTATAAGTTGATGCTTCTCATCTTTCTCCCTTCCTGACTGTCTCTGTCTGTTCCTCTCTCTGTGTCTCTTTAAAAATAAATAAATAAAAAATAAAGAATGTAACATGAGAAATTTTCATGGTGGAGTATCTTGGGTTAAAATATGAACTTAATGGTGATATATAGAATTACACCTACACTTTCTAGATTGAGACTCATAGGAAGAGTGAATATGTATGCTAAGGAAGTAAACCAGGCTTAACATAAATCCTTTTCCTGAAGTAAGATAAAATATACAATAGACTTATGTCAAAAATACACCCCAAACAAAAACAGCTCCTCAAAAAAAAAATTGTGGCATCAATGCCATCTAAGAACTGTCTTTTTAACATCTACCTTTCTCAATATTTGTAACACATTTCATGTGGCAAGGATAGATGGGGTGCACATGAGAATACATCTCCAGTATTATAATGTGAGGCAACAGTAAAACATGATTTATACAAGTTAACATTGTTGGAATTTATCAATTTTGTTGAGCACCAGACACTGATAGAATGTTGAGATTAAAGAAATTTGTTGTCGCAATGTCTTCCATGTACTGAATATGAGTTTCACTCCTAAAAAGAATGCTTAGTTTAAAGCTTGAAGAAAAATTATATGGTTGAAGACAGTTGGTCAGGAGAGAATGAAAAAGACAGCAATAGAAAGATGTTTAATCAAACTGAGTTTTGTGAAAAGTCACAAGCTCTAAGAAAGACAACTTTGGCCTAAGGTCCTTTCCTCTGCCATTGCTATGGCTCCAATCACTTTTTCTATTATCTTTTGTCCCTTGCATTACTTGAACTTATGTTTCATCCAGGTTGCTCAGGTACCTTATCTTCACTTTTAATATAATCTGCTCAATAACCTTTTTCCTCTTGAGTGTTTCTTTCCTTTGGGGTATTGCTCTCTGATTTTCAAGATGAAGACAAAATATCCTGTAATAGAACCCTCTAGTAAGAGGACTTTACCATAGTTATTAACAGTTCAAGCTCTAGAGTTAAAATAAAATGCATTAGAATCTGCCATGTAGTAGCTGAATGATTTACAGGCACTCAGCCACTCTGAGCCTTCGCTTTCACATGTCTAAATGGGGATAATAATATTTATATGATTGTTGAGAGAACTAATTGTAAAAAGGCGAGAAAGTGCCTGCTTTTCAGATTTTTGGCTTGAGTATCTGAGTTTGAGAGGAAGGTAATGAGTTTTGAGGATATATGGTTTATGTTGTCTATGAGTTACCAAGGTAATGCTGCCCTGTGTCAGTTGAAAATATTGGTTTAAAGCTCAAAATAGAAAGGTCAGGCCTGAAGATACCAACACAAAAATCATCAGACTACATTGATACTGCAGAGTAGATGGGATTGCCCAAGGGAAAGGTATAAAGTGTGAAGTACTAAGAGTTATTGTCAGGACTCTGGAGAACAGCAGCAATTAAGAGATGATCAATGAAAGGAAGAAACTGCGAACTAACCAAAATCATGAAAACACAAGGCTAGTGTGTACCAAAAGAAAAGTTTATTTTAAAAGCACTTGGGTACATGCAGGTTGAAACCAGCAAAAGGGTGTCAGCCATGAGCTGCAGGAGGGAGTGGTAGATCTGGGGATTCAGGGATTTTCTGGCATGGGATTGTCTGCACCTAGACATATTTAGATTAGCATATTGGGGTTGGGTGCCTTGGCTACAGACTTTCTCCTTTTCCCAATCTTCAGGCCCCTCATGATGGCCTTGTCTCAAGGATATTTTTCAGAACTTTCCCAGGTTGAGGGGGTTGCTTAAGAAAAGGGGGACGTTGGATGAGGGAAATATTTACTGAAAAAAGTTGTCCTAATGGGAGTTGGGTGAGGGGAATTTAAGTTTTAAAGGGGCCAACTCAACCCTAACATTCCAGCCTTTTGTTGTTTATAGAAAAAGGCCTAAATTCTGTCTTCTATAGCAGCTTCCTGCCAGTTAGGGTCAGCGAAGTAATAATGGGGAGGAGGATGAATGGGAGCCAGCGGGTTGTTGATAGTGGTTTCCTGAAGTTTAGGCAAGGTGGTATAAAGTGGTGGCTTCAAGTAACGTAATCTCTCTGATGGGCTAGTTTGCAAATGCCCTTTGGTAGTCCGGTGACCTGTAGAGTTACCTGAGACTCTGCCGTTCAGATGGTGGATATGGAGTCCTGTAGCGAGTTCAGGCCACCTCAGTTTTGCTTTTTTCTCCAGGATGACAAGAAGTTCTGTTGCATTCAGGGCAGTTCCAGGGAGAGGGCTAACCAAGAAGGGCAGCTATCATGCTTTGAGGTGCTTGTGGGAAGTCTGAATTTCACTGGCCTGTACAACCAAACAGAGGGCAGACTCTAGCTGGTGGCCTGGGATTGGGACAGGAGCAGTTCCAGTGTGAAGGCAGGAAAGGTTTGGTGACTAAGAATTGTCGTGGTAAGAAATAGAAAATTATTTCCCCATGGATGAAGAAGGAACAAAGAGGACCAGGAATTTATGGCGGTTATAGAGAGGTTAAAACTTAGACAAAATAAAAAATGTATCATGGATCTGGTATGGCTATAAGGGAAGAACAGGTTGTGATTATGTGTGGCTTTGGAGAAATGGAATTAAAATTATATATGATACGTTCCTATTTGTAGTCTGTAAAACTGCCTTGTAAATACGTTGCCTTCTGCAAACCTTCTACAACCTGCACAAACCTTTTTCAACATTTGGAAATAATTACCCTTATTTGTTAAAGTCCTTCCTTTTTTCCTTTTTTTACTTTTCAGTCACTTTCTCAGTTCCTTCTCTTTTCATTTCACTCTCCTGAACAAACCTTCTGCAACTTACATAAACCTTCTTTACCATTCGGAAATAACCAGCTTTCAGAACAACTTACTTTCATTTTCTTTTAAAAATACCTCTGTACTTTATATCTTTTATCATTAAAACCATACAATTTCTTTCCAATTAGTCAGAATTCTCAACTCTAAAAACCTTAATTCTCAGTGTCAACTAAGTCAGTAATTAGCAATTTTTCATTGATACTTTCATGAACTGTGGAAGAAAAATAAAAGATGAGGTCATGAGCTAAATTTGACAGGCTCAGATGAGCCCTGCACAATCGCCCTGAAATTTTAGAATTTGTCCTTGGCAACCTTCCAGGATAACTGAAAAGAGATGAGGGAAGGGAGGAACTGCTGAGCAGCAGCCACTTGGATTTTAAAAGTATCCCTCCTTTTTTTCCTTTGAGTTTTGTAGGAGAAGTTAGAAGGAAGCCTGAGCCAAATCAAGGGTGGGGGTTAGGAGGATTAGGGAGGTTATGGAAAATAAAAGGGGGGACAGGAAGGGAGAAGTAAAAAGGCATGTGTGAAAGTGAGGGATCCTAGTGTGCATTGTAGGAGTGTGGTTGACATGAGTTGGGAAATATGGCCATCAATATCCGCAATAGAGATTGCAGACTGTTGGAGGGGACCTTCCTACCCAGTAAGACAAAATAAATTGTCCTGGTATTTATAAGGAAAGAATTTGGCCTACCTGCCAACATCAAGTTTTGTCCAAGGCTCAGAAGATGTGAGCGTCTGTCCCCAGCTACTGTCAGTCTCCAGCGGCTGGGCTTATCAGCTCCAGAAAGGATGGAGCCATACAGCCTAGGAAGGGATGGGATCTTACCCAGAGAGGTCCAATCACAGTTCAACTTCAATGGGGCCCACTGCAAAGGGGGCAAGGCTTTGGGGGCTGGCCTGGACTAGGGCACTTGCTGGTCCAGTGACTTTTATTGCCGCACTTAAAGCAAGCAGCTGGT
This sequence comes from Saccopteryx leptura, assembly GCF_036850995.1. NCBI lineage: Eukaryota > Metazoa > Chordata > Mammalia > Chiroptera > Emballonuridae > Saccopteryx > Saccopteryx leptura. Next base: position 123,657,857 of record NC_089516.1, read on the forward strand.
GGGGTATTAATAGGATGATTTTTGCTTTTCAGGCTGCTCCTAGTGTTCTGGGGTCAGGTCTGCGGGCCTTTGATGGCAGTGGCTAGTATTTGAAAGTGAACTATTTACTGTTTAGGGGCATCTTTGTTTCTATTAAAGGCCAGGTTGAAAAAGTCTCATTGGGGAGTTTGAGGACTGCTTTCCAGCTTCTGCAGCTTGTGCTTGATGTTGGGAAAACCTGGGGGGGGGAGGTGGGGGAGAGTGGTGGCACTGAATAGAGAAGGGACTCTGGTTGTGATGTGGGTGCATCCTGGGAATCAGGAGGTTGAGGAGCAGAGGAAGCAGAAGGAGGAGGCAGGGGTGGGGGTCTGTAATCAGCAGGATTAAAGGAGGAAGGAATATTTGAGAGGGAGAACAAAAATCACAGAGTGGGTTGTAATCTGAGTGCAAAAAGGCCTGGACACAGGAGATCTCAGACCACTTCTCATAATACTGACAGCCTAAGATCTAGTGTAAGATCAAGCATTTGGAGGATTTTTGGAGGCAACCTAAAGGAGTTGTCTTGGTGTGTTGAGACTTCCCCATGATGTGGTGGGTGACCATCTAGCAGTCTACAAGGAAGGAATGGACCGTCCTGGATGGTGGAATGAGCATTCGAACAAGGCAAGCGTCCCTGCTGTCTTAGGCCCACTGGAAATGGAAGCTGGCTGCTTTCTAGGCATCCTCGTACGGCAGTCCAGCCAAGGCAAATGCCTGGCAAATACCTGGAATCTCTCCTGACCAATATTGAATTTTTGGAATGGAAGAGAGCTGCAGAAGGGGTTGGAAAGTTCCAGATTACAAAGCCGCTAGATTCACTCACCCAAATGTGATTATTGTCCCATGTGTATGCGGCAAGGTCAAACGAAAGGGCAGATCCCTGTGTCCGGTTTTGGTTCATCTCCATGCAGGCAAAGGGAGATTCCCCTCTTTGTGGGTTCAGGAGATGCAGTCAGAGGGCCAGGGGAACTAATCCTTCAACTCCACAGGCAAGGGAGGCAGAATCTGGTGAGTGAGCCTGGAATGAACTACCACTGCCCACTGCTCCCTGGGTAGCAAACCTCACCCTTCCTGGGGGTCAAGGTTAGACCCTCAACTTGTCTGAGATGATACCACCCACATTTTGGCACCAGAATGAAAGGCAGACCACGGGTGCCAAACAAGAAACACAAAGCTAATGTGTTGCAAAAGGAAAGTTTATTTTAAAAACACTTGGGTGCAAGCAGGCTGAAACCAGCAGAAAGATGTCATCCAGGAGCTAAGGGAGGGATTGGTAGATCTGGGGGTTCAAGCATTTGCTGGCATGGGGTTGTCTGCACCTGGACATACTTTGATTAGCATATCGGGATTGGTTACCTTGGTTACAGACAGTCTCCTTTTCCCAACCCTAAGGCCCCTCATCATGGCCTTGTCTCAAGGACATTTTTCAGAACTTTTCCAGGATGGAGAGGTTGCTTAAGCAGACGGTGAGGTTGGGCAAGGGAAATATTTACTGGAGAATTTGCTCTAATAGGAGCTGGGTGAGGACAATTTGAGTTTTAAAAGAGCCAAATTAACCCTAACACTCAGAAGAAGAGGACTTAGCCTGGGAGATTGAGGTCTGGTCATAGAGTAAAATAACCAGTAGTGGTGTGGTGTCAATAACCAAAGGAGGAGAGAATTTTGAAAATAAGTTAGACAACAGTATCAAATACCACAGAGCTGTCAGCTGAGACAAGGGAGAATATTAGATTACCAAATTAGACAGGTGGGGGTCAGTGACTTTTGCCAGTCTTGTTCAAATGGAGTGGTAGAGAAAGAAGCATAATTCTTAGATCTATATTTTGAAAAACTATCAAGTTATTTTATTGCATAGAGATTGTAGTTTCTCAGTAGAATACTAGAGTATGTTTCCATTAGAAATGCAATCATTTGCTCAGCAAACAGTCATCGAGATAAAAGCCCAACTATTTAGACTGATTACCTATACAGAAAACATTTAGAAAGGGAGTTTTGTTTAAGCAGATTAAGCAACAGCTAATGACTTTGGGAATGATTCCTCTTACTATGTAAAAGGAGAAACTGGTTTATGTACAGTGTGGTTGATAATGAATTAAAACCTTAAGTCTGTTGTTGCACACACTGATTATAATACAGTATAAAATTAAATGATCATGCTTCTTTTAAATCAGGTTGTAACCCACACTAAATAGTGAGGTCCCTATGTAAACTGCAGGCTGTTAACTTGGCATAGAGCGAGTAAAAAGTACCTTTCTTTAATTCAATTGGATCTATTAAATAAATAGGTCTTGGGAAATACAGCTGAATCTTACAGCCTGGAGTTTTTTTCTATAAGCTGTTGTTGAACGAATTATACATGAAGCTAGGCTAAGCGTCATAAAATAAAAAAGCCATGTCTTGTGAAGAGAGCTGAAAGAACTGGAGATACAGTGCTCCCTCGTCTTTCTCAGGGGTTAGGTTCCAGAAACCTCCATGATAGGCAAAAATGCACAAAGTAGCGACCTTATATTTATTTTATTATTTATATATTTTAAGGCTTTATAAACCCTCCCTACGCTCTTATAAACTTTTCCCACACTTGTTTTGCTTATTTTACTGCAAAAGTAACTAAAATAATAAATATATAAAAATACCTATATATGGCAAAATCCTGCAATATAGCAAAAAATTCACAATACAAAATTAGATATATAAAATTTTAAAATCCACAATACAATGAGACTGCAAAAAGTGAACTGCGATATGGCAAGGGCCAACTATAGCTATAAATTTGAACTCAGCAAAGAAAAGTACCCAATAGTAATAACTATCCCAACATAGCTAGGACATCTCATGAATTAGGAGACCCCCACCATCACTGGAAGTATACAAGCCAAAGTTAAATTATGATTTATCTCAGATAAAATAAAAACAATATAGTGGTGCAGTGGATAAAGCATCAGCCTGGGAAGCAGGGGATGCTGGTTCAAAACCCCAAGGTCACTGGCTTGAGCTGGGGCTCACCAGCTTGAGCTCAGCATCACAGGCTTGAGCATGGGATCATAGACGTGACCCCATGGTTGCTGGCTTGAGCTCAAAGTTCTCTGGCTTAAAGCCCAGGGTTGCTGGCTTCAGCTCAAGGTTGCTGGCTTGAACAAGGGGTCACTGGTCCAGCTAGAACCCCCTGGTCAAGGCACATATGAGAAAGCAATCAATGAACAGCTAAGGTGCCACAACTAAGAATTGATGCTTTTCATCTCTCTTCCTTCCTGTCTGTCTGTTCTTATCTGTCCTCTCTGTCTCTCTTGCCATATATATAGTTGAATCAGTCCAAATTAAATTCAGTTTTATGTAGCAGAAAGAAAGGAAGTAAAAAGAAAAAAAGCAATGGCTTGAATACTAAAAAGGTATATTTTTTCTTTCATATGAAAATGTTTTGGAGGTAAGCAGTCCAAAACTGCAGAGTAACTCTATGGTATTATCACAAACCTAGGTTCCTACCTTTCCATTGTATCATTCTATCACTTATCTTCTACCTTCAAAGATTCCTCATGGATTCTTGGAGATCCAACCACCAAGATTGTATGTCCTTAGTGTAGGACCTGAAGAAGGGAGAAATGCAGAAAAACAAAAAAGGGTACCTCTTAAATGTGCCAACGCCTTTTTAGAAGCCTCACAGTGAATTCCACATGAAACCTCTTCTTCCATATCACTACCTAAAAGTTAAGTCTCATGGCTTTGGCTAACAGCAAAGATGGCAGGAAAATATAATCTTTTCTTTTGGATATAAAGGTATCTATCTAAAAACTAACATTCTGTACCTAAGGAAAAGGAGAAAAGTTGTTGGAATAAGTAATAGACATCTGTGACACAACAGCCGTCTGATGAGTTTGAGTTGAATTAAGCTTAAATTTCTTTCCAACCCTTAGATTGTGTGAACTCGTAACAGAATTGTGTCAAGAGAGCTGCTTTAAACATACTCTTAATATGGAAGGTGAGACATCCCTTATATGTACCCCATTATTTGTATAACTGGTTCCTGCATATTATTCCCTCTGTTTTAACAACTTAGAGTGGTTTTGTTTTATTTTCTCATTGACTCTAGATTAATGCAGGGCCTGAAGCTATTAATTTCATTGGTTAAAATCTTCTCTCTTTTGAGAATCCCAAAGGGAATAAAATATAAACTAAGGAGGTATTAGTGAAAATAATTGGGCAAGAAAAGATGCAGAGAGCATAGAGGCATTTCCTCAGTAGAGTTAGAAAGCCAGGAGAGCTTTTGGGGCAGCCATAATATTAATTATTCATTTAAATACAGAATTTTTATTGAGCATGCACTATGTGCCAGGTATTGTTAGATGGTAGCAACAATGTTGTAAACCAAACAGACATGGTTTTTGGCCCCATTGAGCTTATAGTCAATGGGAGAATGAGAGATTTAAAAAAAATGTGTAAGATTAGGAAATTGGAGTTGTGGATGTAAACATTAGTCTGGAAGCAAACTTCAACAACCTGATAATATGGACTTTGCCTTGATTCATAAAAGAAATTGAGGTAATAAGGGCTATTCAGAAATGCCAAGGGATCAGTGACCTTGAAACTATTCCCGCTCTTTGTGCCTTCCATCATGACTTCTTAAAGGCAGTATGCTTCTGTTTTTCACAATTTTCCATTCTTACTTTTCATAATCCTTCCTTCTCTTATACTGGGTTATACAGCATTGTGTCAACCCATTGTAAATATTGCTGCATTTGCAAGTATATATAATAACAAATTCAATGCAACTCTGCCTTTCTATATTGTCTGACAAGATGCCATTATTGTTTTAAATTTGTACTTACATACAGTAATATTTGCATTCTGCATTTAATCATTGTCACATTATAGTGATGGGAAGTGGACCTGGGGACAAGTGGTATTATGTATTTTGACCTGAAATAGTATCCACAGTTATGATGTTGCCTGGACCCATATTGCCTTCAGTGATTCATAACTCAATGATCTTAATGTGTCTGTTGACCTTCCAGACAGTGAGTAATCATTGTTTTGTACCGTTCTTTAAATCTAAAACCATTTCATCCAAACAAATGGAAGCAAGCACTGTATTTAAAAGAAGTCTCCATTTCATAGGGCTTTGACAACCACCTCCAGGTAGACTTTTCAAAGTGTCTTGACTCCTCCAATTTATGGCGTTTATTTATCTTTCTCAGTAATAACACAGTTTGGACTTGACTATCGGTATTGCTAATTATATTTCTCCTGTTTTTTCTTAAGAGTTTATCACTTTTCTCCAGGTGAATTGGAAGCAATTTAAAGACAGGACCAAGTATTTCAATATGTTTTTGGTCAGCCTGACCTGTGGTGGTGCAGTGGATAAAGCATCGACCTGAAATGCTGAGGTCGCCAGTTCGAAACCCCGGGCTTACCTGGTCAAGGCACATATGGGAGTTGATGCTTCCTGCTCCACACCCTGTTCTGTCTATCTTTTTCTGCTCTCTCTCTCTTTATCCTCTCTCTCTAATAAAAAATGAATTAAAAAAATCTAAAACAAAATTTTTAAATACATTTTTGGTCAATGACACCATATCCCATTCTTCCTTTTTATTGCTTCTGTTTCTCTTTTGATAAGCATGATATTTTATCTCATCTCTCCACAACATCCTAGCCTTCCTACTTTTAGACTCTGCCAATAACTAACCTTGTGACCTCGGTCAAGTTGCTTAGCCTCTCAGAACCTACTTCCTCAACCCTAAAATGGATATGATACCCATCCCTTAGAACTAAATTAGAATAAGAAAAGAATAACTTTTAAACAAAAGCACCTGGTACATAGCACATAAAAGGGGTTCAATTAGTCTATACCTCCTCTCCCTGACCCACACACCACCAAAAGAAATTTAATTGTTCTGAGACCAACACCCTCAGAGTCCTAAGCTCTGTTAATGTGGCCATTCTAATGAGTTAGGGCATTACCCCTGCTACATAATGTATTAATATTTTAAAATATAGTTTCTTCTACAGGAAAGTCTTAATTGTCTATTGAACTGACACCTGAGCACACTAACTAGGTCTTTATCTGGTATCTTTTATTATTTTTTCCTGCTATATAAATACCATATTTCCCCATTTATAAGCTGTACCCTTTTCCAAAAAAAATGTGAAGTCTAAAAACTAGGTGCATTTTATACAGTGGTTGTAGATTTTTCTACTTGCAATTCCCACTTTTTCATGCTTGTTGACTTTGCACTCATTGTTTCACACCTCTTACTGGTATATTACGGTAGGTTACATTTTGCCACGTTCTACCCAGAATTGGCTCAGAAAAGATTTTCATTCAGTGCTGAATTAAAGTTAAAAGTGATACAGTTTGCCAAAGTGATTGGAAATCGTGCTGCTGAATGTAAGTTTGGTCCTCCTCTAACTGAGAAATCAATTCGAGACTGGATATGGGAAGAAGAAACCCTACTGAAAACACCACAACAGCAGAAAGCCAAGAGAGGCAAGTCATCAAAATTGCCTAATTTAAAGAGAGAACTGAAGATATGGATTGAAGAACAAAGGGCAATTGAAATTCCTGTGTCCACAAAGATGGTTCAGCATGAGGCAAGAAGAATTGCTGATGAAATGATGAATAAAACTTGAGTTCAATAACTTTATGTAATACATTTTTTTCTAATTCCAGCCCCAAAATTAAGGTGTGTCTTATACATGGGGAAATACGGTATTTATCTTAGCATATAGTCCAATTAGAAGTGAATTACTCTGTTCCTTTACTTGTTTATTGTCTATCTCTTCCAATAAGATGTACATACAAGGGCAGAAACCATTTCTACTTTAATCATCGATGAACTTCCAGAACAGAGCAGGCAATAAATATTTTTTAGATAGATTTATCAATGGATGGATGGATGGATGGATGGATAGATGGATGGACTAAGTGGAAAAATTAATTCAATAAGTGAAACATTATGGTAGAAGTTTCAGGTTCACTGGAAAGATGATAAAAATAATATTTAGGGCCAGACAGATTATTTGTCACCTGAAATTGTATGGAGATAAATTTCCTTGAAGAAGAAAGGTTAAGAAATGGGTTGACTGAATGCAGTAAATGGATTTGTACAGATGGCAAACAAGAGACGTGTTCAGAATTTGCAAAGAGGATGCTGTGTCTAAAGGCATGGAAACTCCTAAACCATAATGCTTCTCATCAATTATTTTGCATATGAAAACACCAGAAGAGGCTGGATATACAACTGATTCTCCTCTTTCCTTTGTCTCTCCTGCCCAGAATTTAGCATAAACATCCAGCTCCTTGAACCCCAACTTCAAGCAAGAGTCCTTAGTTTCTGAAGTAAAAGAAAATACACCACCAATAAACAACTTGTCATGGCTGAGAAATCAGAAAACAAGTTAAGTTTTTGTGCTGTCAGGTTGAAAAGGATTTGTAATTCCCTTTCCACCTACCCTATGCTATGAAGATAGATTTACAGAGTTTTTAGAGAGATGTGCACTGTGGCTGCAGGGTTTATAAAATGACACCATCCAAGAGTTTGAATTATTCTTCCCCTGTATTTAATTTGTAACGCACCTTTGCCATCACAAAGAGTATTAAAAGAATATTTGAACAGTAATCCATCCCTTAACACTTATGAGAAGCTATTTCTTTTGCAATGTAGTTGTGCTGAAGAAGGAGAAAACCAGTAACAAACTGGGTTAACCCCTTATCTTCTAATGGCACTTGCTTTATAGTTAAGAATCAATGCCTGAGAGATTAATTCCTAAAAGACACAAAACACTTTTAATCTACTCCTGCCCCATATTGTCCTAACCCCTTCTCTCTTTGAAGGAGAAATAATCCACTTAACACCCTCTTAAATTTGAGAACCCATAAAAATTAGTGGAATACTTAAGATTCAAATAGTTGTATGAGTCCATTTGAAATTTATAAAATAACTGAATTTTATAATATTTTACATAAAAATGTTTGTTGTTTTATATTGTTTTGTTTTAAAGTAAGAGGCAGAGGAGTAGTAGTTAAGAACATAGAGTCTGGAGTCAGGAGGAGTTTTTTTAATTGAATCAATTGGGGTGACACTGGTTAACATAATCACACAGATTTCAGGTGCCCAATTTTACAACACATCTCTGTATACTGTATTGTGTGTTCACTCCCCACAAGCCAAGTTTAATTCATGGTGATTTATCTCTCCTATCCCATCCTCTACCCTACCCCACTTCTTGCTCTCAATGACAGTGTTGTCATTGTCCATAAGTTTTTTCATTTTTTCTCCTTTTTCACTCAAACTCTCCACCCCCTGACAGCTATCAGCCTGTTCTCTATGAATGTGTCTGTCTTTATTTTGCTTGTTAGTTCATTTTGTTCATTAGATTCCATATATGTGTGGAATCATGTGGTACTTGTCTTTCTCTGACTGGCTTATTTCACTTAACATATGCTCTCCAGGTCCATCCATGTTGTTGAAAAAGGTAAGTCTTCCTTCTTTTTATGGCCACATAGTATTCCATTGTAAAAATGCACCACTGCTTTTTTATCCATTCATCTATTGATGGGTGAAGTTGGCTCTGCTTCCAAAAATTGACTACTATAAATAATGCTGCAATAAACATGAGGATATATATTTTCCTTTAAATTAGTATTTTGGATTTCTTCAGATAAATTCCCAGAAGTGGAATCACTGGTACATAAGGTAGTTCCATTTTTAACTTTTGAGGTAACTCCATACTTCTTTCTACAGTGTTTGTAACAGTCTGCATTCCCAACAGTGCACAAGGGGTTACTTTTCTCTACATCCTTGCAAAAACTTGTTGTTTGTTGATTTATTCAGAATAGCCATTCTGACAGGTGTAAGGTGATATCTCTCATTGTAGCTTTTTTTAATTTTATTTTTTATTTAATTATTTATTTTTACAGGGACAGAAAGAGAGTCAGAGAAAGAGATAGATAGGGACAGACAGGAACAGAGAGAGATGAGAAGCATCAATCATCAGTTTTTCATTGCAACACCTTAGTTGTTCATTGATTGCTTTCTCATATGTGCCTTGACCACGGGCCTTCAACAGACTAACCCCTTGCTCGAGCCAGCGACCTTGGGTCCAAGCTGGTGAGCTTTTTTTGTTGTTGTTGTTCAAGCCAGATAAGCCCGCGCTCAGGCTGGCAACCTTGGGGTCTCGAACCTAGGTCCTTCCGCATCCCAGTTTGACGCTCTATCCACTGTGCCACCACCTGGTCAGGCTCTTGTTGTAGTTTTAATTTGCATTTCTGTGATGATTGGTGAGGTTGAGTAATTTTTTATATGTCTGTTGGCCAAATATATATTCTCTTTAAAAAAAGTGTCCATTCAGATCCTTTGCCCATTTAATTGTATTTTTTGTTGTTGAGTTTTATAAGTTTTTTTTTTTAATTTTGCATAGTAATTCCTAATCAGATGTGTTGGCGAATATGTTCTCCCATTTGGTGGGTTGTCTTTTTATTTTGTTAATGTTTTCCTTTGCTCTGAAAACATTTTTTTTTACTTTGAATAGCCACAGCATTCTTGTCAAAGAACAAAGTTGGAAGAATCATACTACCTGTCATCAAACTATACTACAAGGCCATTTTAATTAAAACAGCATGGCACTGGCATAAAAACAGACATTAGATCAATAGAACAGAATAGAGAGCACAGAAATAAACCCATTCCTGTAGGGTCAATTAATATTTGACAAAGCAGGTAGAAACATGTAACAGGGTAAAGACAGTCTATTTAATAAATGGTGTTGGGGAAATTGGTCAGGTCAGGTACCTACTAAAGAAATGAAACTAGACCACCTTCTTACACCATACACAACAATAAACTAAAAATGAATTAAAGACTTACATGTTAGACTCGAAACCATAAAAATCCTTGAAGAAAAAATAGGCAGTAAAATCTCAGACATTTCTTATAACAATGTCTTTTCTGCTATATCTCCTCTGACAAGGAAACAAAAGAATAAATGAATAAATGGGACTACATCAAAGGGAGAGTCTATTTTAATCCCAGCTCCATGTACTAGCTCTGGAACCTGTGGCAAGCCACATAATCTCTCTCAAATGTAAAATGAAAATATAATAATACCTACAATTAATAGATTTTTTTCTTAAAGGTCTTAAAAGATCACTGATAAACATATATAGCATAATCCTGGTATGTTATAAGTGATTCACATATGTTAGATAAGTTACTGCTAACCTTACCAAGTATTTCTAAGTAGAGTTACTTAGGAGACTGCCTTTGAATGTTTATTCTTAGACTACTTGCTTTCACATACTGCCTTATTAAGTAGAGCTTTCTAAGTGGTATATAACATTTATTATGAATGAGTATTTCTTAAGTACTTGACATTTTGTCTTGTTAACATTATTCTCAATTACTTTTTAATAAACAATATTATTTAAAATACCTTTATTTATCCAACAATCTTAGTATTGCCACAAATGTCAGTAAACAAAATTTTATCGTATCTTGATTTTTTAAAAGTACTTATGGTCATTTAAATTACAAAAAAACCCCAAAAAACATTATTTTCATAGTCCCTTGATCAAATGTCTTGAAAGGGGTCCATAGGATGCAGGTGAAAACTTGACATTCAGCCAAGACTTAATTCAGAGTCAATAAAGTAATACTCCTATGCCTAGGTAGATGTGTAAATTTTCTCCACATGATAAATAAGCAAGATCTGATTTCTAGCAAATCAATCATGGCTTGAGTCAGTCCTTCTCCAATCAATAAATCTGGATATACACTGAAATATGAAGCCAATATATGCAGTGTTACATTGACTTTAAACTCCTTCAAAAGTACCCAGCAATTTTTCTATTATTGCCATAAATTCAAAATACCAGGATTATTCAGTTTGCTTTTAACTACTACTTTACAGGGAGAATAAATTTCTGGGTCCCAAAATAGTTTGTACTTGTACATAGATTATTTAACCCAGTCAATGCCATAGCTACAATTATATAGGAACTGCATTATAAAGCAGAACTGAGTAAAAGGTAGTATTAGTGAAAACTGTGGTGTTTGAAAGTTATTGCTGAGATACTTAGAATTTTTGTTAGGAATTCTAAAAAGTTGGAGGCTTTTGGGAAATGTATGAATCATAGGAAAGAAATCCACCATAGGTTTTCAACTGCTTCCCTTAACAATATCCCTTTTCAGTGTATGTTTCTATACAACAGGACCAGCCTCATGGAAAGATTGCAAATCTTGGCAGTGCAAAAAGGTTGTGCAATGTCCTCACAATTTTAAGACTTCTTAAAAATCTCAGCCTGCCCCATTCTTTCTTTGTGTTCCCAACAGATGTAGTCAGCCTTCTTTGCTTCTTTGTAGTGATAGATATATGAATTTACCAGGAATTCCAACAGCCCCCTTTTTTTTTTGTATTTTTCTGAAGTTGGAAATGGGGAGGCAGTCAGACAGACTCCCGCATGTGCCTGACCAGGATCCACCCGGCATGCCCACCAGGGGGTGATGCTCTGCCCATCTGGGGCTTCGCTCTGTTGTGACCAGAGCCATTCTAGCACCTGAGGTAGAGGCCATGGAGCCATTCTCAGAGCCCGGGCCAACTTTGCTCCAATAGAGCCTCGGCGGGAGGGGAAGAGAGACACAGAGAGGAAGGAGAGGGGGAGGGGTGGAGAAGCAGATGGGCGCTTCTCCTGTGTGACCTGGCCAGGAATCAAACCCAAGACTCCTGCACACCAGGCCAACACTCTACCACTGAGCCAACCGGCCAGGGCCTCAACTGCCCTCTTGATGTTCCACTTATCTGGCAGACCTCACCCTTACTAACTGGACTATCGCCCCCTGAGGCAGAAGAATTTCAAGAAACTGGACAGCCACCCAAGGAGAAGCATTCCAGACAGGCCAGGACCTTTGATTCAATACCCACTTGCTAGAGACTCTCCCTTACCCTATAAAATTCATCCCCCTAGTTTGTACTGGTGCCCTACTTTTAGAGAAGTACCCCGGCAGGTCTTTCTGTTCTAATAAAGCCTGCACACCTGGTGTTTGAGTGCCATCTTATTCTTACATGTAGGCTTGTTTATGTTTAGTTACACCTCCTAATACAAATCCTGGAGGTCAATTCTTACCATCACACACACCACCACTACAGAGCTATGTGTGATTAGGATGTGGGTCTATTCCAAGCTTACTCAACTCAGAAAGGGCTGTTATGCATTATGAATAAAGTGTTTATTAATTCTTATCAAATATACTTTTTTAATAAATTTTTATTAATGTTAATGGGGTGACATTAATAAATCAGGGTACATATACTCAAAGAAAACATGTCCAGGTTATCTTGTCATTCAATTAAGTTGCATACCCATCGCCCAGAGTCATATTGTCCTCTGTCACCCTCTATCTAGTTTTCTTTGTGCCCCTCCTACTCCCCCTTCCCCTCTCCCTCCTTCCCTCCCGCATCTTCACTATCCCCACCCCTGGTAACCACCACACTCTTGTCCATGTCTCTTAGTCACCTTTTTATGTCCTACCAATGTATGGAATCATGTAGTTCTTGGTTTTTTCTGATTTACTTATTTCACTCCGTATAATGTTATCAACATCCCATCATTTTGTTGTAAATGATCCAATGTCATCATTTCTTATGTCTGAGTACTATTCCATAGTGTATATGTGCCATATCTTCTTTATCCAGTCTTCTATTGAAGGGCTTTTTGGTTGTTTCCATGTCTTGGCCACTGTGAACAATGCTGCAATGAACATGGGGCTACATGTGTCTTTACGTATCAATGTTTCTGAGTTTCTGGGGTCCATACCCAGTAGAGGGATTGCTGGGTCATAAGGTAGTTCTATTTTCAGTTTTTTGAGGAACCACCATACTTTCTCCCATAATGGTTGTACTACTTTACATTCCCACCAACAGTGAATGAGGATTCCTTTTTCTCCACAGCCTCTCCAGCATTTGCTATTACCTGTCTTGTTGAAAATAGCTAATCTAACAGATGTGAGGTGGTATCTCATTGTAGTTTTGATTTGCATTTCTCTAATAACTAATGAAGATGAGCATCTTTTGATATATCTGTTGGCCATTTGTATTTCTTCCTGGGAGAAGTGTGTGTTCATGTCCTCTTCCCATTTTTTTGTTGGATTGTTTGTTTGTTTGTTGTTGAGTTTTATAAGTACTTTGTAAATTTTGGATATTAGGCCCTTATCTGAGCTGTTGTTTGAAAATAACATTTCCCATTTAGTTGGCTGTCTGTTTATTTTGTTGTCAGTTAAACTTGCTGAGCAAAAACTTTTTAGTCTGATGTAGTCCCATTCATTTATCTTTGCCTTCAATTCTCTTGCCTTTGGAGTCAAATTCATAAAATGTTCTTTAAAACCCAGGTTCATGAGTTTAGTAATTATGTCTTCTTCTATGACCTTTATTGTTTCAGGTCTTATATTTAGGTCTTTGATCCATTTTGAATTAATTTTAGTACACGGGGACAAGCTGTAGTTGAGTTTCATTCTTTTGCATGTAGCTTTCCAGTTTTCCCAGCACCATTTGTTGAAGAGGCTTTCTTTTCTCCATTGTGTGTTGTTGGCCCCTGTATCGAAAATTATTTGACCATATATATGTGGTTTTATTTCTGGACTTTCTATTCTGTACCATTGGTATGAGTGTCTATTTTTCAGCCAATACCATGCTGTTTTGATTGTCGTGGCCCTATAATATAGTTTGAAGTCAGGTATTGTAATGCCCCCAGCTTCATTCTTTTTTCTTAGGATTGCTTTGGCTATTTGGTGTTTTTTATAGTTCCATATAAATCTGATGATTTTTTGTTCCATTTCTTCAAAAATGTCATAGGAATTTTGATGGGAATTGCATTAAATCTATAAATTGATTTGGGTAATATGTACATTTTGATTATATTTATTCTTCCTATCCAAGAACAAGGAATATTTTTCCATCTCATTGTGCCTTTTTCTATTTCTCTTAACAATGCTTTGTAGTTTTCGTTATATAGGTCCTTTACATTCTTTGTTACGTTTATCCCTAGGTATTTTATTTTTTTGTTGCAATAATGAAGGGGACTATTTTATTGAGTTCATTTTTTAATATTTCATTGTTGGCATATAGAAAGGCTATGGACTTTTGTATGTTAATTTTGTATCCTGCGACCTTACTGTATTGGTTTATTGTTTCTAGTAATCTTTTTGTGGAGTCCTTCGGGTTTTCGATAAAAAGGATCACATCATCTGCAAAAAGTGATACCTTTACTCTTCTTTTCCGATATGGATGCTTTTTATTTCTTTCTCTTGTCTGATTTCTCGGGCCAGAACTTCTAGGACCACATTAAATAAGAGTGGAGAGACTGGACAACCCTGTCTTGTTCCTGATATATGGTGGAAAGTCCTCAGTTTTATGCCATTTAATATGATGTTGGCTGATGGTTTATCATATATGGCCTTTATCATGTTGAGATATTTTCCTTCTATACCCATTTTGTTGAGTGTCTTAAACATAAAGTTGTGTTGTATTTTATCGAATGCCTTTTCTGCATCTATTGATAAGATCATGTGGTTTTTGTTCTTTGTTTTGTTGATATGGTTTATTACGTTAACCGTTTTATGTATGTTGAACCATCCTTGAGATTCTGGGATGAATCCCACTTGATCATGATGTATTATTTTTTAATATGTTATTGTATTCTATTTGCCAGTATTTTGTTTCGTATTTTAGCATCTGTATTCATTAGAGATATTGGTCTGTAGTTTTCTTTTTTTGTCCCGTCCTTGCCAGGTTTCGGTAAGAGCGTTATGTTGGCCTCATAAAATGTGTTTGGAAGTATTGCTTCTTCAATTTTTTGGAAGACTTTGAGTAGAATAGGAACCAAGTCTTCTTTGAATGTTTGATAGAATTCACTAGTATAACCCTCTGACCTGGATTTTTATTTTTGGGGCAGTTTTTAATAGTTTTTTCTATTTCCTCCCTGCTGATTGGTCTGTTTAGGCTTTCTGCTTCTTCATGACTCAGTCTAGGAAGGTTGTATTGTTCTAGGAATTTATCTATTTCTTCTAGATTGCTGAATTTGATGGCATATAGTTTTTCATAGTATTCTACAATAATTCTTTGTATATCTATGATGTCTGTGGTGATCTCACGTCTTTAATTTTGGATTTTATTTATTTGAGTCCTGTGTCTTTTTTCCTTGGTGAGTCTTGCCAAGGGTTTGTCATTTTTGTTGATCTTTTCAAAGAACCAGCTCCTTGTTTTATTAATTTTTTCTATAGTTTTTCTGTTCTCTATTTTATTTATTTTGGCTCTGATTTTTATTATCTCCTTTCTTTGGCTGGTTTTGGGATGTCTTTGTTCTTCTTTTTCTAGTTCCTTAAGGTGTGATGTTAAGTGGTTCACTTGGGCTCTCCCTTGTTTTTTCATATAGGCCTGAAGTGATATGAATTTTCCTCTTATTACTGCTTTTGCTGCATCTAAGAGATTCTGATATGTCATATTGTCATTTTCATCTGTCTGTATATATCTTTTGATCTCTGTACTTATTTCTTCTTTGACCCATTCATTTTTTAAAAGTATGTTGTTCAGTTTCCACATTTTTGTGGGTTTTTTCCTCTTTTTTGCAGTTGAATTCTAGTTTCAAGGCTTTATGATCAGAAAATATGCTTGGTACAATTTCAATTTTTCTGAATTTGCTGATGTTGTCTTTGTGGCCCAACATATGGTCAATTTTTGAGAATGTTCCATGTACACTAGAGAAAAATGTATACTCTGTCACTTTGGGATGAAGTGTCCTGTAGATGTCTATCATATCCAGGTGCTCTAGTGTTTCGTTTAAGGCCAATATATCTTTATTGATTCTCTGTTTGCATGATCGATCTAGAGCCGTCAGCGGTATATTGAGGTCTCCAAGTATAATTGTATTTTTGTCAGTTTTTGTTTTTACGTCAATAAGTAGCTGCCTTATATATTTTGATGCTCCTTGGTTTGGTGCATATATATTAAGGATTTTTATGTCTTCTTGATTCAGCATCCCCTTAATCATTATGAAGTGACCATTTTTGTCTCTGAGTATTTTTTCTGTCTTGTAGTCAGCATTATTAGATATGAGTATTGCTTTTTTTTTGGATGTTATTTGATTGGAGTATTGTTTTCCAGCCTTTCACTTTGAATTTGTTTTTATCCTTGTTGCTTAGATATGTTTCTTGTAGGCAGCATATAGTTGGATTTTCTTTTTTAATCCATTCTGCTACTCTGTGTCTTTTTATTGGTAAGTTTAATCCATTTATATTTAATGTATTTATTGACACTTGTGGGTTCCCTATTGCCATTTCATAAATTGCTTTCTGTTAGTTTTGTATCTTGTTTGATTCTTCTCTTTTGTTTTTCTATCTTTTGTTTTTGTTTGTGTGTATTCCATACTTCTTTCTTCTGTCACTACCTTTTTAAAGTAATGTGCTTCTGTGGTGGTTTTTTCAAGTGTGGTTACCATTAAGTATTGAAAAGAGTACCTACCATATTCATTGTAGTAACCCATCTTATGAGTGTTTCTGCGCTTCATTGTCCTTTGCTACTGTTAATCTCTGTCCTCTCCCCTTTTTTTGTTGTTTTTGTTGTCACAGTTTAAATTTCGTTTTATTGTGTTCTTGGTGGAGCTTTTACTTGTGGTTTTGTTTTGTTTTGTTCTTTGAATCTGGTTGGAAAACCCCCTTTAGTATTTCCTGGAGTGGGGGTTTTCTGATGATAAATTACCTCATTTTTTCTTTATTTGTGAATGTTTTTATTTCTCCTTCGTACTTGAAGGATAGCTTTGATGGGTATAGTATTCTTGGCTGAAAGTTCCTCTCTTTCAGGGCTTTAAGTTTTGGGATCCACTCTCTTCTAGCTTGTAGAGTTTCTGCTAAGAAATCCGATGATAATCTAATAGGCCTTCCTTTATATGTTGTATTCTTCTTTTCCCTGGCTGCCTTGAGAATTTTTTCTTTGTCGTTGGTTTGTGCCATCTTCATTATGATGTGCCTTGGAGTAGGTTTGTTGTGGTTAAGAAAACTCGGAGTTCTGTTTGCTTCTTGAATTTGAGGCTTTAGTTTTTTCCACAGGCTTGGGAAGTTCTCATCTATTATTTGTTTGAGTATATTCTCCATTCCATTTTCTCTCTCTTCTCCCTCTGATATACCTATTATTCTTATGTTATTCTTTTTGATGGAGTCAGAGAATTTCTATAGGGCTTTCTTGTTTTTTTGTTTTTTTTTTTTTGAGTCTCTTTCTTCTTCTCTCTGTTGTGCCTCAAGTTACTTGTCTTCTATTTCACTAATTCTACCTTCTATCTGGCCTGTTCTATTAGCTAAGCTTGTTACCTCATTTTTTAGCTCATGAATTGAGTTTTTCTTTTCTGTTTGATTTGTTTTTATAGTTTCAATTTCCTTGGTAATATATTCTTTGTGTTCATTGAGTTGTTTTCTGAGCTCCCTAAATTGCCTTTCTGTGTTTTCTTGTATATCTCGGAGGATTTTTAGGATTTCTATTTTAAATTCTCTGTCATTTAGCTCCAAGGTTCCAATATACTACATTTTTTCTCCATAGATTTTTCTTCATCTATCTGTGTTACTTCTCTATCTTTTGTATCCATGATATTCAATTTCATTTTTCTTAATGGCATCTGAGGGTGATCTTGTTGGTAATATTAATGAGAATTAATAAAGAATAAAAAGGAAAAAAATGGAAAAAATTTGGAAAAAACACACAAAAAAACCAATAATAATTTATTATTCCCCCCCCCCATTTTCTTTCTTCTCTTCCCCTCCTCTTCCCTCCTCCTTAGGAAAATATCATGGTGACCTGTTAATTATATTATGCTAAATGGAACAAAAACTGCCTATAACAGAGGGCCTGAGTTGGGGGGAAGAGATCAAGGGGCAGAAAAGAAAGTAGGGACTTACAAAATGCAAAAAAGGAAAAGAATCTAGGTCAAGCATAAAATGATTTGCTTGTAAGTGATGGTTGACTAAGAGATATAATGAGAGGGATAAGATAGAAACAGAAAAAATAACTAATGTATTAAGTGGAGCAAAGAGTAAATGGAATGGAGATCCTGGGTTGGGAGGAAAGCTAATGAGTTAAAAGCCAAGTATAAAGCACCCAAAATGCCACAAAAAAACTTGAATCCCAAATTAAATAATTTGTTCGTGATTGAGGTTTGAATGAGAGGAAAAGTAAAAGAAGAAAAGAAGAAACTAATAGAAAGGGAGAAATAAGAAAAAGGGGGAAAAGAAAGGAACAAAAAAGGAAAAGAAAAAAACAAAAAGAGAGAGAGATAGAGAGTTAAGGGTTTTGGAGTGTAACCCTCATGGAGAGTAAGGAAGAAGAAAAGAAATAAAATGTAACACTTATGGGTAGTGTAGTTCAAGAAAAGGGAAGAATAAGATGGGCAGAGAATAAAAGGACCAAGGTGGAGGAAATAGAAATAATACTAACAGAGGCAAGAAGATGAAAGAAAGAAACAAACAAAAAAATAGTGGAACAAATTATAAAGTCTGTGGATTTTTCTTGATTTTGAGAGGTTAACTTCTTCCTTTTTCTTTCCTCTCCTTCTTCCTGGTCAGTGACTCTGTATCCCAGGCTCTGCCTCTGTGTCACACTTAGGTAGGGATTTGCATTTGATGAGATTCTACGGCAATGTCATATAGTTGGCTTCAGTCTCATTGGTAGTCAAGGCTTGTTAGTGTTTGCAGGCTCTGACAATGAGAGAGTCTGTTTTCCCAGAGCCTCTCTCCTAGTCTCCTGTTCCTGAATTAGCAGCCTGGTGATCCAGCTATGAGGCTGCCACTGCCTCTGCCTGGGAAGTAAGAGGCTCAAAGAGCTGGTAAATCCCCAATCTAACTCCACTCAATGCAGGGTTCTGGTTAAGGCTCTGGCAGTCAGAGCCACCAGTGTAATCAGGCGGGGCTGGGTGCCAATTGCTCTCAAGGTGACGTTCAATGAGCCTCCAGACCTGTTCAGCATGCCTAGCACTCTGTGGGACCACTCTCCCCAGGCTTTCCACACTTTGTAGCCTGTTTTGGCTAGAGGAAGATTCCCTAGTCACTGTCTGCAGTACAGGTCTTAACATCTGCCAAGTCCCTCTTGTTAGCGTATATCTCTGAGTGTGAAAGCTCTGTCAATCAGAAGTTGCCCCCACCCCTTTAGCAAGAGGCACTAAAGAATATCACGCCTCTTGTCTTGGATCACTGAACTGAGAGAGATCTTGTCAATTAGAGCCCCATAGGTTTGGGAGGTGAGCAGACTGTGGGTTAAGCTAATTTCAGTTATTGGATCCACAGATGTGCTCCAAGACGGACTGTAAGCTGTCCGCATGCCTCTCCCCTGATGCTTGATTGTTAGCTTGAATGGCTGCGTGAGGTGCCCCACCTGTGGAGAGAAGCTCGGGCATAGGGAAGTTCGCTTTGATGCACTCCCCGCTTGCCGCTGGTGGTTGGGGTGCTCTGGGCACGCGGTCGAATGGGGTGCTCTGGGTGCACGTGTGAGTGGGGTGCTCTGGGCACATGGACGAATGGGGTGCTCTGGGTGCACAGGCCGCTGGGGATGCTCGTGGCAAGCCGGCCCGCGGCAGGGGGCACACGGTTTCTCATGGCACGCAGGCGGCTGATCCCGGAGTGCGGGCAGGCAGTTGCTCACCATGGGTTGACTCACCACAGACACACTCCCTCCTCGGCTTGAATGAACGTCCATGCTGCGGTTAGCTTCCTCCACACCCTCAGCTCCCTCCCGACTCTCAGTTCCAAGTGAAAGCAGCCCTTTCTCCTTCAGTGTGTGTAGAACTCCCAGATGCTCCAAGGATAGATTTTACTGTCTCTAGTTGATAAATTTGTTGAAATTTTGGGGAGATCTGTTGGACACACTGCTCACGGCACCATTTCTGTGACGTCCTCAAGTACATTTTTAACTATTTATCAAAACTCATAGTTTAGGGGTTCTTATATTGGGTCCATGGATAGAATTCAGAAGGTCTGTAAATTTGGATGGGAAAAATAAATATTTATCTTCACTAATCTCTAACTATAATTTAAGATTCCTTTCAACTACTAATATATAAATCACAGTTAGTATTACCAGTAATTGTGAGTTTGTCACTAATAAGAAATCACATATAGTTTCATGTTAAATTACAGGTGTTACAGATATCTCATAGCATCATTCATGTTCATTGCTACTTAAAAACTCTGAGTTATTAGACCGACAGGTAGATCTTATTATTTGGCAGATTATGCCTGCTGCCTGTTTTGTAAATAAAAATTTATTGGAATACAGCCATGCTAATTCATTCACATATTATCTGTGGCTATTTTTCTGCTACATATGGCAGAATCGAGTAGTTTCAAAAGACTATATAGCCCACAAAAGCTAAAAATTTTATTATATAGCCTGATCTGTGGTAGCGCAGTGGATAGGACATTGACTTGAACCGCTGAGGTTGCCAGTTTGAAACCCTGGGCTTGCCTGGTTAAGGCACATATGCTTGACCAAGGTTGATGCTTCCTGCTCCTCTGCCCTTCTCTCTCTCTCTCCTCTCTAAAATGAATAAAGTCTTAAAAATAAATACATAAATGATATTAAAAATTTTATTCTTTAGCCCTTTATAGAAAAAGTTTACCAATCCCTGATTTAACAAGTTAATATGGAGGCACATATACCACTATTGCTATATTATAGCTTTATAATAACTATTCTATATGTATTCTAAAATAATTGGTCTTCTTTTCAATTTCTGAAATGAAATTCCTCAGAAAACCTGTATGTACTCAGAAAATGATAGAACACTGAAGAAATTGAAGAAGATACAAATAAGTGGAAACATATACTGTTTCAAGGATGGTCTATAACTCTGACATTAAGAAATTGTGGAGGTAAGAAAGAATCAGCTGAAGAAACCTGGAACTTCCAAAGAAATAGAAAGAAAACCAGGTGTGATGTCTTGGACATCATGGGAATTGTTTGCTTTACCAAATAGTGCTAAATGTCACACCAGATGAGAACCAAGAATTGACCTTTGCAGTAACTATGAGGTCATTGGTGACCTTGTCAAGAGAAGTTTAAGTGAAGTGGTAAGGACAAGAGCCTGACTGAAGTGTAATCAAGAAAGAATGAAAGAAAACCAAATGCGAACAATAAATAGAGGCATTTTGGGGGGCAATTTTTCCATAAAGGAACAAAGAAATTGACAGATAAATTAAATAATACAAATGATTACAGTGTGTTTGCAAGTTGATGAGAATAATTTAGTAAAGAGAGAAAAACTGTTTATGGAAGAGAGAGAGATAATAATTACTGAAGCAATTCAATATATTTAAGGAATATTCAAACTGCCTTGGTTTAAATCCTGGCTCCCCTTCTTCTGAGTTCTGAGGCTGGGCTAATTACCTTTTCTGTGTCTCAATTGTTACATAGAAAAATGGAAATGTAATAGTACCTTTCTTAGAGGATGTTTTTAGTTGTATTAGATATTATGTAAAGCACTTATTGGTATATAGTAAGGACTCAAATGTGTTAACTATTATTAGTAATTGTAACTACATTACTCTCTTAACAAAACACTGCTTAAAATTTCTGTAAACTTCTTAACCAAGTAACCCCCACCGTGTCCTAATCTTATGTTTAGTAACCCTATTCATTCAATCATTTGGCACTTAATGGATATATTACCATATAGTCAGGTTGACATTTGCTTCTGTTTTCCCTTTAATGTGGCATTTCTATGTTTACATGCTTATAGAAAGACCCCTCCTCCACTGAAGAAGCTGTACTTACTATCAGAATTAAGAGCACAGGCTTTCAAATTCAAGTGTATTAACATGGATCCCAGCTCTGACACTTGCTGCCTAACTTTAGAAAATTTATTTAACCTCTGTATCATATTTTTCCATCTGTAAGATAAAGATAATAATACTACCTACCTCACATATCACTGAAAAGATTTAATATGTTAATATGTAAAAATTGATTAGAAGAGTACCTGGCACATAATAAATCTGCAACATATTTTTGCTGATATTATTAGTCCTAGAAACCATAAACTACATCTCCCAAACATTTGGTACAACCTCCTACCCATCATTGTACTATGACCACAACACCACAATACATCCATGCTTTTCCTAAAATTAGACCTTTATATCTCAGTGGCATTTGCAGTATAGTATTTACATGATTACTAACCACCAACTTCCCTGCTGTGTTCATGTGTGCAAATGTAATAAAACTCCTCTTTTTCACTAAGTGACTAAAAGATGTCTATCAATAAACCATTTATTCCCATCACAGTAGTGCAACCATATCTTAAAAAAAAAATAGAATGGCTACGTATCTATATATTACTAATAGCAATGTTTAAGTCAACTGAATTTATTAAAACAAAATTTTATTTATTTCTCTCCTTTCTGTGGAGGGCAAGATATTTTACATAACTAACTTCTATTCACCAAAATTAGACATCACTTACTTTAGGAAGTCTTTATACCCTGCTATGTGATGTTTAAGTTCACCTCTGTTTGTGTTCATCATGACACCAATCACACTGAGGAACCACTGCGCCACTTCAGCCACAGGTGTTGTAAAATACCAAAAGCTGCAGAATTAATATTAATATTTTAAGAGGCTTGAAAAACATTTTATTAATTTGGGTTAAGATGTGCAGAGAAATTTTGAGAATAATCTCTGTACTATGTGATTGGCATAAAACCAGGATGGCCCTTGGCATTGTATTGTAAATGCAAAGGGAAGGAAAACATGGATTCCCTGACATTCCACCACACCTGTGGGGAGAGGGGTGAATGGCTAGCCAGGTGCAGGAAGAGGAAAGTCAAAATAAACCCTTCCTTATAGTAATGAGCCGCTTGCGGGTATTTGTCCCCATGGAAACTACCTCTCCTATGTGAATGCATGTGGTTAACGTGTGTGACTCTGGACAGAGAGATGGCGGATAAACATTAGAGAATATAGGAATGTCTTTTAATATGTAAAGAGACACCTTTCTACCATTGTGTTGACTTATAAATTCTGTTTTCTCCAAAATGATGTATGGCTTGCAAATTGAACATGGCCCTATCATGTTAAAGGACATATGACTATAACCAATAGTGGTAAAAGGCACCTAATTGCAATTTTTGCTTCTGTACTTCCCACTTGCAAAACTATAAAAACTAGGTAGAACAGAGGGCTGGCGCACTCTCCCTCAGATTTCTGTCGGAGTTGCCGCCTCTTGGCCAAGCTAGACAATAAAGCTCTGGTGTGGAATCGACAAATTTTGTTTGTGTCTTCAATGTTTCAAGTCCCTCCAGATTAGGCTTAACAACACTATATTATAATCACTTATTTACTTGCCAGTTTTTCCATCCATGAGCATAATTATTGTGTCAATGTCATTCCCTAGTGGCTACAAGATTTAAAACATAGTAGTTACGTGATAAATATTTTTTTGATTTGTTATCATTGCTGTGTTATTTCCTGTAGCCAATTTGGTAGGATTTTTTCCTTTCCAATCAGGAACTCTAGTGTTGTGTACGTATAATCATAGTATAAAATAAAATGCAATGGTTTCACAGAGAGCCTTATGTACAATCAGATTAGAAAGGTATCTTTGCAGTGGGATTTGAAGAAAATTGGAAAGCCCTATACAAAAATATGTCCTTTATCAGACCACCTCCATCAATCCTATTGATTACCACAGGATCACAGATTATAGAATGATAGTGCAAGAAAAAAAGCAACATTTATTAAACGCTTACTATGTGCCAAGCATATTATACATGTTATCTCCTTTACTCCTCACCATGACTTTATGGTATATGTATGACTACTCATAATTTATGGATGAGAAAACAAGCTCATAGAGGGTAAATAATCTCACAGAAAGTAAATAAAGAACCAGGGTAAAACACAGGTCTACCTGACTACACATTAGTGTAGTCTATTATTCTACATTGACACTCAGCAGACAGATCCTAGATATTAAATAAGGATGGAAGCAAAATACAGATAAAAAAAATAGCCTGGGAGTTGGCTGTTCTCATGGAGGGCATGAGCAGAAATGATTTTAGGGATAAACAGTCTATATGTGCTGTGGTGAGTAGAATAATGACATCCTAAATGCGTACATGTCCTAATCTCTGGAACCTGTGAATATATTACCTAACATGAAAAAAAAAATATGTCTGGTTTTGCAGATGTGACTAAGGTTAAGGAATTTGAGATTGAGAGATTATCCTAAATTATCTTGTAGGACTCTGTGTAATCACATGGGTTCTGTATTAGTTTCCTGTGACTGCTGTAACAGATTACCACAAATTGGGTGACTTAAAATAATCAGAACTTATTCTCTTGAAGTTCTAAAAGCTAAGAGTTTAAAATCAAGCTGTCAGCAGGGACACATTCCTACTGGAGACTTTGGGGAGATTCCTTCTTTGTCTCTCCCAGCTTCTAGTGGCTCCAGGAGTCCCTGGATTTGAAGTTGCATTAGCCCAATCTTGGCCTCTATGATTCTGTTGCCTCCTCCTCTTCTCTGTGTCTCCTCTTCTGTCTACCTCAAATTTCTCTCTGCCTTTCCCTTATAAAGGCACTTGTCATTAGATTTAGAGCCCAGCCAGATAACCCAGAATGATCTTTTGTCTCAAGATCTGTATTTAGCCCTGGCTAGTTGGCTCAGTGGTAGAGACTCGGCCTGGTATATGGATGTCCTAGTTTTGATTCCCAGTCAGAGCACACAGGAGAAGAACTTATCTGCCTCTCTACTTCTTCCCCTCTCACTTCTCTTTCTCTCTTTCTCTCTCTTTCTTTCTTCTCCTCTCCTCTTGCAGTCATGACTTGATTAGAGTGAGTTGGCCCCAATCACTGAGGAAGGCTCTATGGCCTCCACCTCAGGTGCTAAAAAATGGCTCGGGTTGCAACAGAGCAAGGGCCCCAGATGGGCAGAGCATCACCCCATAGTGGGCTTGCTGGGTAGATCCTGGCTGGAGCACATGCAGGAATCTGTCTCTGCCTCCCATCCTCTCACTAAATTAAAAAAAATCTGTATTTATATTTTCAAACAACCTTTTTCCAAATAATGTATTATTCACAGGTTCTAAGAATTAGCATGTGAACATATCTTTCAGGTGGGAGGGGCAAAATTTAATCCACATGTCTTTAAAAGTGGAGAATCTTTTCCACTTATGGTCAGAAGGGGTTGTGACCACAGAAGAGTAATCAAATAGATGCAATGTTGCTGGTTTTGAAGATGGAGGAAGGGAGTCATGCATGAAGGTAGCCTCTAGAAGTTGAAAAATGTAAGGAAACAGATTTAGCCCTAGAGCCTCTAGAAAAAATGCAGTCTTACTCACACATTGATTTTAGCCCAGTGAAACTCATTTTGGACTTTAGACCTCCAGATCTGTAAGGTTAAAAATCTGTATTATTTTAAGCCACTTAGCTTGAGAGAATTTTTTACATCAGTGATAGAAAATTTATGCCAGTACTGAGGAAAATTAGAGTAAATATCTGTATAAGAGCAAGTGTAGAAGCCACAGTCAGGAGGACAGGCTGTGAAGTAGTAGGATATAAATGCCAGGAGGCAAAGCAGGGCAGAAAGCAGAGAACTAGGAAACCAACAAAAAAAGATCAGGACAAAGAAAGTAGAACAATTGATATGTATTACTAATACACAGGACATCACACACCAGCCTTGATAATGGATGATAAGGCTAAGTGACTTATCCTAACACAGGGAGCTCAGACACTGTAGAGGAACATAATTGGAAGCATGCTCTCCATTTAGAATATATGTGGGTAAGAGTGGCATCATCTGGTAAACATGTCGTATAGAGCTGCATGCAATTTTTACATTACTCACTCTTTGGGTTAAGACGTTTAAGGTCCTCCTTAAAGCTAAAAGTTCATAGTAGTATCACCTATTTAACACAAATAGAACTCATTAAAAAGATATCCTAGTCAGTCACCTAAAAATGTCTGAAGGCCCCCAAGACTGTAAGTGCAGATAAGAAACAACTAGAAAATGCTTACAGTATGGAGTATTGGTCAAAAACAACTACTAAACCTGGTACATGGTGTGAACAAAACAAATGTCTGTTTAATGGACGAATGAATAGATAGATGAGTGAGTGAAAATACTGAAGACTTGGACAATTTGTAGAATATAATTACTTAAAGAAAGAAGGATGCACAAAAATGGCAGTGAAACTCCACAAGCAATTTTGGCCTATGTAAATACAGTGTGCATGTAAAGTCATGGTGCACTATTGACTGGTCACAGAAAAGCAACAAAAGATGATAGAAATGTGAAATCTGCACCAAATAAAAGGAAAATTCTCCTAGTTTCATACCTATTCAGTGCAGTTCAATGTGGGCTAACACACAGATTTTTTAGGACTCCTTAGGTAGCTATCCCATATAGCCTCTACAGACTCTTTACTGACTGATGGCCTACCAGAACAGGGTTTCTCCACCAAACTGCCGGTTTCCTTCAACTGCTTATCCCACTGAGTCATGTTATTCCTATGTGGTGGTGCTTTGTTATAAATGCACCAATATTCACATTGCACTTTGGTCACAGATTCGAATTTAGCAAGCCACAGGACACACTGAACTTTCCTCTGTACCATCCACATCTCGACTGGCATGGCCGTGGGCTGCTCCACTGTATATGCGGTGTTATGTCATCATCTGTGCATGCACACATGCTGCCACATCATTCTACAGAAACTAGGAGGGTTTTCCTTTTATTTGGTACAGATTTCACATTTCTATCATCTTTTGTTGCTTTCCTGTGACCGGTCAAAAGTGCACCATGACTTTACGGACACACTGTATTGTCCTTAGAGCTGGTCATGGATAATATTTTCCTGTGACTGGGCTGATGTGTCCTTTTATAGCTTTATCTCTTTTCACAGAGAATTTTACTGTTCCTAATTCCTAATTTTAAAAGCTATAGATCTCAAAAGACACTAAAAACTGCATGTAATCTCATCACCCGAAGATAACTGTTTTAGAGCATTTACTTCCAGGCCTATGTCTTTGACTATAACTCTATGTCTGTGCCTCAGTCTTGCTCTCTCTCTCTGTCTCTCTATCTCTGTCTCTTTCTCCCACCACATCTGCCAATGTGATAGATGGATATAGTTTGTATCTCTTTGATTGCTAATGAAGGTAAACATTTATTAATTTATTTCTTAGTTATTTTTGTTTTTTTTTTCTTTGTGAATTATCATTTATGCCCTTTGTCCAATTTTGTTTATGTTTTCAATTTTTTTTTATTTAATAATTTTATTTTTTAATGGGGTGACATCAATAAATCAGGATACATATATTCAAAGATAACAAGTCCAGGTTATCTTGTCGTTCAATTATGTTGCATACCCACCATCCAAAGTCAGATTGTCCTCTGTCACCTTGTATCTTGTTTTCTTTGTGCCCCTCCCCACCCCCTTTCCCTCTCCCATTCCCCCCTCCCCCCCGTTACCACCATACTCTTATCAATGTCTCTTAGTTTCACTATTATGTCCCACCTACGTATGGAATAATACAGTTCCTGGTTTTTTCTGATTTACTTATTTCGCTTCGTATCATGTTATCAAGATCCCACCATTTTGCTGTAAATGTTCCGATGTCATCATTTCTTATGGCTGAGTAGTATTCCATAGTGTATATGTGCCACATCTTCGTTATCCAGTCATCTATTGATGGGCTTTTTGGTTGTTTCCATGTCCTGGCCACTGTGAAAAAGCTGCAATAAACATAGGGCTGCATGTGTCTTTACGTATCAATGTTTCTGAGTTTTTGGGATATATACCCAGTAGAGGGATTGCTGGGTCATAAGGTAGTTCTATTTTCAGTTTTTGAGGAACCACCATACTTTCTTCCATAATGGTTGTACTACTTTACATTCCCACCAACAGTGTATGAGGGTTCCTTTTTTTCCACAGCCTCTTCAACATTTGCTATTACCTGTCTTGCTAATAACAGCTAATCGAACAGGTGTGAGGTGGTATCTCATTGCCGTTTTGATTTGCATTGCTCTAATAACTAAAGAAGATGAGCATCTTTCATATATCTGTTGGCCATTTGTATTTCTTCCTGGGAGAAGTGTCTGTTCATGTCCTCTTCCCATTATTTTATTGGATTGTTTGTTTGTTTGTTGTTGAGTTTTATGAGTTCTTTGTATATTTTGGATATTAGGCCCTTATCTGAGCTGTTGTTTGAAAATATCATTTCCCATTTAGTTGGCATTCTGTTTATTTTGTTATCAGTTTCTCTTGCTGAGCAAAAACTTCTTAGTCTGATGTAGTCCCATTCATTAATTTTTGCCTTCACTTCTCTTGCCTGTGGAGTCAAATTCATAAAATGCTCTTTAAAACCCAGGTCCATGAGTTGAGTACCTATGTCTTCTTCTATGTACTTAATTGTTTCAGGTCTTATGTTTAGATCTTTGATCCATTTTGAGTTAATTTTTGTACAGGGGGAGAGACTGTAGTCCAGTTTCATTCTTTTGCATGTGCCTTTCCAGTTTTCCCAGCACCATTTATTGAAGAGGCTTTCTTTTCTTCATTGTGTGTTGTTGGCCCCTTTATCAAAAATTATTTGACTATATATATGTGGTTTTATTTCTGGAATTTCTATTCTGTTCCATTGGTCTGATTGTCTATTTTTCTTCCAATACCATGCTGTTTTGATTGTCGTGGCCCTATAATATAGTTTGAAGTCAGGTATTGTAATGCCCCCAGCTTCATTCTTTTTCTTTAGGATTGTTTTGGCTATTCGGGGTTTTTTATAGTTCCATATAAATCTGATGATATTTTGCTCTATTTCTTTAAAAAACGTCATTGGAAGTTTGATGGGAATTGCATTAAATTTGTATATTGCTTTGGGTAATATAACCATCTTGATTATATTTATTCTTCCTAGCCAAGAACAAGGTATATTCTTCCATCTCATTATATCTTTTTCGATTTCCCTTAACAATGGTTTATAGTTTTCATTATATAAGTCCTTTACATTCTTTGTTATGTTTATTCCTAAGTATTTTATTCTTTTTGTTGCAATCGTGAAGGGGATTATTCTTTTGAGTTCCTTCTCAGTTGTTTCATTGTTGGCATATAGAAAGGCTATTGACTTCTGTATGTTAATTTTGTATCCTGCAACCTTACTGTATTGGCTTGTTGTTTCTAGTAGTCTTTTTGTGGATTCTTTGGGGTTTTCGATGTATAGGATCATATCATCTGCAAAAAGTGATACCTTTACTTCTTCTTTTCCGATATGGATGCCTTTTATTTCTTTGTCTTGTCTGATTGCTCTGGCTAGAACCTCTAGTACCATATTAAATAAGAGTGGAGAGAGTGGACAACCCTGTCTTGTTCCTGATTTAAGGGGGAAAGTCTTCAGTTTAGTGCCATTTAATATGATGTTAGCTGATGGTTTATCATATATGGCCTTTATCATGTTGAGATATTTTCCTTCTATACCCATTTTGTTGAGAGTCTTAAACATCAAATTGTGTTGTATTTTATCGAAAGCCTTTTCTGCGTCTATTGATAAGATCATGTGGTTTTTGTTCTTTATTTTGTTGATATGGTGTATTACATTAACCCTTTTACGCATGTTGAACCATCCTTGAGATTCTGGGATGAATCCCACTTGATCATGATGTATTATCTTTTTAATATGTTGTTGTATTCGATTTGCTAGTATTTTGTTTAGTATTTTATCATCTGTATTCATTAGAGATATTGGTCTGTAGTTTTCTTTTTTTGTGCCATCCTTGCCTGGTTTTGGTATGAGGGTTATGTTGGCCTCATAAAATGTGTTTGGAAGTATTGCTTCTTCTTCAATTTTTTGGAAGACTTTGAGTAGAATAGGAACCAAGTCTTCTTTGAATGTTTGATAAAATTCACTTGTATAGCCGTCAGGGCCTGGACTTTTATTTTTGGGGAGGTTTTTAATGGTTTTTGCTATTTCTTCTCTACTGATAGGTCTGTTTAGGCTTTCTGCTTCTTCTTGACTCAGTCTAGGAAGGTTGTATTGTTCTAGGAATTTATCCATTTCTTCTAGGTTGTTGAATTTAGTGGCATAAAGTTTTTCATAGTATTCTACAATAATTCTTTGTATATCTACGGTGTCCGTGGTGATTTCTCCTCTTTCATTTTGGATTTTGTTTATATGAGTTCTTTCTCTTTTTTCCTTGGTAAGTCTTGCCAAGGGTTTGTCACTTTTGTTGATCTTTTCAAAGAACCAGCTCCTTGTTCTATTAATTTTTTCTATAGTTTTTCTCTTCTCTAATTCATTTATTTCTGCTCTGATTTTTATTATCTCCTTTCTTCGGCTGGTTTTGGGTTGTCTTTGTTCTTCTTTTTCTAGTTCCTTAAGGTGTGAAGTTAAGTGGTTCACTTGGGCTCTCTCTTGTTTGTTCATATATGCCTGAAGTGATATGAACTTCCCTCTTATTACTGCTTTTTCTGCATCCCATAGATTCTGATATGTCGTATTGTCATTTTCATTAGTTTGTATATATCTTTTGATCTCTGCACTTATTTCTTCGTTGACCCATTCATTTTTTAAAAGTATGTTGTTTAGTTTCCACATTTTTGTGGGATTTTTTTCCTC